>NC_137630.1:18564219-19033945 GCF_963383615.2 Lipophrys pholis
AATTTGATAGGTCATTTGTCTCAGTGCAGACCTTGAAGGGACGAAGGAAGAATACCGTTGCTCCAATAAGCATATTAACTTCTTGTGCTGCCACACAGATCAGACACAAGCAACACAACGTCTCCTTCACACACTCACACACTCACACACACACACACACACACACACACACACACACACACACACACACACACACACACACACACACACACACACACACACACACACACACACACACACACACACACACACACACACACACACACACACACACACACACACACAGAGCTATGGGAAATAGGACAACATAAGTGTGTCATGGTCTTGGTGTTTCGTTTCGTAGTTTGCCTCATTTAATGTTTTCTTGCATTGTTTTTTCCCCCCGTCTGTCTCCCTAATGTCTAAAACTCACCTTGATCCCAGTGTTTCTGTGGTATTGCACCATTCCTTGTCTATTCCCTTGGTTTTCTGTTTGATTTTGGTGACTTGTCATGTTTGTATGGATTACACTTGTCCGTATTTTTCCTGTTGACCTCATGTCCCTCCTGTGTCTGGCTCTTCCCCCTTTTCTTTGTGCAGGGTTGGGAACATTTCAGCAATGTTTGGGCCGCATGAATCTCATCCTCTCTCTGGGAAGGCCAAACTGTAAAAGAGTATCTCTGTAACAAAGCCGTAAACAGAGTTGTAGGGACTGATTTATTAAAATGAATTAAGTGAACGTCTGTGGAATGAATTCATTGAAAGAAGATTTGTTGGATATTTTCCCCTTGAAAATGTACATTTCTATTTTTAGAAATGATCCTGTCAGTGGGGGGGTTGCCCGCTGTCCCTCTTTGTGTCAATATGTAGACTTGTGGTTTTCCCATATGTTCTGCAGTGCAGTCAGTCAAAAGATGACCGGTTATGATATTTATTGTCGCGGCTTAAAAACATTTGTCTTCTGTCATACAGTGGGAGGCATTTGCAGGTTACACCGAAGACAGAAGGAGATCATCTTTTGAAGAGACAGTCTAGGATCAGCGTCTCTCTACACCTCATGGCTGGGACTGCTGCTACAGCGACTTACAACCAACAGAAAATAATGTGGTGAGCATCACTAATACTCCAACAATTTCAAGATTCCCAAGGAGCGCCACCCACTGCTATGCGCAT
Organism: Lipophrys pholis; assembly: GCF_963383615.2. Classification (NCBI taxonomy): domain Eukaryota; kingdom Metazoa; phylum Chordata; class Actinopteri; order Blenniiformes; family Blenniidae; genus Lipophrys; species Lipophrys pholis. The sequence continues at coordinate 18,565,372 of NC_137630.1, forward strand.
TTTATCTGTACATGAATGTTGGTAAAACCACAATTCAGTGACGATTGACTTGATTTTTGTATCTCCTGACAGCAATGGTGGCGTATATAGATGTTGTAATATAGGTAGAGTAATGCGTTTGTTGTGTAAGTGTGACTTTGTGCCACCAAACTTACTGCCGTTTATCAAGTTTGAGATATCCACGTGTGACACTGGAGCATCTAATAAACATCTTGAGTTTTTAGAATCACGGAGTAAACTTAAGTCTGCACAAATTGTTTTTGTTGTGTCGTGATACCTGACATGAGATGTGCTGCGTAACTCTCCAGAATCTGCGTGTTTATGTTTGCTGAGTGCTTCTTTTTTTTTCCTCATCTTTGCAGGTTTTGGATATTTTATTCATAGTTTTGGACACTTTTGTTTGGGTAATGACATCTATTCAAAGTCGGGTTTTTATTTCACTTTCATCTCGGTTTGGGTGAACTTACTGAGCCTCTACGATGGGAATATACACCAAAAAGAAAACAACCCACACACCGTTCGTACTTTTCCTTTTTGCTGAACCCCCACAGTGAGTTTTTTCCCCACACTGAAAACAAATTATTCTCAGTCATTTCCACAAACACAAAAATAATTTGTTGAGTTAATGCAATTTAATCATGTCACACATTTTCATCTATTCATATCAAGTAGACTGAATCCAATTTATTCATATTATCTGAACAACATGTATTAGCATGAACCATTTAACAAGAAGAAACTCAATATGCTCATGTTAATCAAACATATTTCTGATATGTAAACTGAAAAACTGCATAGCTGATTTTTTGGAGTGCATTGTATATTTATTAACATGATATTCCTATTCTCTTGTTGGCTCACTATTAGGAAGCAATACACTTATCCTTTGCATCCACAGTCATATTGAAACTCACATGCATGCTTTAAATAAATCAAACATTGGTGCAAAACAAAGAGTCCAATCACAGCAGCATTGACTTTAACTCTCCAGACGTTTAGTCCAGCTTCGGGCGGGACACTTTTAAAATGCTGATTCTTCATACTCAAATGCTGAAATCTCTCTCTGCTCTGTTTACATCAGCCGACACGTTTTGTCTGACTGTCCTGGAAAGAGAACCGTCCCCTCTTTTCTCTTCCAGAAGTTTCTCCTAATTGTGAAAGTTTTTGTTTTTTTTTGTTTGTTTGTTTTCACTTGCCCAAGCTGAGAGTGTGTGGATAAAAGGAAGCTGTCTTCAATTGTACAGACTATAACGCCCTCTGAGAGGAATTTGTGTTATAAAGGAAACTTACTCTACTTGACCACAATTGGAGACAGCCTTTCACTAAGTAAAAAAGAAATTGGGCTGCGAGAGGTACGGAATTGCAAAAGGCTGACGTTTCACTGTTTTTGATAAGCATCCGCTGACAGCTTTAGTTCATTGTGAACAGACGTATTTCCCCATGGCAGGACCGGAGAGAAAGTGCTCCCTCCTCCAATTCTGTTCTTCCGTAGTTGTAGTTGTACTCTCCTACTTTTTAAACAACTGCCCTTTATTACTCTTTCTGTCTGTTTTCACCAAAGCAGTTATGTTACCCTATCAGTCATTACCCCCTTTTTCCAAAGCCACAAACACAAATCAATATCTGCGCCGGGCTTCAAGGATCCTTAACTGTATAATTGTAAGTCTCCTAGTCATTCTGACTAATAGGAACCCATTTAAATCTGCATTGATCATCCTCATTCCAAGCCCAGGTTTCCTTAACATGACCAGCGCCTCGTTAATAATGCTCTATACAGCAGCCATTTGACATTTCCTTTAATTATGCCTGTAATTTATTCATGCACTTGATCCTGGGAGCTTGTTGTGAAAAGCTTCCTTGAGGAATATTTTATCCTGCTCCTCCTGAGGCCCCCGGATTAACCATCTTAATAGCAACCCCCTAAAGGTAATGCTGCCTTCACAGTGTGTGAGTGTATGTGTTTGGAGGGGCTGCGCGCATATTTAGTTTCTGCATGTGTGAGTGCGTGATAGCGCCATGCACAATACCTCAAATGCACGTTTTAAGCCGCAAAAGTCATTAGGTTTTCTTCCTCAACCATTCAGGGGACTCTGTAAATTCTGTATTACTCCTGTCTTGTCTAATTTCAGGAGAGCGTAAAGAAAAGTGAAAACGGATGCAAGACGTGCACTTATCACACAATGCAGCGACCCCCATGTTTAACCCAGTTTTGCAAGTGGAGAAATATCGCCGCTTAATTTGCTCACTCTGCAGGTTGGTTAACCGGCGGTGAAACACTGCAGTTTTCCACAATGTGGAGTAGAGACACACATGCACACACTTCAAATGGGATTTAAGATGTTAATTATGATGCTCCCTGATCACAGAACATTGCTCAAATCTTCACTTGCACACCTGACAGAAAACCTTTGAGGGCTGAGCAGCAGAGTTGGGGGGGGGTTTAGTAAAGGGTGTTTTATGGATGGGCCACTCACTCAGGCAGGCACGCAAAAAATCTATTCTAACCATAATCACATCTTCTACTTTACAACATGTTGCCAACCTAAAACTCAGTGATATAAATCTTATTTGGAAAGTAGTTTTTGTCTCTCAAAATAAGATTGTCCCCCTTTAGATACACGTGTAAACAGATCACGGTCCCTGTAACATTAGTAATACCTGCTTGACACACACACACACACACACACACACACACACACACACACACAAACATGCGCACCCGTTCCAAGATAGAAATGGGAGCCTATTTGTCACTTTGTAAATGGAATGTAATTTGACAATTTGTCAATTTGTCAGGACTGGAGGAAACACTATACAGCCAACTTTATTATTTCATGAAAAATTGAACAGCCACAGCAAGGAAATATGTAAACGTACGTCACCCTCACAGTTACACAGTTATTGCTATTCTTTCTCTCAAAACCATTTTGTGAGTTTACTTCATTGTTCCAATTTATAATACATTTGAACATGAAAACATCTCTCAGGATTATTGTCAATCTAAAACAACTTGGGCCTTTTCTCCCCTTCGCTATATTACTGAGGCACTCTTGGTGGTTCACTCTATTTTTCTCTTTCATATCAGCCAGCATCAGATTCTGGTTGCCTCAGTTCATTAGTTAGACTTCTTTCAACAGCGAGGCATAGAAGACTAATGGGCCAGCATACCTTTTACTGCATACTGCAATACCATGGCTGTACTGGATCAGGAATCTACTCTCTAATACTGCTGATTACTAGGCCTCGGTGTTTCTAAAGGGTGACTTCCGCTTTGAGCTATAGCCACCTTCAGTTAAAAAAAAAAAAACGGCCTCAGCTACAACAGAGAGCTTCAACTGGAAGAGACCTTATAAGGTCCGGCACCAAGTCAGTACAACAGTTTCCGTTGTAAAATGCAACATATCTGAGTATCTATGGAGATGCATGGCTGTAATACATTTATGAGAGGCAGTAGCACTATATCTAACCTTTTTTTTTTTCTTTGCGACAGGAAGCAGTGCTATCTGTTGGAAGTGTAATTATCATATGATCTATAATTTTCACAGTTTAACAAAGAGTGAAACTAATTAAGTGCTACTGTAGGAACCATATCCATTTTTTCCATTTACGCCGGGTCTCCACTGTGTGAATTAGGCCTCCCGTTGACTTAATCGGGGGTCGGGGAGGATGCCTTTTCCCAACATAATTATGTCCTTTTCATCTTTAAAAATAAATCATGACAAAAAGGAAGAAGAAAAGGGTAAAACTGCTACACAGATTTCCCCATACAAGCCTATGAGTTGAGCGTGTCTTTTGCTTTTTAACTATGTGTAACCAGTGTTATGCTAAAAAGAAACGATTATTTCATGTCCAATCTCCCACACTTTGAAAAGCTCTGACTCGCACACAAAAGGCGATCAAACAGAGTACAGAGATTTTGTGAAATGTCATAATGGTCAGTTGAGTTGTCAGAGGGGTTGTTTCACCTCGATGGCCATTCAGAGACTATAGTTTGTAGTGTTTTTAAGCAACTGTCCTTTTAAGTGTTTTTCATGCAAGGGTCTACTTGAGACCACTGGTGCGTTTTGTCCAAACAGTTTTCCAGCTTGTGGAATTATGGTTATTGAGAAGTTTCCTCTACTGCATTGTATATTTTCATAGCTTAATAGAGCACCGCAAATGTCAGTGAAGATGAAAAAAAACTAAACAAACAAAACAACCCCTCACACATGAACGAGCCGTGCCTGTAGTTGCGTGTGTCTGCTGTCAGATCTGACAATCCCAGGTTATAAACCGAGTTAACATAAGGAAACTTAAAGAGGAACAAAGGGGCAGAATGTCTCTTACGCAGTGCATTACCCTTGCAGTAATTTGGGGTTTACTGCTTTACTCCGGGGTCCTTCAGAAGTGTTTGTGGCCTGTAACGACGCACACCATGCAGTTGAAAGTGTGCGATTTTAATGGCGCCCACACCTCCCCCTGTACCCAGCAGAGTATCCTACACTCCTGGTTTGTTCTTAGAGAGTCCCTCTACCTAGGACCTCAAAGCCTCTGTGAGATTAAAGTGCACTGACATCGTGATCTCTCTCTGCCTTTACGAGCCTGGTGAAAGGTTCCTAAATCCTAAACTGGCGGTGCAGACAGAATTAGACTCGCCGCCTGTAGCCTCGCAGTGCAGAGCAGAAAATGTTGGGGAAGGAGCAGGTGGCAGTATTCATAACTGCCCACGTCCTGGTGCCAATCTCGACAGACATTTCCAGTGCAGCTGATTTGGATATAAACGCTGCCAGTGGCAACACATGAAGTAAAAAAAAAAAAAAAAAGACCCCAAATGAAAGTAACTTAAATGCTTTCGTTTCAGCCGAGAGAGAGGGAGGGGGAGGTGTTAAGTGCGGTGGATGGTGGCAAGAGGGGGTTGTTAAAGAGAACAACTTGCCATGTGCTGTGAATTTTCAGATGAGAACTCTGTCCTGCTCTAATACTTCATCCGACATCATGAACTACATTTAAATTACGCTTTTAGGCAACTGAAGCTCTTTGTATCTATTAAGCCTGTCAAGTGTAATGTATCACATGTTTATCCCCACATATGCGTGCTCACCGTTTTGGATGTGTTGCCTATGAATATTTAAAACGGCAAAACCGTTTCGGGGCGGGCAGATGATACAAAAGTATTTCTCAGCTGAATATTCATCACCTATAAATATTTTACCTGTCACTTCAACAGTTTTCCAGTGACTCATCTGGTGTGTGTGTGTCTGTATATACATATACTTACATGTGTGTTGTTTTCAGAGTTCAGCCCGCTGCTTGGTGTTTGGCTGTCTGACACATGCAATCAATAGAGCCACTGAACCTACAAGGTCAGCGTACTTCACATGGAATTGGCAATTCTTCTCAAACAAAAAGCTGCAATCCATACAGTCTCACAGGAGTCGACTGCAGGAATCACTTTGTCTTATAACGTCACTTTTCAGAGACGAGATACAGACGACAGAGGCGGAGCATTAATAATCACATTACTTGGTTAAGAATAGGCAAAGAAAGCAAATTAATTAATGCAGTCATGTTTCTTGTTTAACACCTGCTTTGAATCTTGAGGACCCTGACAAATGTCAGAACTCTATTAAATGAAGCAAATGCTCTTTAAACAAAGGTTTCATATATATTCTATTTTATTTATTAATATTTTTCCCCCTCAATATTTCTTTTTCAACTAACCTGCTTAACCCAGAAAGTGCTGTGTGGTCCTTATTGAGTCCCTCTTTCAATGAAATATTTGCTTCCTTCATGAGAAAATGAGAATTGAGGCAGTTGGGAGTTGTGTTTGTGTTTGCTTTAATTTTGAGAGCATTACGGAGGCTTATATGTAGGTGAACCCGTTGCAGTGTAGTGGAACAAACAACGGGCATGTCACCAAAGTGGGCCGTCTCTCACATTTTTCCTCTTTAGGGAAGACCCCCAAGCATAAACACTCACCATGGGACAACCATCTCTCTCTCGCTCTCTCTCTCTCTCTCTCTCTCTATCTCTCTCTCTATCACACACAGAATCAATGTTACTGGTATTTGATCTCACACAATGTTCTCAGGTGTTCAATGAAAAGATCTATCCGAGGTGATTGGAATTCAAATATGTACAGATCCAAGGTGCAGACCATTTTATGGATTTTCAATAGTCTCCTCCTAATGAATGTTTTCACTCTCTGCTTGTCAATGATGCAATGATTGTCCGCATTTAGCATACATTAAAAGCATCACAAATATTTGCTCAGGCAGGAAAAGAAACAAAAACAGCCTTTGCAGATTTTTTTAAAGATGCGCTGTAGTTGCAGTAAGACCGTGGAAGTCGGCACACAACATCCAACTCATAAAACAGTCTCAAGAAAACGCAAAATAATTAACCTCAAACAGCTGGTACCGAGCGACTACTCTGCACTTCTTTACTGTTAACTTGTACATTTTTCAAGAATCAATTCGTGCAGAAATACAGTGAAACAGCAAAGTTTTATCATTAAGACCCTTGCGCACAGTGGCAGATCTGCTTGGCTCTCAATTTTTTTATGGATGATCATTAGTCGGTTAAGGGTGAACACATCTGTTTCCACATGCCTTTGCCTCGCTTTGCATTGTGAAGTCAAACTCATGCATTATTCAAACTTCTTGATTAACATTAAAAGAAAACCTCCAAATGGTCAACATGCTGACTTATTAGGATGCATGGACCAGAAAATCTATAATACATGTGTATGAAGATAAAGAACATACATGACTGCAGTGGCCTGGATAGTTTCTTTTCCCCAATATTGGTGGTCTTTTGTGAGATTCTCACACTGTAAATAAAGCAAATACAAGAAGTGTTGTTCACTATGTGGCGAAAACTATCAGCCGTGACTCCTCGCACAGAGGCTGAACCACACGATGAAACACATGCACTATAGTCAGTAGTTTCTAAATTTACAGATATGATAGTTTATGGCTGTTGGGATTAATAGTGTTGAAAAGCATTATTCTTTTCACACTCGTCAGATGCTTTCAATTTTAATCACTTGTAAAATGTTTGCATAAATAGTCTTCAGTTGTGGTTGCTGTTCATCTCCATTACAGTTATTTATAGCTATGCCCCCCCCCTTTTTTTTAACTATGTTTTCAATAAATTGTTGATTTATGAGTAACTGTGATCCAGTTTTTATAATGATAGCGAGGTTACAAATTCCTGTGAGGCACTTCTCATGTCTTTACAGTATCTCTGTATTATTCTGTGCTGTTTTTACAGGGGTCGTCACAGCAAGTCAACTTGCGCCATAGATTTCTTTTAAAATGCTCGATGCCCTTACTGCTGCTGCAACCAGGATTCAGAACCTGGGACAATATAAAAAGAATAAATACAGTCCTTTGTCACATATTCCCAGTGTGGGCTTGTATTAAAGTCGTTTAACATTTTAATTTTTCCCCTGGGTACCAAATGTCTTGTGAGCTGCCTATGATACTGTTAAGTGGTGATGATGTAACTTCTCGTATTGCACTGCAACGCAGATATTACACACATTCTCACACATTCACACTCCTGGGTCTCAAGTCAATAGATGGAGGCAGCAAGCTTTGATTGCACTTATCGCTCAACATTTACACCCGGTCCATCTCGATTTAGCACCCATTGCAACGCCGTTATCATATTGGGCGACAAATATGAGATAATCCATTGACAGTACAACAGAAAACTGGGCAAGGTCTGATGCTTCCAGTGTGGTCTGCACAATGGCAGCAGTCATTAAAAAGGCATGCCGCCTGAGCATTCTTCTCCAATATGTGACACGTGTTTTGTGTTTTTTGAAGCATCCTTGCTGAACAACGGCACTTCTCTGCACAGTGTCAATTCCAGTCTTTCCACTCCGCTGTCTTCCATTGTGGCACTCTTATCAGGATGACACTTGAAGAGTTGTATCAGATGCTGCATGTGAAAACAACTGAGAAGAGACACACGATGAGAGCCCCTGCCTCTTGCAGGCCAAAGCAATGTGCAACATATTCTTTATATTGAGGACAGTAGCTCTTCTTCCGCTGCGGCTGTTCATTGATACAGTGTGAAGAAGTGAGTTGTGTGAATGAAGCAGTGTACAGCATTGAAACCTATTGAAATTTGGATTATGTGACAATTCTTTGATTTATTTTCCAACCTCATCTGAATAAAATTTACATGTTTAAATGGCATTTCAGTCTCAAGCATCTACTGTATAACCTATATTGATGTACCAATGTTGATAGGGCTTATTCTATATCAACTGATTTACTCAATCACAGAGCTGTGGAAAACCTTTTTTAAAAACCCTGAAAACAACTCACTGTTCATCACAGCTCTTTCAGTATTTTTTTCAACAATATTCGGAATTCCTCATCCGACCTCCCTAACAACCTTCTTAAGGTCAAAGTCAGATTAAAATGCAGGGCAACACAATTTTGGGAAGACTGGCTTCCAGCAGTTTGTGAAAAATTTGAATCAACATTTCTTTTTTTCTGGGACAAATTTAAACAAACGCTCTCTGTTTCTGTTTGAATTGCTGCTTGCAGGAATGTTGTTTGATGGCTGAATTAAGTTCACATCATCTAGATGGGATTGAAACTGTAAAAGAGTACAAGCGGTAAAGTCCAGAATAGGTCGTTTCATTGAAGTTCATGTCAGACTGAATTGTTTTTAAGGTTTGGTAGCTCACAAGAGGTATTTCATTGGCGTGAACAGCCATCTGAGTGATCACTAGGGGGCATTGTTACACCACAGGAGGAAAAACCCACCTCCAATAAAATATACATTCATTACCATGGCAACAACATTTTTCAACACCCCGACCTGAATCTGTGGGATGTGATCATGTGTGCCTGTAAAACATAAGACAGAGGTCAGAGTGAAGCACCATTGGGAATGTACATATTGATAAAAATATAAATTGATTTGTGGCGTCAGATTCAACACTTGAATGAAGAGTTTTCAATTTGAGCAGAAAGCTTCTTTCTCGCCTCGTGTGCAGTTGAATTACATACATTAAAACATACTGAGACTCAGACGTGGTGAGGAATCAACAGATCTCACTTATCAGCGAGAAGTGCTTCAAGCTACAGAGAAACACAACTCGAGGTCAACATTACAGGTCAGCGCTGCACAATGGCCTCATAATGAGTGAAAATGTGTGATCTCCCGGCAGTGCTCTGGTATCTCTCTCAATAGGGGGTGAAGTCAAGGTTCAAGACCCGGTGTTCACTGCCGGTTCGAGTGGTAATTGGAATGTAAGCTCCTTCTCTATAGCGCTGCAATTAAGTTCGAACCTTGTGGGAACGGAACATGGCATGGATAACTTGACGGCAAAGCGCAATTCATTTCATGGTGTATGGTCTTGTTGATAAGAGTTTTACTTTTTGGAATGTTTTTACCAATTCAGCAATCTACATGGAGCACAAAAATCACATCAAAGTTAGAGACAGTTAAAAGACGGGAAAGAGATTCGCTGTGCGGTTAAAACTGAGGCCCACAAAGAAGCAGAAGGTCTTTGGCACAATAATCCAACAAAGCCTGTTCTTGACTGCCACGGCATGCCTGTAACTCAACCGTCTAAAAGACGTTGTACTGGGACTGAGAGTGTTCGTCAGCAGAAATCTATTTCCAACCACAGTGTTTATGAGATGAGCAAGAGTATCCTTCTGTATGTGATTTGATCACACAGAGCTGCTCCTGACCTTTGGGCGTGATTGTGTCAAAAGTGACGCCGTTTTGCCGGAGCTGATTCTAAAATGCATTCATCATGTACAGGTATATCAGAATCAGGCTGGAGCTGATCCCAGCTGATGATGGACGGAGGTAGAGTAAACCTTGGACAGGTATCCCGTCCAACACAGAGTAAACACAGGAAAACAGACAACAGGAACATTTAAATACGGGTTTTTTCTGGGGAAACGTGACAAAACTCGACAAAATCCACAGGGAGAATGTGCAAACTCTGCACAGAAAAGCCTCCAAGCATGGACATGATCTCGAGATTGCTTAATATTGAGCAATACTAACTTCTACCTCACTCTTCGAACAACTAAAACAAACAACAGATATCAGTAGATTGTGCCAATTAATATTATACCTCTGCGCTAATTAGAGTAATCGTAGAAACTTTTGTTAAGTTTTGTTAACTTTTGTTCCACACTGGAATGCACAAAGAGCAGTCATACTTGATGTGATTTAATCTACTTTACGTATTTACTTTTGCCAAAAATAAAATCTTTGATAGATCTTTTAAATATTCAGTTTCACCTTAATGATATTGCGAAAGTGTAAAAAGTTTGTTTGACTTCTGGTGTGTGTTTCAGCTACCTTTACATTCAATTTACATGTGTTGTCAGATTACTAAGGCTTGAAAATATGATCAAATGCCTTGAATCAGTTTTTATTTTTTTGCCAACCTGCACATGCCTGCTCAACTCCATTGTTTGTGTTCGTGTCTTGAGAGAATGTCTGGCCTCCCTTTGCACATTCTTTCAGACACTTGAAGAACCACCTCAGGTGACAGGATGTTTCAACCCTTGTGAAGTAAAAAACACAACACATTTTTACGCTTTGTGTTGCTCTAATAATAGTGTTTACTCAGTCACGGAACTGATAGGGCTCTGCTGCTGCCGGAGGCCTGAGTGAACTTAGATGGGTGGAACCAACACCGTACAAACAGGCGGATTTTTGCATAGTCATAATTTGAACTGCTGTTTACAAGAGGAGAGGAAAGTACGAGCAGCTTTGTGATTAATCTCCTGCACTATGAAATCTAGATTACTCTGGGCACCTGAGAATTATACGGGAACGTTCAGAGGCAAAGTCCACTCTGCATCCATTCATCCCATTTAGAAACTAGAAAAGAGCAATTACCTATGTCAGCCTTTGGAACACATGAAATATGTGACTGATGTTTGTGAGAAGACTCAAACTCTTTTTAGCCGACATGCCTGGATGGCTACAATGATACTGATAATACATATGTATTTAAGCATCCACTCTCAAACTAAAACATTCATATTTAAATCTAAATAAATTTGGGTTTTTTTCCCCCCACCATGCAACAAATTTACAAGCCAGGGCAGAACTTCCAACTTATTAAGTCTTTAATTTCACCTGGAATATATTTCAACATGTTTCTTCACTGTAAAAATTGTGTGATATGTAACAATGCTACCATGCTGTTATTTTTGTTTTGCACCACAGCAACTTCATACAATTGTGTTGAATGCAGTGAAGAACGTGATGATAATATTAACAGTTGGAAATAAAGTCCGAGACTCCTTACCAAGAGAATTAACTATGAAACAATGACACAAACTGAACAATTTAAAGGCATATTTCTACTAAGTATAAATATTAATCAATAAAGTCACTCTTAACATCCATAGAATAGGTTTGTTTAGCATTTTATGTTTTGTAAACCCTTGAATGGTAGTGTATGTGATTTTAACATCAACCGATCCTTGTCAAATGGAAAGAAAGCAGGGAATGACTCTTACCTTCAGTGACATCAGTGAGCAGCCTCAAGCTCTCCAGACAACACACACTTTATCCACCTCAGGACCACGGGGTGTTGGAGCAAGTCCCAGCTGACTATGCTTGATGGACAGGAAGCAGTCATGTTTTTGAACTATGGTGAGGTGAGAGTACAACACCGTGCAACCCCATCCAAACATGTCACACTTTAATTAATAATCAACACAAAGTTGCTTTTGTAGTATAAATAATTTCACATCTCTGTATTTAAGTAGGAATTTTCCTGAATAGTTTTTACTTTTATATCCTACATTGGAGCAAAAATCTGTATCTTGCACTTTGAACGTTATTAAAATGGGTTGTTTTTTGTTTTAAACTCTGCAGATGGAGACATAACCAACTTCCTGTGTTCCACATTAAAAATAATGAAATACATTTGATGTAAAGATCTGAAAGTGTTTGTGGTAACTTTGTGAGTACTGCCCACAGATGGCTTTTCCTTTAAAACATTCTATATTCATTGCTTAAATTAACTTAGCAACTGGTCGTATCTGTTATTCTTAGTTTTATCTTGTAATTTCTAGCTTTTCTATAGTATTATTACCCTGTACTTAAAACACTCGATTCTAATATAGTGTGTTCTATTGACATTGAATAAAAGCCCTCACCTTCTTTCATTAGTTAAAATGTATCTATGTAGACAAACATGATTTAACAAACAATATTTAAATGAGTCAAGATAGCCTGCATGCATTTCCAACCTCCCATCGTTATTTGAAAAATTCAAATACTTACCTCTTGCTCTGAAGTTCATCTTAGAATAAGTACTCAAACTCAAGTCAGTGAGTTTAATTAGTACTTATTTTTACATGATCTGGACTTCTTAAGACAAGATGTGATCCAGGTATACCCTATATACATGCAGAACATACCTAAACCAAAAGTTTGGTTATAAACCAACAGGATGCTGTCTCTCTTTGCATTGCTTAGTCACATATGCTATTGTTAGAAATCCATGGTAATGGTACAATTTGTTTGTTTCACAGTAAATCATGTTTTTTGAAAGTATAACTTTTTTTTTTTGATCCATCCATTTTTCTTCCTTCTGTTTTATGCAACTTAAGACAATGGAAATGTGCAACACAGTATTGTAGTTATAGTCATGTAGGGAATGTAGTGAGGGCCTTTCTGTGTGGAGTTTTGTATGTTGCTCCCTTGCTGCATCTCTGGGTACTCCAGTTTCCTTACAGAGTCCAAAAACTTGCAGTTGAAGCTAAATTGTGACCCTAAACTGCCCGTGGATCTCTCAGTGTTTGCCTGTCTTGTCTACCTATCCTGGGTGGACCCTCCCTGAGCTGGAATGGGCTCCAACAGTCTCACAGCCCTTAACTGGATAAAATACTATAGAAGATGGACAAATGGAAGGATAGATTATGGGTTGCTGAAGCTGATCTCCCCTGGCTATGGTGGCTGGGGGCAAGATACACCATGATCTGGTTGCCAGTCAATTATAGAGAGACAAACAGCATACACCTATAGGAAATAGAGCAGAGTCAGCAACTTGGACCACTGGGCAGGTCCTCAGATTGTGGGAGTACCAAGAAAGAACACCTTCATACAAAAGACTGACATGGGATGCATACTTTAAACACACACTCTTTCAAAAAAACTATATGCGTATTAATAATTACAAAAAATTTAACATTTAAATGAAAAAAAGCGCCTTGCATCCAGATTGACAATCTCCGCACGCGCACGAACGCACGCACATGGAACAAACTCCTTTTGGATACGCGCATATTTGACTTAAAGCCTTTGGGCGCATGCCAGTATTTATAGTCTATGACAGCAGTCATTCCACACGCGTGCGCACCCGCAAGCACGCACACACACCCACGCGGAACTCTGCACGTCGTTTGACCTCTGCAGCTTCCAAAATAGAGGGACGACCTTGTGGAGACTTGAGTCATAAGTTGCAGTTGTTGACGTCGCACTTTTGGCCGTCACTCAAGGAGAGTTTTCACACGCCGGCCGGGCGACTGAGGTGAAAGAAGCACGCTCCAAAAACTTAGTGGGAGATGTTTGACGCCGTCAGCGCCGCTCACTCATATTGCGGAGAAAAAAGGTTTCAGAAGGTCCACCTTTCTAACTTCACAAGCCTCTTCACACGAACTGTCATCCTACTCTTCCTATGGGTGAGTTAGTTGAACGACACAATTTAAACAGACTTATGGAATTGTATCTGTTGTGCCAGAAACAACTTTTAAGTTTGTCAAAACTTTTTTTAATTTTTTTTAAAGAACTTACTCATTGTATCAGTACCACAAATGAGAAAGTGCCTGTTAATGCTTATGTCGTTTACAGTGAATGGAAAGTAACAGCAGCTATGAAAAGTTGTTGTAGGTGTGGACATTCCTGTGAGTTTTCATACTAAGTAAATAAGGACTCTTTAGATGTGTAGGTGGGTTGTAACGGGAGTACATGTGTGTTTCTGCTGCTGCTGCTGCTGTGGAAGGTAACCTGTGAGTGGTCCTGCAAAGTCGGACTATTCAGGACTGTCACGGTGAAATGGGTCGAATCTCTTGTTTTTGTTTGAACCAATTTGACTGAAACGTGATAATTGGGGAATCCTGGGATCCTCGCGCCCCGTGGTGATGTTTGGCTTGGCTTGCAATACATGAATTTACAGTGCAGCAAGTGGCAACATGAGAACAAGGTCATCGTTTAATTTGTACTTTGAAAAAACATTATGTTGTGTTTGTTGTGAGTCCCGTCCAGGATTCTTTTCATGTCTCAGATTAATAAAGCAAACACTGCTTGTGCTTGTCAAATATTTGCCTCATTAGGTTGAAGAACCGTATGCAAATTGCTCATGAAAACATTTATTATTAGATGTTCTGATGATCTCCAATGTGAAACAGCCAGAGTTTCCCTACGTTGCCCTGCTCAGTGTGAACATCTCGGTCTTTTGTTATACAAAAAGTTGTTTTGACAAAAATGTCCCCATTAAATATGAATTGCACCTTCCACATCCATGACTCAGTGGAGTTTTATGGTTTAATAGAGGCACAGAAAAGATGCCAAATCCTAAATGTCAGCTGGTGAGTGGTTTGTCTGAGTGCACTTCTCATGAGGCAAGTGATTGGATGCAAACTGACAGGGGATTCATGCTGGAAATGTCATAATGATTTGACACCGTGAAATGGAAATCAAAACTTTCCTAAGCAAATAGCTCCCCAATGGCGATGGGAATGCGTGAATGTATCAAGGTAATTCACCTCCTGTTACAGAGGCTGTAAACACAGTGTCTCCAGGACAGGTATATCCAGCATATGTTGCAACATGCTCGGCATGCTGTCTCCTCCTACCTCCTCTGCCTCCTCTGAAAAAGAGCAGATAATTGACTCCAAGCAACCTCTATAATTGTATAATTGGAGCCTGTTACATTACAGGTCAAACTGTCGCTTTATCATGGAGGAAAACTGACAGATGTGATACATAAATTACATGCTGCAAATATTATAGTATCATTCTGACATGTTGTATGCATCATATGCAGGAATCTATTACAGTTGAATGCATTGGCTGGATTTCCAAAGCTTCCAAATGTGTTGTGACAGTAGTACAGAGTATATTTAGCTGCAGTCAGCATCTGAGCGGCTCATAGTTATCCATTAGGACCAGCGAGTGGATAGTAAGAGCCTTACCAGGCAGGGGGTGGGCTTCTCAGCCACTTAATCAGTGACTAGTTGTTAAGAGTAAAACTCCAGGCCTGTCGCTTATAGTCAACAAAATTATGGTATCAACGTGAAGCCACTGCATGAAAGAATCTAACATAAACTCATAATCTCATTCAGTGGAAGAGTAACCATGATTGCAAATTACTTTCAGCTGGCTTGTAAAGGCATTTCAATCGGGGTTTAATGCGCACATTTGTTGTTTTCACTATGAGATCTCGGCCAAAGTGTTGTGGATGATGCAGTCAGAGTTGGTGATGCCATTTAATAGACAAATACGAGCATATATGTCACAGTCGGCTCTAATTGTGACTTGATAGATTGAAAATTCAAGTTGTCGGCTGCTTACGGATTAAGAAAGAAGACATGTTGTACAGTAAGGTACCCTTGTACCCATATCTATATTTGCAATATACATACAAAAACATAATAGCAATAAACAAAGGGGTGTATGAAACAGATGGAGAAAAGTTGAGTCGTTCTGACCAAAGTTATTATAGTTGTATGAAACACTATTTTATTGAACACTAATGTCTCCACATAAACCCAGTGTTTCAGTTGTCTGAGTGAAATAAAAGGTGAAGAGAGCTTTGAGATTAACACATGCTTAAAAACACATGTCACTCTTACAGAAAAGAAGGAATGTGAAAGAAAAATGTGGGTGTGCTTTTTTAGAAGCACAATAATCACATATTTTACATATCAGTAGTCTCAGAAAAAGCAATGATGTGGATTAACTGTTTAAGTACTGTTTAAGACGATAATCTAGGAATACTGCATACATGAATAAATTAAGATGCCTGGAGGCTTCTTAATCTGCTCTTGAGAATGAAGATAACAGCTGTCAGAAACACTCGGGTCACAGATGATCTCAGTCTATTTAAACAATATAGAACTGAATTTATTCTAATCTTTTGGTATTCGGTTTGTTAACCAGCGCCAAAAACAGCCTCCACAGTCTGCATACCATGTGCATCAATATGAAGACTTGTAAAGAAGAGTTTCTAGGTTTGATGAGGGATGGCAGGTGGTTCTGCTCCGTCGTTCCCATGGTCCTTCCTGCTGTGAGTTTGTGTTGCCACTGCCACGCTTTTGTGCCATAAAAGGACACGCAGTCGTTCCCTCCCAAACGTGCTCCCTCAGTACTTTAATGATGTTGATCAGAAGATGACCATGAAAGAGAAATTAAAGCCCCGATGTGAGTGTTTGGTGGTTGGATTTATTACTTTGCGCTGAGGACAGATAGTCCGCGCTTGGAATGCTTGTGAAATATTTACAGGAGTCACTGACACAGGAACTCGCCGGTGCTCAACACACTGGTTTTTAAAATAGAGGAGCCGCTGTCAGAAACTGATTGCGTCTTCAGGCTTTTGGCTTCTTTAAGGATTTGTTGACAGATGTGTTAGCGCCCAACTCTCACCCGCTGCGGGATTGAGATTTTACACTGTGGAAATGTCCTGAAAAGTTCCCAGTAAATCTTTCCAGCATGGATACCAGCGCTCTTGTTTCCATGGTGTCTGGCTTTCTGCCTCTCTGCTCCGCCAGCTCCTAACTACCAAGAGCAGAGGTCACGACCGCTCCAGCCGACAAATGTTTGGTGAAATCAACGCCTCACACAGGGGGCACAAATAACTTTGCACCCTGTCTGAATTGGGGCAATTGAAGTTTCTCCGACGAGCGCCGGCGGACTCCGATGATCTGGCTTTCAGGGCGGTCACGTAAGCCGCATCCACCCCCTCCGTGCATCGCTTTCAGGAGCTTTTTGAACAAGTTTAGCTGACAATAGGCCGCATTCCTTCGAGTGAGTGAAGAACATGGTGTGTTGGCACTGAAAATGCTCCTCACAGCATTTGTGTGGACACTTGCTTTCAAACAGTGCCCTCACTGTTGAGACCCGTCCTCAGGACAGACACTCACTTTGAGACAGAAGTACAGAAATATGTTGTGACATCTGCGGCACATCCCCTTGTTTACTGTGACAGCGTGTCCCGGTCGCCAGACTATGAAGTAAACATCCTCTCTGTGTGGTCACCTCCTGCAGTGTTATCGTTGTAAGCCCAGTTTTGTTTTGCAGTTCCGGGAGCCTCAATGGAGGTGTGCAACCTGAGGGAGCATGTCATTCGGTCAAAACTAAATCTGGATGTACAGCAAGCACATGTGTGTGGAAGCATAATGATAAGATATTTCCTGTGTTCGACAGCAGTGAGGAATCCTGCTATGATGCATGGACTCCATGTTCGTACATGTCCCCTGCCTTGAAGGGTGGGATGAGCCACATGAGCTAGAACAGGTTCTGAGAGGCCAGAAAGAGGCTTTGCTTACTGGCAATGAAGCTTCATTTGATTTTATTTAGAGAAATATAGACACGAATTCAGTATATATCCAACTTTCAAGAGTTTTGATGGCAGTGTTTACGATTACAAAAAGTTAAAGTTCTCCCCTAAAATTTTTATAATTTCACATGTGAGTCTACTGTCAGAATATTTGGAGTGAGTTTGTTAGATGAAAGATATGTCAGATGACTCAAATCTCTATAGCTTCTGAATCATTTGGATGTTATCGTATTAGCATCTGCTTTCCATTATTTTTCGACCTCAGAATTCAGAGTGGAACTTACTTATATAGAGGAGAAGTATTAAAAAAGACACATTGCCTTTACAATAACATCCTGGATGGTAAACATGTTTCAGCTTTGAAGCTCCCAGAGTTCAGTTTTCTACATGGGTGCACTCAGTTACACGTTGGCATAACAAGGTTTGTAATGTTTTTACAGCACACAAAAGATTGTCAACTGTTTCTATGACTTGAAACTACAGCTCTGCCATCTCAACAATGTCGTTACATGAGCACGTTCATGCTGTTTTCTGATTTGCTGTAGCCTCTTGTTTTTGTGAAAAAAAAAAGAAATTTTTTGTAAGTCAACAGTTCAAAGCTCAGAATTTGCTTAAATTCATAGAAGCCAATAATAGTTAGGACCTTGGTCTGAAGTCTCAAATGTAATTTATTTTTATATTTAACGTTAAATCACTGAGTGATCTCTTTTATATCAGCCAGATAATTGAATAAACTTTGGAAAACCTCTGCTCAATCGTCACAACCACAAGTAGAGTAATAAAAACACAATGTGATTTCATTAACACCTTTGTTATAATTAATCTCTTTGAAATACTTCATGACTATTCTCTTTCATAACAGTGTGTCAGCGGGTAAGATATTTCCAAACCCTAAAACCTTGTTTGACTTGTTTGTGTCATTTAATATTTGTCATTTAAACACATCATCTTTTTTGCCATAGAAATCTAAATTGCTCAACATTTGTGGCGCAATATTGCAGCCATTAGCGTTGACCTCAGTACTCGCAGTAATAATTTCACTCATTTACTGCTGACATTCATAACAACAGGCTCTGAACTCTGTGTCTTTTTCTGCTGCTGGAATCTGATTCATATGCTAATGAGCTGAATTCCCATGGATTTCTCTCTCCTGTGCCATAGATATCACCCCCAGAACTCTGTGCGTTCCAGCCCCCTCCTCTTGCTTTCTGCCTGCTTTCATCTCTCCTGCACCCACAAAACATTCCTCCATTGTCAGGGTCACAACCAGGCTCGCACTAATCTTGCACAACATTTTTGTTTTTATGTGGAGCCGTACCGTGCAGCAGGTGTTGATATGCATCTGTGTTGCCATCAGGCCGTGTCGGAGCTCCAGGTAATCAGCTGGCATCTCCCGGCTTGTCTGAAATGCTTATTTCCAATAAACAGATATAACTGCTTGGGGCTACAGCCAGGTGAATATAGCTTGATTTATTATTTTAGTTGCATTAAATTCATCACATGAAAGAGTGAAATCTTTGACTCATGCCGCCTTAAAAATTAGGAACCCTTAACCTCAAAACACAGAAAATAACTTGCTTTCTGATAAGTTTGAAGATTCTGGCTAACAGCCCCAAAACTATGCTGAAGGTATGCTCAGCTGCAGGTTACCATAGCAACAGGTCTCCATTCAGTGGTATGAACGAAAGACGTGCACTTAATTATGATGTATGGGCAAACATAGCTTTCTCTTTGACAACTCATCATGAGCTCAAAGGCCTTTGTCTTGTGGGATTTTTCATTGCCTGATTTTGTGTTTTTCATCACTGAATTATATTTATCCACACCCACGGGTGAACTTGCATGTTCTCACAGCTTTTCATGTCATTATTCATGCAAGACCACAGCCTGGTATCCACAACATGAACCCAAGTATCTACAAGACTGTCACTCTAGAAGTAGATTTATCAGTGTTTGATCCAAGAAAAATGTCAATGATGCAAACTTTGATTTATCAAGTTGATTAAGTGAAAAGCACAGATATATTGAAAAGAACATTTAATGCTAGGAGTAGCCTAGCAATCTTCAAAGTATGTTGTTACTGACATGTTCTGTGAAAAGACGAAACATCTCTTTTTTTCTATGGCAAGAATCTTTTTGTGTTTTTATTAACCTAAGTTTTTCATTCTTAAGTTTTACCAAAGAGTTGAAACAGGACAGTTTATTTCGTAACACCAGCACTGCCTTTGTCTGAGAAATTGAGGTGTCTGATAATTGTTATTCCACACGGGAGCCGGGGGGGGGGATGTTACAGTTTCTGATTTACAGTAAACAGGCGGGACACTTGGCTGTGAATGTGAAACCTGCAACCGTGAGTTTAATTACGGCCTGACAACATGTTCAGCATTTGCATTGAAACATTTATTAACCTGATTGATGTTGTTGATTGCTATGAGGCTCAGCGTTTCACTTGTTGAAATGTGTTGAGCAGAGTGTCGTCTGCATATAGCCTGATCCGGGCCGCTTTGTCCCTTACAACTTTTACCCCCCCCTTTTTTTTTTTTACTCTGGCATTTTCCTCAATGCACCAGCTCCCAAACTTCCGACCTAACACAGTAGAGCCCCTAAAACACTCCTTAATGGACCCTTTCAATTGGGCACGCAGACCAGAACAAACACTTTCATTCACGGGGTTCCAAATATGCTAATGAAGTCAGGCCTTGTCACTTTCACAGGGGTACCCCTGTCATGGGCCTGTAATAGACAGTGGTGATGCCAGGGCTCACACAGGGTGAAGCAAGGTGCAACTCGGATGGTTCTTGTCTCAAATACAATTCAAACTTATTGAGGCAATGGATCTCTTTAAGTACCACAAACTCTGAGCCAGAGCATTTTCTCCCAGATTAAAGGACAAACAAATGAAAACAAGGAGGAAATGGCACGTTTTATCTACCCCCTGTCACTTATTTTATTGACTGTACCTCATCACAATTACAAGGTAAATGCGGATGCTGATAAACATTATTGCAAGTGTCATTAGTTGCTTTTATCATTGCAGATTGGAGTTTTAAAGGGCTCTCTTTAATTCAGTTTTTCAGCTTCATTGTAGTTAGCCCTTGTCAAACCTTGCTGACGTTTGAATTCTTTTGATGGTGCATTTTGAGGTGACTCATGAACCTTAATATCTTGACTTGTTGTAACACACTCTAGATGAGTTGGCAATAAATTAGTTTCCCAGAGTAGGAGTATTAGTCATTTGTTTCCTCACCCGGATCTCACAAGTTTTTGGATTTCCTTTCATTTAGTAAATGCCATGCAAACCGCCTCAGGTTTTGTTTTTGGAGGGTGTTAAAGCAGATAACATCCAAAGTCTGTGACGATTATGGATGATGCATCCTAATGTCACACGCACACGCAGGACTGAACTCCTTTCTGACACTTTCCATTCAAGTAAACTGGTAATGTGGTAGAAAGATTACTCTTTATCCTCTTCTCGTCTTGCCTGATCGGTCTGCTTGTTTTTTTTCATTGTGACTTCTACGAACTTTAAAGGGTGGTGCGGGAGAAGGCATTGGGGGGTTTAAGAGCATCCACAGTAGTGCACGAATGCAACAAGATCTGCTCTGGTGTGTGGCTTGGTCACATTCACTGTTGAGTTTTTTGGCGTTGTTGCTTGATTAGATTGATAAATCCAAAGGTACTCGGTGAAGTAGAAGTACTTCACACTGTAGACTGATTGCAACCCACTTGATCCACTGAACAAAGAAAATTAAACATCTATTGCCAGCCCTTGTTTTGCTAATCGTGTACAAATGTTCCTGAGCTGTGTTTTATTAAGGGGAAAGCTTTGTGGAGAAAAAAACAATTCTTAATTTAAGGGTCCTGTGATGCTGAAGCTAATCCTAATTCTAAAAAAAAAAAAGTCTAATCACTGTTAAAATAACAAAGAAAAAAAGTATGACGCTGATGAGGTTTTAAGACCGGATATCACCAGACTGTGGCTTCATGTCGAAACTTTGATTTTAATTATACTTTAATTGAGAAAGTAATAAATGAACACAGGCGTGAGCAGCTACGCATTTTCAGCTGCCATGTTACAAAACATGCTCATGCTTAAACTTGTTGCTCTGACAAATTCTGTCATAACACCAAAGCGCTGCATTCCTACAAATGGCTGTTTTCAAATAACAATTCCTTGTGTCTTGACCAACCCAACTAAATACCACTTTAGGCATTCGAGATTATCCTATAAACTAATTAGCAGCTTAACTTGCACCATAGAGCACAGCATTGCTCTCTTATCTGCGCCTCTGCAACTGTGCTGAACAATGTGTCGGGGTGAAGGAAGGTGTGAAGAGGTCCTCTCGTGGCCTTGGTGTCTGCAGGGAGGAAGCAGAGTGTGACTGCTCGTCTCCGAACTGTCTCTCAGCGCTGCTCGCTGTGGAAAACTGATTAAGCTCCTGAATGCCACTCTTTGTCAATGCACTACTCCAAGGGACACATATTTCCATAGTGATTCACGTTGTTGTCTAGTCTATGTCAGTCCATTGACTTCTATGGAAGATGTGTTTTAAGTAGTTGAACACCTTTTTAAAATTCTTTTTATATCCATATTTTCCGAGCAAATTAAAAAAAAAATAAAAAAAGTATCAAGAATGGGTCAAAGCATTGCACATCAGGGAATTACGTTTGTCATGGTGGCGTGCAATGCATTTGATTGCCAGGCTGTTGAGACAACTCCTCACATGTCATTTTTTCAAATCATTTTGCTCTTCCAGTAGCACTCGCATTCGGACTGCTGAAACTCCTGTTGGTGCATGTGGACTGAATGAACATGACTCATTAACCCCAAGGCCAACCTGCCATTTAGATTTTCAAACCCAATTCTGATTATGATTAAAGATACATACAAAAGTAAATGTATTTGAAAGCTAATTTGTGTTCCCCTTCACCATACTGTGCTTTACAGTGTTTTTATTGCAGTATTTTAGCATGTGAGCTGCTACACACTTTAACTCTAAACGTGTTACACCCGTGTAAAGTGTAAGTGTGTACAGCTAATGCTTTTTTTTTTGCATAATACCGGTAGCGCAGGTTTGATGTGAACGTGACGTGTGTCAGAGAGTTGTTTGGGTGAATTCCGGACACGACATGATTACTAGCTTGTAAAAGTGCTTGAGGGACTAGAACAAAAATAAAGCCCATGTCAAAGACACCAGTAAATAATGTAATTAAAGGGTTTTGACTGTGTGGTGAAGAGGACAGACATAGCATATGAAACAAATGTTACTGTCGGTGTCCAAGTCTAATAGATCATTATCACTTCAATTTTATTAATAACATATTAAAATTGATCAACTTTACTGGAAACACGGTTTTGTTTTGAGGGGGGGTTATATAGATTAATGTATCGACTCATATCGTTAGGATACGTTTTTTAATAGTTTGGCCGTAGGCAACACAGTGAGGATGAGCATTGAGACGAAAAAAACAAAACATTTGTCACAATTAAATGGTATTCAAGGCTTGCACATGACAGCCTGGCTAGTTATTTTAAGTTCCAGTAAGTTGTGGAGCCTTCGCAGGAGTCACGTCTTCAGAAAAACCTGTTGCCAATGCTTTTCTGTCTGTAGTTTTTGCTTTTATCTCTCATCTGGAGAAACTATTTGAGATGACTGACACCTGGATTAGGTCCCACATTAGTATATGCACTTGAGGTTTTCTCAGGCAGCTGAAAAATGTTGTTTATTGTCGATGCCTGAACCCTCGGCCACAGCCTTTCTTGTCTATGGTAACAGCAAATCTTGCTCCGCTTTTGTGCGTGCTCTTGTATGTCTGCTTATGTGAAGTGACTATTCATTGAATTGCATGGGCTTACACTCATACGCTTACTGAAGTCTTTTTCTTGTGGCTTCTATTATTCTAGAATCGGTTACAAATGTAGCTCCTCATGTGAGTTATAGCACATAGGTGTGGCTCTTTGGCCCTTTTTGGTTTGATTATACTCATCATGCACACACACAAATGCGCACGCACACACTTGTTGTTGTGTAATTTCCAACAAAATTACACCAGACACGATCTCTTCAGTGGAAATACATTATAACAAAAGCACCGGGTAGGGCATCCTATCAGTCTGACACTACACGCTTTGAGCTGCTCGTAAACACGTGAAGATTTACGACTGACTTAGCCTCTCGCACATTTTCGAGACTGCGATGATACGACAAACGCAATTAAGCTGGTCATGAGAAGAGACCCTGAAACATCCCATTCATGTAATTCACTTGGATCACTTTAGTCGTTCATGTCATTGAGAGAAAGTTTAGGGATCATCGGGCAGGGAAGTTATTTTTCATGAAGCCTACTCAGAAAAGTGACAGCGTGAATTAGACCTATGTTTGTATGTTTTGTTAGGTGGTGCCATTCAAGAGTAAATATTTGGTCATTATGTCAGTTCCTGACAGACAGTTGGAAGGCGCCTGCTCCCGTTATTGTGATTTACATTATTATTGCATAGCAACATGAGTTGTTTGTACTGGTTTGCATGTCAAAAGGCTGAAAGACTAAGCATACAGTATATTTGAGGACATTGTAAAAGTCAACAATGTCATGCAAAAGTTTGATGAATGCCTGAGAAACTTGAGTTATCTCACATACACACACGTCTAGCCCAGAAAGAGAATTAAAGTACACAAATAAGCAGTAGGTACAATTTTGTGCTACTTTAGCTGCAGTTATGCTTTGTATTTTCATCTTTTTTCAGTTCTACATTGACTTAGTAGTTCCTAGAATTCAGTGAGGTAACTATGTATTTGCTCAGATCAAACAAAGTATGTTTGACCATGGGATGGCTATTGTCTTTTTATTCATCCGAATCATTTCTGCATGTCTGCGTAGCATACAAAGCATTTGAGTTGGAAAGTCTGCCTCAAAGGTTTATTTCTGTGTATACAGGAGCCATGCTCTTTTAAACATGGAGTAGGCCCATTTGAAGTGATGACAACTGTCTTAAGTGAAGTGCGTAATTATGTCCAGCCATTCTTTACAAGCAGAGGCTTCAGGCTGAACTTGAAGTCTGAATAGCCACTGATGTAAGAGTAGGATAGTATAAAACATGCAGCTTTCTGGTTGATGTCACTTTTTGTACAAGAGATAAATGAACACAAAAGCAAGTCGGAGTTCTGAAAGAGTCCATTTTTTTCATTTAGAAATAAAAACAGTCTATCCAGCATTATAAATGTCTGAGAATGGATGTAGTAGAGTGAGAGTGAGAGAGCTTACACTTACTAATGTCAGACTTTATTATACTATTCAGTGAATGTCAACTCTTTTGCTGGCTTTATGACTTTACAAGGCTGTGCGAGCATTTCTTACCCTCTCAATGTGAGCATTATGGCTCCATTAGTCAGCTTAATGCCCATTCTGCTGACAGCGATAATGGTGTAGTTACAAATATTGTTCTTGTAGGTAAAGTTTCCAAATAAGCTAGAGCCAAACACCGGACAAGCCTTTAAATACAAACTGCAAACAAGTGTTTGATGGGAATTAAAATGCAGGTTAGTGAAATGTTTGAATCGAAAAGCTGATATTTCAAGCTGTATGTCTAAAAAATAACAAGCAAAGGTAACATCACAAACTAACAGTGAGCTATGTGCTTGGAGCAGTTGTAGGGACACAGAATGTTGATCTGAGGAAATTTCACTCCTGGTGGCTCGTTTAGCATATCAGTAATTCACCTCGTGGAAAGGTTACTGTATCTCATTGAATGACAGGGAAAAATATACATATGTTTTTGATTTTATTTCAATATATATACATTTTCTGCCCTTCACAGTCCAGCTGAAGAAATGATGCCTCCATACTGTGGCATGTTACCCATTGTGCAAATTCTTGCTTTGCTCTTTAGAATATTGCAAGACGCCAGTTGAGTAAATCACAGACAGATAACATCAGAGACCTCTACATAAAAGGGATGTTTGGGTTGTTTGAATAGCGGAACGAGAAATACAGGCTGAAGTGAATCACACTCTCCATTTCTCCAGATAAGAAATTGCTTGAGAAAACCTGGAGAAAAACTGAAAAAGAGAAATAGCTAGTCATGTCTTTTATCAACACCATCATATGTCTATTTTAGACATGTTGTCCCCGGCCTCCGTCTATCAATACCCTGGAGCGCTGCAGGGAAATGAAAGTACACTTTCACAAAAGATGTGGTCTTCTGGGAGAGGATGACTCTGTTCCCTTTTCAATGGAGCTAAGACACATTGCATTAAGATCATTGGGATGGAGCCGGGTGTGAATAGGCTTGCTTAGTTTGTATAAGGCGGGATGGGAAGATCAAGGAAAAAGTGGGAGAGAGTAAGACAGAGCGAGAGAGAGAGGGCAAGACATGCCTGCACTTCCTCTCCACCCAGTCTTTAATGCTCATTGAGTAGCCCCGCAGTGCAGCCTTTGTCCAGGTCATTGTCACAGGCTTAGAGAGCCTCTTTGCCAAGTGAGAGGCTTTGGCGACATATGTCACTTCAGTGAGTCTCCTGTCGCTCCTTTAGCTGCTTGAGTGAAGGGGCGGGCGGGGAGGCGTGTCCGTGCAGCAGGAGAGGAGCAACATGAGGTGGAGGAGGAAGGACATGTCAGAGATGTTAGTTCAGAGAGAGTTGTTGGAGTGATCCCCTGATGGTCCTGTACTTTTAAATGGACTTATAGTGCAGCTGCCTTGTGCCTCCTATAGAGGTGGACCTAAGATGTAAAATGACTCAAACAACTGTAAGTATTGGCCATTTGATGAAAAGTTTGATTTTACTAGACGTTAGAGCATATTTTCTTGCTGTACTTCGCTGTGTGAGAGATTGTTCCTGCTTCACTGACAGGGAGACATGCTGGTTTGTCTATAGGAACCTGCAGTAAGCTTGACTTTAAAGGGGGGGGGGGGGGGGGCGGGGTATGGGGGTCATAGTATACAGTGTGTGTGTTGGTGAGATTAGTCGTGTAGTAGTCACACTCTTCATGCTGGGGCCAACCATTGGCTTAGGTAACACAATCCCTGTGGATTTGTGGCTATAATCTGCCATGTGTTCAGGTAATAGATCCCTTGCCCCCAAAAACAAATGCTTGCTTGCCTATTTACATAGGAACTCCACCTCTTTTCTTTCATGCGCTCAGGATTTTGCTTTTAAAACCGCGTGAACTTTGATTGAGTTATCATTAAGAGTGGCAGTTTTACAGATCTCCACGAGCATATAAATCTTAATAATTTGGCTGACGGCGCAAAGGTCTCTGGGTGGGTCCCAGGCAGTGGATTTGTTGTGCATGAATGAAAGTTGACTGGTTGGTTGTTGCTGCGTTGTCAGGATCAACACAAATCTAGATAAACGGTCCCACTTCTCATTCAGATGGAGGCCTTCCATCTGACAGGGAGCTTGCAGACACTGCTGGGCTGATCTGCTTTTCGTTCTGTGACGTGAATCTCAACTCTGTCACTAAAATTTGGACATATGTCTGTAATAAGCCACAATGCATTTTGTCTAATGCAAAGCTTTATAAGTCGACAACAGCACCAGAATACAGTAGTTTATAAATTTTTGGCAACAATAAAATGTATAATTTCTCCATTGTAAGAAACCTCTATTCAGCTTTGTTTACCTCGTAAGATAATCACAAATTCCTATATAATACGCATCCACAATCGCTCAATTTGTTTAATTGATTCTAAATTCCAGCAGCGTAATCCCGAATCTAGTCGATAACAATTACCACATTAACCTTTTCCACTAAGTCAAGTAGTCGTGCGTCCTTAGGAGGACCTCGAGAAGCAGTCAGCCATTGTTAAGCAGCATACTGTATGACTGCTGGAGCTCCCTGCCTTCATTCTCCTGATAGCAGGATTAGCTGGAGGGTGAACCCATTTGGCATTGCCAGTGCCGCTGCCACAGTCTCAGCACTGTGAGAACTAAGCCGTGAAAACACTGAGGGGCTTAGACCAATTTATAGACTGCCATCTTGGATCTAGTGATCGTAGCAGACAGCAGCTTAGCCTTTGTGCCAAGTGGGTTTACAGTAAGCATGCCATGCGATGCCACCAGCCAGACTTTACAGTTCAAAGGGTAATCTCCAGACAAGCACTCGGGTGTGTTCTGCTACAACATCACAACAATGAGGGACAACCGAAGCTAAATGGCTGGGGGGTCATCACTGTTACATGTCGCATCAATTATGCAGAATGGGTCAGATCATAGACATTTAAGTTTCTTCTTTTCATCTGCTGGAATGAAATCACTTATTTGATTGGAACTGTTTAATTTAACATTCTGATCAAAACATGCATGAACCATGAAATGGTAGAAAAAGTATTGATTACAGGGGTACCCACAGATAAGTCATTGCAACTAGTACTTTGCTTGTTTTCACGCTGGATGTCAGTCCTATGAGATTTAACCAGGTGCGGAAGAGGAAAGAAATGTTTGCATTACATTTTACATGGTTTATCAAAATGAACAAGTAGACCTGTGTAACAGGTTTCATACTGTCTTGCTTGTGTCCTTACTTTCATTAGCTCACAGCATTGTTGCATAAAATCCTTCAGCATTGATACGTACTGGGTGATATTTTTGTACGTTGTTCAGATAATGTCATGCAAGGTGTGCTGCATTTTGTACCAAAAAGGTGTTTTTAAAGGCTTCATTTTAAAATGAATGAATGAAATATTTGCTCTCTTTCAGGTGCCCTGTGCCTTAAAAATTGGAAGTGACGGCAGCTGATGAACCCATTTTCCTGATCTCTACTGTCTCCATTAACCAGCTGAGTGGAATGAGGTTGGAAGGGAGCCTGCAGCTTGTTCTGCTTTTGGCCTTGACCTCCAGGGCCACAGGCCTCAGAATTCCTCTGGAAGGTAGGAGTGTCATGAAACTCATCCGGATTGTGCTGACTAGTGCTCACTTGTTCTGTGCTTACATGTGAAGAGTTGACTGAGATGGAGAGCAAAACATGTGTGGTTCAAAACTTAAACTGTCCCGCCCCCATGTCTTCTTGCAAGTTGGGAACTGCTCCTTTAGTGTCACAGCAGAGGTTTGTTTAGGGTTGAGAATGATTTGCAAACACGTTCGGCTGTGCTATTTTTGGTCTGTCTGCTCCTGGCACCTCATTTGTGCCGTTTATGCTGTGTTGTCACCACTAAACGTCACCATATCGCTTTGCTGAGCTTTATTCAGACAAGCAGTGAAACCATGCTGACATTTAACATTTCTGTGGTGATTTTATGTCTTTTCCTGATAGTGGAGCAGCCTCCAACCATAGTCAGTCACACTTTGGGTCCCATTATTGTACTTCCCTTTGACAACACCATCACTGTGCAGTGCCAAGCCATAGGCAACCCACCACCAGAGTAAGTGAAACCGAGTACTATGAATTAAAACAATATCTTTAACAAATCAATAAAGCATATGAAAGATGTATAAAATGTGTAAGTGCATAAAACATAATTAATCGATGGGTTTCTTTTTCATACTCTGCTCCTACAGATATAGATGGACAAAAGATGGTCGAACCTTTATCCCTTCAGAGTTCTCAAAAATCAGAACAGACCAGAGAAATGGCACTTTTGTGCTTCACAACAAGGACCTTGTCCAGTTCCAGGGAAAATACAGATGCTTTGCTTATAACAAGCTGGGGACTGCCATGGCGGACGAGATTGAAATCATAGTTCCAAGTCAGTAACATTCACATAAGGATCCTAACTTGCCCAATAGTTATGCCATTGTCCTTTTTTTCACAGTGAAATGTCCCTTTGACTTTTGTTTTAACAGATATCCCAAAGTTTCCCAAGGAAACACTTAATCGATTTATTGTTCTGGAGGGAGAGCCAATCGTCCTTAAGTGTAACCCTCCAGAGGGTGTGGCACCACGTCAGATCTACTGGATGTCTCTCGGTAAGATTTGGAGCACACGTGCTTGTATTTTCTCGGATGAAATTGTTTTACTACCAATATACCCTGGAGTCTTGGCGTAGATGTCAGGGACCTGGCTTGTAACCAGAAGTTCACTGGTTCAAATCTCACTGCTGACAGGTCACCACTGCAGCCCTCAGAGCAAGGCCCTTAACCCCCGACTGCTCCGGGTGCATTAGTAAGAGCGTCCGATATTAAACTTGTGCCACTGTGGTGGCCCTGGAGGACAGCTGTCGAGATGCATTCATTCCTTCATTTTATTGTAACTAAAGACTCAACCACAAAGTCCCTCATACTTGTGGTTCCCTGTTCCATGGATGGAAAGAAGGGTAAACAGCCAATGGGGGAGTGCAGTCTTAAAAATGTTCAGTCCCTGGTTTATGGGGCATTTGCACATGTTTGTCAATGACCACGAATGGCTTCAGTGGGCTTTAAATAATTAAGCCATACAGCATGTTGCCTGACTAATCTACATACAGATGTTTTCTTTAATTGAAACTGCTTCTCTTGGAGATGGAAGAAATAGCCTGTAGGTAGAGGGGGAGGCTAGAGAATTCTGATATTTTGAAACGACTCCGCGCTGTTTTGCTCTGCACATGTGGATTTGCAGGTGTGCAAAAAGCATGAAATCTTTAGTGAAATCTTAGCCATGTTCATTTTCTTTCACACTTGGCTGATTGTTGCACAAGATCAGAGTGATGAATGTCGGGGGAAAAAGTATGACACTTCAGAATTTCAGATTGTGTTAAGACATGTTTAAATCGATGTACTTATTGATTATAAGAGTGGAGTCCTAATGGAGTTTGTTTACTTTTTATTGGGTGAGCACTGTGCAATATAAAAATACCTTTTTTTTTAATAGTAAATGTCCGTTTCAAGAGATTCTCACTGACAAACCAAAGTACAAAGGCTGGTGAAACCTGCTGTGTTGGAGGAGGCACAAGACAGTCAGTTAGGACTAACAATAAAGACAGATAAAGAAGACTATACACTTGAGGTTTACTTCACATCAGGACTCTTTTTTTTTTTTTCCCACCCCTGTCAGAGAAAGTGATTTACTTTGTAAAAGGTCACCTCAGCTCTGTCTGAAGTGCTCCGTCAATAGGGGTTGAGCTTTCTGTCCAACCCCTTGAAGGTTCTCGGTTGCCTCCAACAAACATGACTGATGTCAGAAAGAATAACATAAGAGTCCTTTTAGGTGCTCAGGAGGACGGGCCCACGGGCACCAGGAAGAATAGCTCAAAACACTTGTGGGCAAAATGTGTTTTAGATTCCGTTTGAGTTTGGATCTTGATTTTTCAAGTTTACTTTTAAATTCTTTCTACTTTAAAAAAACAAAAAGACATAAATCCTAATGAACTTACAAAACCTACTTCTAATGAGAATGTGATGACATTCTGCTCTGCATATGATCAGGAATACACAACTTTGTTTGTATCAATAACCCATCTTTATTCAAATGTTATAACATAATCAGAGTATGTTTTTGTGAGTCTGCATGGAGCATAAACAAAACAACCAACATCTTCAGGCGGTCCCTTCAATGAACCAGTCAGACCCTTTGCATGTGCTCGTGAGACAGTGCATCACTGACCCATATCTGAAATAATAACACCATGTACACCAATCATGCTGCGATAGAGCACTTACGAGTTCACCAGGGTTATACAAGGAAACGCTTTAGGTTATGTCCTTTATTATCCAATCTGTATTAGATTCCATTGTACTAAAGTTTGTCATCACGCAGCCTAGTTATAAAATCCATGTCAGAATTGAATATTATAGTTGAAGTGAAGAGAATGTTCTTTTTGGTGAAACTCTTTTACGTCCAGTTTTTTATTTGTTGCCAGAAATTTCAGGTGCATGTTGCCATGTTTTTAATACATATATGTTGTTTTCCAGATCTCCAACACATTGAGCAGGATGAGAGGGTTTCCATGGGAACTGATGGCAACCTGTACTTCTCTAATGCCTTGCAGAAAGACAGTCGTCCAGACTACTGTTGCTTTGCCGCCTTCCCAACGATACGCACCATCGTCCAGAAAACTGCAATGGCCGTCGTAATCAAGAGCTGTAGGTCTATAACAAAGTTGGTGTGGCTCAAAAAGCGAAAGCACTGAAGCTCGCTTCTTTAGTGTGTCCTCAAAAAGAGTGACACAGTGTGAATATTAACTCTAAATCACTGCAGCTCCTTCAAAAATCATTTGGATGTTTTTCCGGGTATTTATGCTGTTATGCAGAGTATTGCTTTACTACATACCGCGAGGCAGGGCTCGCTTGCCTTGTCATGTTTACGCTCCGGGGAAGTCTGTCTGTTATGACAGTGGATTGAGTAATACATGCTCATGAAAATGAACCATCACTATCACTACCTGCTTCCTCTTCACACTGTTTTGTGTTCATTCCAGTAAAAGCTGACAATGGATCCTCCGACAGCGGTGAAGTTGGTGAGTGGCACACGTCAAGACCTTCACAGTGAAAATCAAATCACTTTTGACAAGTGAGGAGTCAGCAGAGTCTATTAGCATTTTGCTATCAGCAGCCAAACAGTGCAGTTCGAATGAGCGTTGAGTAAAATTCTACATGTCATAACACTGTTCTCTATGTTCACTGCAGCTGAAGCCCCCCCAGCGAGAATGCCCAGCCTGCTGCTGCCCTCTGGTGTTCAGACAGTGAAGTTGTTTTTGAAGGGAGAAGCTATGCAGCTTGAATGTATACCAGAGGGCTAGTATGTGTGCACACTACAACCACGTGATCACTGCGTTTGACTTATTATCATATCAATTGCAAACACTAACGTGAGGCCGTTTCATGTTTGTAGTCCGACTCCGAACGTAACGTGGATTAAAATGGGAGGCAACATGACGGGCCGGATAAAACTGACCAACTTTCAAAGGCTGCTGAGCATTCCCGCTGTGGAAGAAAGGGATCAGGGGAAATACATGTGTACAGCTGAAAACTCTGCTGGAAAGGCCGTCCACTACTTTGATGTCATAGTGGAAGGTTAGTCAACATCAGGGGCTAATTATGCATGTATTCATGGCTGCATTTGCTCCTGCTTCAAAGAGAAAGCTGTTGACACAGAGATGGCATTTGTTTTTTACTGAGACAAACATGCGTCTCTTAACATCTTCCAGAGCCACCAAAGTGGCTGACAGAGCCTCCCCGGAGCCAGCTGACCGTGATTGGGTCTGATGTTCACATCAAGTGCTCCGTCAGTGGAAAACCACCGCCGGTCATAACATGGAGGAGGAATGGAGAAATTTTCAGAGGTGAGTGCGAATAATTGCAGCTGTGGTTTAATTCATCTTTCGCCACTGGCCAGGAGGACAGTGCAAGCTACACCGAACTTCAATCACGGAGCCGGGAGTTCAATGTGACAAGCAGCTGTTAGTGTGACTCGAGGAGACACACGCCATTTTTAGCTTTCAGGAATGAAAATACAACAGGATGCAATCATATACTCGCTAGTAAATGCAAGAACAGAAGTTCTGTTATCATCCATCTTTATTTATTGATGTAGCACTTTTCAGACACAAAGATAAAAACTCCACAGATACCAAAACAGGTCAAATATATTACATTTAGTTGCCATACTTCTAGTTATGAGTCATTTGTTTTGAATCCAAGAAACACAAGTTGTGAAAATGATTTTTCATCTTGACTTGAATATTCTGAATGAATAGTTGAGGTTTCTAAATGACAGATATTTTGAAGTCAGAGTACATGGATTGTCCTAAGTATGGTTATGAATTGTGTCAAACCATCTGTTGATTTAATATAACAATTCCATGAAGCAAAATGATTTGTTTGCATTAGAATTTAATTACATTATATGTGAAAACCTCAAGCATTCAGTTTCTAGGCATGCAATAACATTAGCAAATGGTAACAATACAGAAGCTTTTTGCATTTTGAAAAGTTACAGTTTAGAAATTAAAGTGGCTTCAATCTAAACAAGCACTGATCTTTTGAAAGTTTATTCGTTGATTGTGCCATTTTGATGACTTATTGATGTTCTGTTACATATGTGTTGTCATCAGATGACGACTCAAACAGGCGAGTGCTGGAAGACACTGTGGTGCTTCACAAGGCGACACCAGAGGACAGTTCCGTCTACCAGTGTGAAGCTTCTAACGACCACGGCAGTCTTCTGGCCAACGTAAACATCATGGTCATCAGTGAGTATTATTGGCATGACATTACCACGCACAGCGGAAACACATGAGAAAGAACATTAAGAGGTTCGTGTCGACTTCCTGTGAGGATTTGTCTAAATATGTTCTAACACTGACGGACAATATGAATGAAGCAAAAACATGTAAGAACATGATTTCAAACAATTGTAAAGTTTGCTTTGTCATCAGCTGAAAATGGTCTCCTCTGAGAGTGCACAAGCTGATCTCAACAAAATAAGAGACAATGAACAAAGTTCCTCCATATATTTTCAATTTGTCATACTCGGAAATTGAAATATTTCAAGTCTTTTTGGTTTCATTAGTTTTCATTAAAACTTCTAAACTCGTGAAAATGAACTAAATATAGTACCTCACAATGTTACATTATTTCAACAGTCTTCTTTGTAAAACCTCAACAAACGTACACAATAGATGACATGCAATATATATATACTGTATATACAAATTTTTAAGCTATTCTATTCTATTCTATTCTATTCTTCATTTCTCCCTCCATTTCAACCTCAGCAACGTGACATGACTTCATCAAGTCGTGTCGCGCACCTCGTCACATATGGCCTCAGTTTGGATTTGAGTTTCTGGACTTTTAATAATTTACTCAGGCACAAATGTCAACATAATTCTGTGGCGTTACAACCCCCAGCGGCGGTCCTGTCTGTCTCTGAAAACACCAGCTATAATTCAGTCATCTCTTCTGCTCGACATTTGACACTCGGCGTCATCCTGCTTTCAGATATGGCTCCTCTCATCCTGACAAGAGACTACCAAGAGTACGCTGTGGTGCTCGGTGAAGATGTTCACATGAACTGCAGTGTTTTCAGCTCTCCACCTTCAAACATCTTTTGGTAAAGTAGGATTTTTCCTGATTGTTTGATGGAGTATCATTGTCACACATTGTATGCACTCCCCAAAAAATACTCTTAAAAAAAATATACAGGTAGTTGTTTGTCTCACGTCAATCTTTTTGAGCTTCTGTGGTTTGATTGCAAGCAGCTTAAGGGTTTGAATACAGCATGAAACGACACACGTACAGTATTTGGCATTGAGTCATGCTATTAATCGCACTCTGCTTCAGGTGTCTGTATGTCGCAGTAAGATGTTGACACTTACTGTATGTCTATTTAATGAGATAATCCTCTTCCCTTCCTTGAAACTAGGCTAATTAAATCCTATTAGCCACCACTGAGGCTCAGTTACAGTTACACAAAAGAGAAATTGGATCTCCGACGGTCCGTGACGAAGCACTTTCAAGATCACCAAAGCACTCTGGATTTTGAAGTAGAACTTCTGATCCTATTTATTCTTGTTTGACTTAAATCTAATCAGCAGCTGAGAGCATGGCTCCCTTTGATTTAATTTTTGCTTCAGCTCAGACTTCCAGGTCATTTACTTAAAAGTGAAGTTGGCGATATCTGATCATTAAAGTTCATCATAACGATATATACAGTAGATTACAATGTATAATACTTTGTGTGTGTGTGTGTGTGTGTGTGTGTGTGTGTGTGTGTGTGTGTGTGTGTGTGTGTCTTACTTTCTAGATTCCACTTAATTGAGTGAGTAATGCCAGTTTATCAGAGATAGAATATGTCCTGCAAAAAAAACAACCAAAAAACTAAATTGATGAAGAAACAATTATATTTCATGTTTGTACCACTCACCTGAGAAATACAAAAAAAGAACACAAAAACCCTCAACGCTTTGTAGGATTACTAAAGTCCGATCTTACTTCTTCTGATTGTGTTTCTATTTAACCCTCCTGCACCATTTGATCAAGAGACACTTTGCTGTACGCTGTACCATACCTTTCACTGCGGCTCCCTGCAACTCCCTTCAATAAAGCACGTTTGAAATAAAAACAATTATGAATAGATGTTGAGATCAAGTGCAAAAACTTTCAAAATTTCTCTCTGCAGGTCCAAAGACGACGCAACTCTTGAGGGGGAACGTTTTTTTGAGAGCGAGCAGTCACTGAAAATCTTTAGCACAGAGAAAGCTGACAGCGGGAAATATGTGTGCGTTGCCAAAAACACAGAGGGCACGTCGACGGTCACTGCTGTGCTGGATGTGAAAGGTATGCCAGCCTTATTAGAGCTTTCTTTAAACGGGTCTGGTAGTAGTCGCTGCGCACGTGGACAGATTCACGGTTTCAACACTTTTCAAAGGGGATAACCGTCTGGCTCGTTAAATGTCAAAGAAATCTTTTATTTCCTTTTTTGTTATTTAAGAGAAATACCATTACGAAATTAGGGCAGATTTAATCCTATGTGCTGTATATATATTTTAAGTCCATAAAGTTGGATTGATTGGATTGTCACGCTCTGCCGTACCAAGTTAAATAGTTAAAAACGTGGTGGTCTGTCTTCATCAGGTCTTTTGAAACCCTCATGTGGGAAAAAAACCCCATAAATAGCTCATCATCTTAACTTTGATTGATACTATAAAGAGAGGCAACATCAATAATGATGTGGTAGAACAAATTTGGAAATACATTTTTCATGGTCATTTCATAAATGCAAATGACCATTTAATTTTCTGTCCCTCTTTCTTCAAAGAGGCAGTTTCCGCAAGAAGGACTCCTTTATTGATTAAATAAGTTGACAATATTTCAGATACTCTTATTTAATTATAAGCATGCTGTAAAATATCATCATATGATCTGTTTATTGGGTGGGCTCTTTGTCATTCACATCGCATTTTATCTTTAGACCCCACAAAGATAGTCGCCCCACCTCGGGATGTGCAGGTCGTCAGTGGCGCCTCAGCCCAGCTCATGTGTGAGGCGACGTACGATAAAACTCTGCGGGGCACCTTTGAGGTTGTGTGGAAGAAAGACGGGGAGGAGATCCCACTTTTCTTAGAGGAAAATTCCAGGTTTGTGTTTTCATTGCGTTTCCCTTTGCTCTCAGATGTGAAGCTGTGTAAAATAGATTCATTCAGTATCACAGTCTGTATGTTCATTCCACAGTAGAAAGATTGTGTACAAGAAGCTTTATTTTGTGTCTTGATTGAAGGCTCAGGGAATACTGATTAAAACTTGTGGAGTATTTTAAGACACTTCTCCACAATGGGTTTCCCCCTCAGATACTTTGTGGATGACGACATGCTGCAGATCATGAATGTGAACCTCAGTGATCAGGGAAATTACACGTGCATCGCTCAAACAAGCCTGGATGAAGACGCTGCCACCGCACTGCTCACAGTGCTGGGTAAGATCAATTCGTGCGTAGTAGTAAGAAATGTAGGAAATATTGAGGATGTAAACCGCCGATCAAATGATAAAAACTATTGCATTGTGGTCCAGATGTAATTTTGTACTTCAGTGGTTTTCAAAGTTTGATATGTGTTTAACATTGGGGTAACAAATTATGCTGAAGAGGTTTCAAAAGCAGGAAAAATAAAAAATTTTTTGAGGTAAATTCATTATAAATGACATGATGGTGTAATGCAATTACAAAATAATCTTGTAAATGTGGTTACAGCAGGTACAGCAATATGTTACTACAATGGGAGTTATGCTTTTAACTATATAACAATAACATGTTTATTGTGAAAAACATTATGAAGGTCGGCACGGCGTTCAAACACTTTGTTGTTATAATTAGTGAGTTTTCAGACTCGGTTCAAGTTAAAGCAGCTTTGAAAACCACTGCCCTGATTTATTCATGGTCTTATAATAACTTATTTGTGTGTTTGTCAACCTAAACTTTGCCTCTGACTCTCTAACCTCACTGTTTCTGCTGCAGATGTTCCTGATGCTCCAACAAATTTAGAAATTTCAGAAATTAAAAGTCGGCGAAATATCAGTCTGTCTTGGATTCCTGGAAGTGACCATAGCAGCGCTATAGCAGGTAAAAGAAATCACTCTTAAATTCACACCGGTGGAGTTGTTTCAGCAGATTTTACAAAGCGGTCATCAGCAGTTGCTTGTATAGCCTTATAAATAAATTCTCATGTGATCATGGGACTCCACAGCCAGTATATAATTCTACTATAAAATATTTGTGCTAATGTTTGTGATTTATAATGTTTTGGCATTGATGAGATGCTTCATATCAAACGTGCTCCTGCCAACTCAAGCCACTCTAAAAAATAAAAAAACAACCTCTGAACTACTGACTGGAAAATACTACTTCAACTTAACATTATTGAGTGAAAGTACAGATAATTCATTCATTCAACACTGACCAGCTTTACTAGTTGAATATAACATGGCTTCATGAGGGATTCTAAGTCTGTATCGTTTTAGCTCTGCAGACTCCGATTAAAAACGGCCTTGGATCTGTGTGTTAATGGCATTCTAAATCACTTCCTGTGAATCATTAAATGTTTTCATGTCTCCTCTGTGAAAATGAGATCGAGCAGATTCTGCGGGCTGTGATTGTTGATGAGCGTTAACTGAAGTTCTTAAATGAGGCAGGGCTGCAAATAGCTGTGATGTCCTGATGGTCCTGGCAAGACAGCTTTGTCTCTTTATTTAGGCTCCAAAAAAATGAGCCAATTTATCTCTGGAACCAAGCGATCATAACAATTTGCGTCAACTTATGAATACAACCTGGAGGCCTGTTGGTTTTTCTCATTTTTTTTCATGTGTTAAAGAGGTTACAGGGTATATACACCTCTTTAAAAGGAGTTGTAGCTGCTTGAGAAATATAGAAATAAAGAATCAGGATCAGTTTGGTCTACGTCTAAGCTCAGTGTCAATCACACAGCCTTCTGTGTATTCTTGACGTTTACTCTTTATCTCTCATGAAACACGTTTCATTTTCACATAAATGGTCACTACTAATTAATTTGTTTTCTTTCTGCCTTTTGAGACGTTCCTGTATTTCTTTGCACTTTACCACCACCTGCTGACCAGTGCAATAATTTATGCTTGTGTATTGCTTACCAGGCATGGACGGTACAAAGCAGAAACAAATAGTTCCCTGACGTCAATAAATGTCAAAAACTCAGCAGAGTATATACATTGTTTATTTAATGAAGATGATTTTAACGAAAACCATGACGAATAAGGTGTGACTTAAAACTCTTCTAAAGAGAAGAGTAATATTTATAACAACAGATATTTCAATCTTTTTAAAGCAATGACTCATTTCCAACAAAATGTTGATCTATTCATTTAGTAAAACAGCCGGACTGAACTGTGGACAAACTTATCTGCAGTGTTGGGAAAAACAGGTCATAAAGTGACTTGTTGCTGCAATGCAAAATTGTATAAAAAATACATACTTTCATTACATATTTCAGTAAAAATACAAATATGTGTGCTTAAAAAAATGGCTTAGCTTGGATTGAAGGACACAGGGGAATGTACTTACTTTACTTCTTTACTTTAGCAAAGATGAGAAAGTCCGATTCTGAAATGTGCTTCAGTTCAAAGTCGATGCTTTTTCAAGGTAACAGACAACAAAGTATAACTCCTGCTTGTCAGTTTATGCTCCATCTTTAGCATTATTAATGAAACAGGTCATGATATAACTTTTATTGTAGTTTAAAAAAGGGAATTAAATCATGAACAAAACAAAAAAAAAAAAAAGGGAAACTAGAAGTCTTGACATTCATCCGTTATTTGTGTCACTTAATCTCTCTAAATTTATCAACTTCTGCAGCTTAATAAATGTTATTGTCAGCCACTCTTATCCTTTCACTGTAACTCAGAATCATCATCTGTGGAGAATAAAACAAGTAGCAAGCCAATTTCAGAATTAACCAATTTGTTTGTAAATATGGGGGGGGGGGGGGGGGGGGGGGGGGGTGCTAGTAATACAAATATCTGAAGTACACAGATTAATAACCATTTTTTACTTCCTGCCTCTGCTGTGATGCCACTACTTTTAGCATTGGCATGGTGGTCACACTTCAGGGACTGCCATTGTATTTCATAACTCAGTTCCTGAGGTTGTTACGACTTTTGTGGTGAATAAAAACAGCTCTGGAGCGTCTGTCTCTCTGTAATGCTCCAACTGTTACTGTTACTGAAACTCCTGTTTGCTGGAGGAGGACCATCTCATTACTCCTGAATTAAGTACTCATAAAAGCAAAAAGTACATACAGGTACCATTGGAGAACGTATCCTGCTGTCTGCTACTGTCATTCATGGTCTCTGTTTTGTTGCTTTTTTTTTTTTTTGGTCATCAGAAAGTGGTGAATGTGATTCTGTTTAAACTAGGTGTTATGCTGATTTCTGCATCTGCTGAAAATGTGCACCCCATTGCAGGAGGGTGTGCTGTGGAGCACTTTCCACTGAAAAGACAGTATTTTAATGATGATTACCTCAAACAGACCAAAATAAACCTGTGTTTCATCATTTGACTTTAAAGCAACTAGTTGACGCCGCTACTTTTTAAAGTGGTAACTGGCAACTGCAATCAAGCACTGTTTTTCAGTGACTTGCTTCTGTAAAAAGAAAAAAAAAAAAGAAGAAGTGAAGGAATGAAAGAGTCGAGGAGTTGTGTGGTCATGTCTGACTGTGCGGGTCTTCCCTGTTTTCCACGAGCACAGAATTCGTAGTGGAGTACGAGGAGAGCAAATGGGAGCCCGGAAGGTGGAAGGAGCTCCAGAAAGTAGTTGGTAACCAGGCAACAGCCGAGCTGGCTCTCCACGGACACCTCAACTACCAGTTCAGAGTGTATGCTGTTAACGCCGTCGGACCCGGACCCCCCAGCGAGCCCACGAGGAGACATGAAACACCTCCTGCTCGTGAGACTCGTTTCCTTTTTTATTAACACTTTTCCGTCTATTGTGGAAAAGTTTTTACATCTTTTTTTTGAAATGTGCCATCTGAAGAAACCAGCATGTGGCTGTAGGACTTATTAGCAGTCGGGGTTGAGAATATTTTAGGGCTTAAAAAACTCTTTAAGATTCTCACGTATCACCTCTGGCACATGTTGCTGCTTAATCTTAAATAAAAAATGTTGCTAACAAAGTGTTAGCGGAACAGAAAGGAAATATATACTTATAAATTATAATTAAATCAAGTAAATACATGATTCATGTATTGTACAACTACATTTATCTTTTCAAAGCTCCTGAAAGGAACCCAGAAAACATCAAAATCCAAGGCCACCTTCCACATCAAATGGACATAAGCTGGGAGGTAAATTTATGTTTGTGCGTCTCCAAAGTTCCTATATTTGAAAATCAATTTTTTTTTTTTTTTTTTTTTACAATTTTCAAAATCATCACTGTCGCCATGCTCTGTACTTTGCAGCCGCTGCTGGCCATAGAACACAACGGCCCAGGCCTTGAGTACAAGGTGAGCTACCGCAAACTGGGGGTGGAAGATGTGTGGACAGAGCACATGGTCAAAAGGCACTCGTTTGTCGTGAGGAACACGTCAACCTTCGTCCCCTATGAGATCAAAATTCAGAGCAGGAACAGCGACGGCTGGGGTCCAGAACCAAAGGTGGTCACAGGGTACTCTGGAGAGGACGGTGAGTTTGTTGGCATTAAGTTATTAGTTTCGTTATGGTATGTTTATCTGTACAGCAACCAATAATGTCATACCTGTCAATAGTGTAACAACATATTTGGGCCAATGGCATAATAACATTTTGCCAATGATGTCATGAATTATGACATTATTCTTGCACATTCCGCTAAGTGATCCAACCACGTAATGCATGACACAGTAATTTAATTTAACATTATTCATCCATATGAGTTTAGGATCTTACGTATCCAAGCAAATAAACAATATTCTGAGTCGTGCTTTTATATGACAAATAATTCTAGAAATAGCTCTTAAACATACTTTAGAGAGAGTGCTGCATAATGTGTATCCCCAATAAATTATTATGATGAGCATGCCATCCAATATGTTCATTTTTGATAAGCCAACGTCACAAAATGTGGAAACAAATCTTCTATTTCTAAGAAATGCAGTTGAAATGTTGATGCTAACCAGCCCACAATGTAATTATTCATAACATTAAAGGGAAAACAATGTATTACACCATTTACAACTTACTGCATTTTTGGCTTTATGACATTTTAAATTCCCACCATTATTACATTATTGGTTGCAACATTCTTCTTTATAATGTCCAAACTGTTTTAACACTATTTTGTTGAAAAACTCGTGGTTCATTCTAAACTTTTTGTTTTATTGTTTTTCCACCATGTCCTCAGTTGTCTTTTGGCACTGTCTTCGGGAAAATGTGTCAGGTTAGGTTCCTTTCCTTTTCTCCCCTTCTAACGTTGGGGTTTTAACCTCGTGCAGGTGTCCGGTAGTGACTTTTCCTCCCGCTGTAGCCGTTTGTAGCAGGTGGCAGATAACGCCTGTAGAGGAGAGGGATGTCGAATTTCCACTTTGGTATCAGAGGCTGCTGGAGATTTGACAGATCGTAGCAGACTTTGTGCTGTAGGCCGACACAATGGCACAACGGCTGCTTCTGTTGGTAGTGTCTGCTTTGCTCCCGTCTTTTCCCGACTACCCGTGCAGTGATGTGTCGAGCCCTGTTTTGTGAAAGCAAACCAGTCAAAGAGGTCCATAGGACTTACTATTAAACACGTGCAAAGGACAATTAGCTACTGCATGTCCAAAATGTCCCAAAATATTTGTGTATTTCCTGGTTTTGTTTAACACCACACCCAGTCACAGATCCCACCTTCACAACCTGAACCGTGAAAAAGGCCTTTTCTGTCTTAAAATTCAAAAACAGCATCAACACTGTTGTTCGTACATTGTACGGTCATGTGAAAGAGTTTTGACAACAGTGGCCCGTGTCTGACCTTGCGTTTCCCTTTTTAGTTCCTACTGCTGCACCGCGGGACATCGCCGTGGAGGTGATCAACACCACCATTCTGAGAGTGAGCTGGACCCAGGTTCCATATGCCACGGTGCGGGGTCATCTGGGGGGCTATGACGTAAGTTTCAAAGGTCTTTACACATTTTTCATTTAGTCTTATGCTAAGACATACAGTGGCAACATATCAACTCAGGGAAAGTGCTACTTTAGACTTATGCTGTTCATGTCTCACAACCAGAATGTCAATGTTTGCAGTTCAAGGGGCTGTGAGTGAAGTTTACATGTTCTTCCTTTTCTTTTAC
Organism: Lipophrys pholis; assembly: GCF_963383615.2. Lineage (NCBI taxonomy): Eukaryota > Metazoa > Chordata > Actinopteri > Blenniiformes > Blenniidae > Lipophrys > Lipophrys pholis. Next base: position 18,608,095 of record NC_137630.1, read on the forward strand.
GGGTTTTTCCGGCTTGTGTGTGTGTGTGTGTGTGTGTGTGTGTGTGTGTGTGTGTGTGTGTGTGTGTGTGTGTGTGTGTGTGTGTGTGTGTGTGTGTGTGTGTGTGTGTGTGTGTGTGTGTGAGGATATTCCCACACTTTTATACTTTTGTATTGTATTTTGCACACTACACTATTGGCAAGGATTAGGGGCACAAAAAAAAAAAAAAAAAAGGACATTAAAATATATTTTGTAAGTCTGACTTTTTTTTTTTTGTTGCCAAATTCAAGTTAAAAATTAAAATTCTGAGTTTAATCAAATAGTTTTATTTAAAGTCAGAATTGTGATGTTAATCTTTGACTTTATTAACCAGTCATGCTTAAATATTTATACTTCTTGATACGTATTAGAGCTCTACAGCTTTACACATGATTTCTCTCAGCTCCCATCATGGCGTCTGTGCTTTGTAAGAGTTTTGTGTTCACCGAACAGAAACGCTGACTTGTTTTGAGTGTGGTCATTTCTTCCGCCACAAATTGCTCTTTAATTTTGTAATTACTTTAATCTAGAATGAATTGTGTTTTTCATAAAGGCAATTATACTTTCACTATCCTGCAGAGAGATCCAGATAGTTTCCCAGGTCAAGAGTCTTTACCTTTGCCTGCTGCAATTAGATCTTTTTAGTCTCATTATGTGAGATATTTTCTCTTTAACCCCTTTTTTTGTATCGACTGTGTCATATCAAAAGACAGCTCCCAGATAAAAAGACACTACTCACACTGTTCTGTCTCTTTTGCCCTTTTTTAACAAATCCCTTAATGGAGCAGGTTACACCTGAGGCACTGAAACAGAAATGCTCATTATGCGACTTCACAACTGTTAATTTTCTTTTGAGGGGCTACATTCAAACACATAACGGGCTCCAGGAGCAGTAGTGAGATCATGCCTGTTAAAATCAGACTGGAGATCGTGGTTTTCTCTGAGGTTATATGTCACTTAAAATTGACCAGTGGAAATCTTTCAATGGTTTTGTTTTCTTCAACGGTTTAAAATGACTTTGAACCAATATAAAGTTTCAGTTTCTTCACTCATAGTGGCGTCTTATTCCCAAAACTTGTCGTTGCTGAATAATGAATACATCAAGTAATATATTTAAAGATCACACTTTTACAGTAATGTATGGTAATACTTTGTCTTATTTACTTGATAAAGGGTGTTTTCGCCCCTGTGAGCTCTGACGAGAAGGGGTGTTAGATTTGATTTCTTTTACTGTGCCGCTGGCAGAACTACTGACGACACAAGACAGTCACTAAACACCACACATACATCCCTGTTACCATTGGTTCCTGATAGTACTGTGTTTATCAAGTTAGACAAAATATTGAACCTTGACTCGGCTGTAGTGGTCATGTTGGATCATGTGGGATTTGTTGAAAGAAAAAGCCACAGTGCCAAGCTGAGTGTGCTCTGAGAGTTTTTCACTGTTGGTGCGGTCGCTTTCACGCTGCACCAGAGAGCTGCAGCGCAGCACCAGGTGGTTAACCCCGTCATGTCATGCCCAAAACCCCAACTGGGCCAACCTCAACATGACAAGGTGTGAAAGCATCTTTTGTACGAAAATTTGCATTCGGCACACTGAAAAAGGTGACAGAGACGGATGCAACACCGCCGCTTCATTCTTACTCAGTTTCACCTTCTCGTTCGTTAACATTGCACATCACTTTCCTGTCACAGGTTCACTGGGTACGGAGGAAAAGTCTGCTGAATCCCAACAGGGTTTTAGACGAGCACCACGCTATGACTTTCACCGGGAAGAGGAGTCATGCCATTGTGCCGGGTCTTGAACCGTTCTCCGAGTACAAGCTGACTGTCAACGTTTTCAACAAGAAGGGCAACGGCCCCAAGAGTGATCCGGTCACCTTCAGCACTCCAGAGGGAGGTGCGGTAACACAAACACACACAGAACAACCCATGCATGCTCTTCTCACAAAGTACACAGAGACTAACGGAAATCATTCAAGCTAACGGGCTCAGGAAAGCAACAGAAGACGACAAAGTACTTGAACCTTTCACAATTGAGCTCATTGAAATACTTGGAAATTGAAAAATTGTATCCAAGGATGTTTCTGAAGGTGATTTCATACCTTTTTTTTTTTTTTTTTTTTTTTTTTTTTGAAACTTCACTGTCTTCTCCAATCCATTAGGACGTTCTACATACCTTTGCGTATTACTGTCCTATTATATAGTTTGAAATTAGCAAACGTGTCCCCTGAATGGAGTAGATGAACTGGACTTAAGAATAGAAACTGACATACTGTCATGTGTCATTAAGTTGGAAGAAACAGAGAGAAATGCACTTGACCAATGGGAAGTTAACCTTGTGAGTGTCGTTTTCCCATTTGTGTTTTAAATTGGAAAAGAGCATATAAAGTTGAACTTCTCTGGAATAAAATAGAGTTGTTTAGACCTAGGTACCCAGACATTTTAATGTCTGAGTCAGTCAAGTTATTTTGTGTCACTCTTTGTCACAGAATAACAAATTAAACTTAGTTAAACTATCTCTACCACTCAGTTAAGGTGCAAAATCTGATGCTATTCCACTAGTTGTTTCCCCAAAAGGAGTCAGGAGTGTGGGGAACCTGGGTAAGATTGCCATTTGCAGCAGAATTCATAAAAAAAATAGCTATTTTCTCCATTTAGTTTGGGCAAGGAGATTGAAAAACTGAATAGAATTTCACAGAATAACAGCCCGGGACTAGTTTGTAACGTTTAAGGGCCATAGAAAATAGCACCGTTCATTTCATGAATTAACATGACTGTCGTGTCATTAGTTCCACAGCAAGTGCCCATCCTGACCGCCTCCAACCCCCATAAAGACTCTATTCTGCTGGTGTGGGGACCACCGCTGGAGGCTAATGGCATCCTCTCTGGTTATCACCTGCAGTATCACCTCAGTAAGTTCACGTACCACTTTACCACACGCGACAACCACCTGCTAAACAACGTACACGCCGCCGACCTTTGGAACTCACGGGAGGTGTTTTCCCTATTAAATTCCTCTTTGCTGTACCCGAGTGCGGAGTCTGGGGTGTGAGGTGTTGTGGGCGAAGTGTAAACACAAGTGTAGCTGAGAGCCGTGATATGAGAGAGGAAGTGAGAAAAAGAAGCATCCAGGTCACATGAGTGAAATAATGGAGGAGGTGTATGTGGGATGCTCCAGTGCATGTTTACACATACAGGAGATTTGCTTCCTATCTGATAATGACATTAAAACATACGATCAGCTGTCTCTTCACTGCTTTTCTTCACTCTTGTGTATTATTTTAGGAGGCAGTAGGTGGCACTGTCTAACACGGAACCCTCAAGTGTGGTGTGCAACAACCCTTCACACTGGTTTAATCTGTGTTTCCTATCTGATATCCTCTTGGACTCAAAGTTTACCTAAAGGAGAAAAAAGAGAATTTAGCCCAGTGCTGTTTGTGCTTCTTGTGCATAATTCTTTGGCATTTATCAGTCAGAAGTGTTGCATTTCCCAAAAAGAAGGCTCCACCTTTATGCTTGAGGAGAGTTTTTAGGGTGAACAAGTAAGCGAGGTGGTTTCATTACGATCTCTGTGTTTTCAAAGCCTACACTCTCGCTGGCTGACATTTCTGAAGTCTTTTGTGTAAAATGTGAAGGCAGAGACAGCCCTGTGCCGCCTCCACCCGCACCCACAGAGTCTGGCCAGCTCTTCAATACTCTCAGTCCCCTTCTCCTTTCGGCTTTTTCCCATATCAGATGTCAGGCTTTACAGTTATTCCCACACAGTGCAATCTGTGGGTGTTGGAGGGTTATTTTTTTTTTTTGTGGTGGTGCTCTGCTCTTGTGTATTGAAGATTTAATGAATAAAGACGTTCGATATGTTGCATTAAGTGTACAGTCTGCACATGCGTTTGATTCATGAAACCGCCCTGTGATTATTCAAGGAACCTATTAATACCAGAAACACGAAACGTGTCTGTGTGTGCTGCATGAATGTATGAGTTTTGCAAAGTGGCACAACAGCCCCGGCACTCACCTGCAGTTCAACAGTGGTGCAGTAATGACATCACTGAGGGGTGTTTCAGGAGAAGTACGTTGCACACACAACCCACACACATACTCTACTTTGATCTATAATGCATGTTTGGTGATGTGTAATGTTACTTGTGATTGCTGCACTTCCGATTTCCTCCTTTTTCCTTCTTATGTTTTCCCCTTCCCTGCCTGTTTTCGCTTCCTATCACCAGCTGTTTCATTTTTTTCCACCATTTACACGTTGTTGTTGTTGTTGTGGGTTTTTTTTCCAGCTTCTCCTTCATATCTTTTTAGTTTTCACCGCTTGCTGCTTTTCTTTTTCCTCATCTCCTTCTCCTCCTCCTCTTTTCATCCACTGCCACTTGTTTACACTCCCCCCTCATCCTCTTGAGCTCTCCATTTCCCCCCTTTCATCTTCTCTCGCCTTGCTTCATAATGTATTCCTCCTCAGCTCACCTGTCATGACATGTATTCACTATATTCATGCGCATGAGCTAGCATGTCAGCTCTTCATATTCCCCCTCCCTCCACCATTGACCCTCATTATAGTTCTGTTCCATTAATGCACAACATGACCCAACCGCGGTGACTTTTTTTGGCGTTGATCAGTTCACGCAAGGCTCATGAACCAATGTGACATCTTCCTTTTTTCCCTGCAGTTAATGAGACCTCACTGGAGGTGTTAGATTCCCAAGAGGTGAACATCAGTGGGCCTGACACCACTCGGTGGCAACTTTGGGGACTAAAGGAGGGCAGACTCTACCGATTCCACCTCAGTGCCTGCACTCAGGCTGGTTGTGGACCTGCACTGGCAGAGGAGAGCAGGACTGTGACGATAGAAGGTGGGTAGTCAAAATCATTGCACGTGTAGTGGTGGTGAGGCTTTTTCTTTACTTTTTGTTTTTTTCTCCTTTTTTTTCGCACTGCCTTGAACCATAGGTAACACACAACTGATAAGTGCAAAACAATAAATCATACAAAGTGGAATTATTCAAACATCCAAGCAATGGAAAAAAAAATAATAGGCACACGTCCTCAGGTTGACATGTTTGTGCAGAATGTTTCATACGGTTGCAGGTAATTAACCTCAAACACACCCAGTTTTTTTTTTTTTAACAAGGAATTCTTGAAGAGCAAACAATGCCAAAAAAACTTTTATTGCTGATGCAATTAACAGGCATCTACTCTACATGCATATTTATTTTTCTGAGAACATTTTACTTTTACTCCCTACATGTGAACATAAATATCTATAGTTTCTACTCCGTACGTTCTTAAAACTTGCATCATTCCAAGTTACAGTGAAAGGATTGAAGCAGCTGCGGGCAACGGTAACAATTTTCTATACTGAAGCTGCAGAAGTTAATGATCACGTTATGTCATTGATGGCTGAATGCAAAGATTTAACTGGATTTTATAGCGTTTGGAATGATGTTGATTCATATTATCATCTGTTTCTTTTCAAATCTGGAAAATTATTTAGTTTATGACTCAAATCTGTGATCCAGGGTAAATCATGGACTTCATTCTTCCTATTTATTAAGCTGCTGTATCCACACTGTCAATATCCAAATATGGTACTACAATAATAATAGATTTAATGTGTGTTTGTGCATGTGCATACTTGTATGTGTAAGAAAACTTTTTTTTTTTTACTTTTGCACCTGACTACATTTCATTACCGATATTTCTTTCAGGTTTACCTAAGTAAAGAAGTTGAATCGGCACGTTTGCTATGTGCTCTGTTAAGTATCTGTATATTTACTTAAGCAAAGATCATGATTGCTTTTGGCACAAATATGTGAGTTTAATGCAGCCCAAACCGCTGCTGTCAATATTGCTAAAATGAAGCAAAGATGGGGACAATTTGAATTTTTATTACAGTCAACCTTTACTTAAGATAGGTAGAGTTGTATTACATTTCAAACAAATGGAGTGTGTTGATATTGTTCCTAGTGTTGTGTGTTTACTTCTAATCTAAGGAATATATTAATTAAAAATCAGAAAAGCCAGTAAATTATGCATCAAGTAGTTGTTCTAAAAGTGTCTCTAATGTTCTTGTAATTGCTTGCTATAGTTTACATACAAAAAGGAGCACATCCAGTTTGCATATCACAGTGGTTGTGAATATTCAGCAGACCTGCAGCACACGATCCATGTGAACCCGAAAACACATAAAGCACAGTGAGCCTTCAGTTTAGTCTCATCACGATGTATTTAGCCTTTATTAAACCTTTTTTTTTTTTTTTTTAAAGACACACACAGCAAGTATTATTCATCTAAAACTGGAGTGCCGTTTTTACTTTTTTTAAATTTAGTTTTGAACTTGAGCAGCAGAATTTGCCATTTCTTTATCCTTTAAATTAGCTTTAAAAAAAAAAAAAAAAAGACTTACAATTGTGTGATGAATTAGACCATGAGTGAAAGCATGAATTCACTTTTTGGCATGATGCCACGTTCGCAATAACTATTCCCTGCTTATGTTTCTCATACAGTCGCCACATAAACTTAATTAGATGCTGAGGTGCAATTTAAGGATCACGCTGGTCCCACACACACAAGGATAATGACTTGTGATTTCATCGGGGGAATGAGAAAGCCAAGGTGTTCGACCATTTTGTATGCAGGTGAAGTAATATTTTAGATAATTAGCCAGTCCAATCATTCAAAGTCAGCTCCATGTTTCCTTCATCTCATACTTTCTGGGTGTTGCCATAGCAAATTAATGTTTAATTGCCATAAAAAAAAAACACCAACTAAATCAGTTAAATCTACCAATTTGTTGCCTGAATATTGGCCTAAATTTGAGTATAAATAAATAAAAAGCCTTGCAGGATGATACATTTTTGTGCATACTCCATCTCTGCCTGGGGAAGCCCAAAAAATGAGACCGCATAAGGCAATATGTTCACTCCATTTTAATAAAAGTGAGATATCCTTTCCTAGCTTTTATGCATCTTTGGAGAGACTCTGCATCCTGTGGGTGGATGTCCGGCTTGAGAGCCATTAGATGCAATTGTTTGTAAATATGGTCGGGTGGAGACCCGACGAGGAGATAAAATAGTTCTGTTTCACAGAGCCGTCCTGAGGGCATGTTAGTCACATTGCTGCGGAGTAGATTTATGGATGCCGATAGTTTGGAGCAGGGGCACGGTGAATTTAGAAACTGTAACCTGTAGTGATGGAGTGACACTGGAAAAAGAAAGCATGCGAGTTTCCGAGCCTTTTCAGATTTTTATCTTTAGTCACTGGATGAGCTTATGATTCACATCACCACTTATGTACAGTAAACAGCCTAATGCTTAAAAAGGGCAAATTACCGACGTGTCTGAACAAAAAACAACCACAAAGATGTGAGCAGATGTGTTCGTGCCGTCGTGTCAGGTTCGTACGAAAGTGTGTCATGTGGGGAGAAGGGTTAAAGTGCAAGGCAGAAAGACAACAAAAACACAGAAAAATGGGTTGAAACAGGACAAACATAAGTGGGGAAAATCTCGAGGAGAGCAGCTAACAGCTATAGCGGGTAGCAAAAATATCTGTTTTCTTTTTTCATCAGGTCTCATGAGATAGCAAAGCAGCAGAGATGAAGCAGGCTGCAAACTAGACAAAAAGCACAAAGGAGCCTATACCTCTAAAGTCACACAAAAATAACCAGCTCCTCCAGAGATTAAATTATTTGCACCTTGGCACAGAATGTGAACACCCAAGTTGTTATTACCAACACATTTGCTGTTGGCTTAAACTTCATGTTTAAAGAAGTTGAATTAAAAACATAATAATCAAGGTCTGACTTCATCTTCACTGCAATCAGCACACGACTCGGCAATCAGAACAGAACAGGCTGTTCTGTGAACAGGGACATTTTTTTTTTTTATTAAACAGAAGTTCAGACGAGGGCACACGATATTCACACTAGACAATGTGAGAAATAATGCAGGCAACACCATGTGCAAATGAAATGATATGTTTGCCACAGGTAATGACACATTTTTCCAAATGATTGCAAATTAAGGGCCTGTATTAAAATGGAAAATGACAGTTTTTACAAACAGAATAAAAACAAGTCAATCCATGTGATAGTGTTCCCATAATCCACGTTTTTAATCGTGGCACATTTAGAAACAGATCATGAGTAAGATGCATGATTTCAGTAACTGCATGTTTGTCATACAAGCTGAATTTCTCAAACAAAAATTTAAGTAGCATCACGATTGAAAACTCTAGTTTACTGTTTATGTCTAACTGCATATTTAACTGTAGCGCATTATGAATGCATTGCCACAACAGTGCAGTTTGATAAAGAGATGTACACAAGGTGGAGATGGAGTCTATCTGGTTTGATCTCAGTGATGCAGTAATCTTGAGACAAAGAGTCACACACACTCACATTCACATCTACAGGCAAGTCACCAATTAGCCTCCAATGCACAGGGAGAACATGCACACCTCAAAAAAGGAAGCATAACAACTGACTGGACTTTAAGATATATTACATGTAGTGGTACTGAAGTAAATATAGAAATATCTGTGATCTAGAATTGTACTTGATTCCTCCTTGACCTTTGTGACACATCAGGCTTGTAGTTTTCTTTCACTGTGATGCTGTTGACAACTCACAAACGGCACTGAAAAACAAACCTTGTTGACGGCAAGAAACAAGTAGCGGAGGCAGGTATTGATGCTTGTGTTTGTGAGAATGCATCTGTGCAAGTGTGTGCGTGCGTGTGTTCCTGGTTTATAAACCTTAAAGCTGGCTTTCCATATATCTGTAATCTTCTGCTGTATTTCATTTTCTTTTTATCCCTCTGAAGATTTGTCCCCGACTCCAGCTGCGGCCCCTGTTCAGAGCAGTATGTATCACCGCCTGCAGCCTCGGTAGCCAGCCAGCATCCACGTAGCAGTGCAGATAGACAAGCTTGTAGGCGTGCTGCTGTAGCGAGTTGCTGGCTATAGCCTCGGCAAAAGTTTGTCCTTTATAGAGGTCCAAAAATAATTAGATTGTCTTGTGAATACCACTTCAAAGAGACGGAAAGTCTCTGTGTGAAAGCGCCTTTTCATAGTATGTCTGCGATTCAGCTTCGCTCCGCGATCTGTGCTACAGGTGCAGCGTTGACCGCAACATCGGTCGCGCTGTACTTCTGCAGCCATTGCCATTTATACAGTTTTCCCACTTGCTCTAACAATCCTGCTTTCATATAGTCTGTAGTGCTCGTTTGTTGCACAGTATAGTGTATTAGTCTTGACAGCGTTGGAGCACAAGCGTAACATCTGAGGCTTTTCTTTCATTCCAGGCCACAACTGCTCCCATTCAGTTCCCACCTCTATCCCAGGCAATCCTACTCATCCTCCTTTAGGTATATAGTGCTCACTCGCACATGCACAGCCAATGAGATATCTGTGATCTCCTCTTGACGTACCTGAACTTTCAAGTAACAATAGGATTGGAGACGTGGAGCCGTTTCAATCTATTCTGATAACCGCACACGGTGGTGGTGGTGAGGGGGTGGGGGGGGGGTGTCAGAAAATGCCAGCTTTGCTTAACATGGAGTGAAGACTGGATGTCACTCCCGCCCACGATCTCTATATCTACCCTTTATGAGGCAAAATCCCACTCCGCTCAATTGAGTCTGGGGCCCTGAATTGCCTTTTGAACTGTCGTCTTGAAGGGCTGCTGCTCGATGCAGTGTTCTGAAGCTGCGGGGGATCCTATTTGCCTCTGCTAATCCTCTTTTCTTGCTTTTCTCTGTGCCTGTCTGTGTTTTCCCTTCCTCCTCATTCCCCTCCTCCTATTTCTTCTCTCTATCAGTTCCAGCCCTGTTGAACGTAAGCTCCTATGTGAGTGACACCTTTGCTAGAATCAGCTGGACTGCCAGAGAAGAGCAGCGGGACTTGAAGCTTTATGTGGCTTATATGAATAACCGTAAGCTACTTTTCCTGTTCCCACCTTGCTAAACATTGATAGGAAATTTAGGTGGCATCATGTTTAGGTACACTTGGGAATGTTTTATTTCAACATCTAAAAATAGATTTTAAGCCTCCATGACTTGCTTCAATCATTACTAAGGCTATTTATAAATGTAATTTTATGTAGTGCAACAAATATCTTTACCAACTTAGGAGCTATTTCTTTTTTTTCTTTTTTTTTTTTTTAACACAGCGGCAGCTCATCCTCTTCTTCCAGCATGAATGTTAATGCCCACTTGCTGCATGTGCGCTTCTTGTGCTTGAATGTGTAGGTGAAGGTAACTGGCGGATTTCAGAGGCTATAAACTCCTCTCAGAGCTTCCACGTTATCGACGGGCTCGAACCCGGGATGGTGTACACTGTGCGCCTCGTGGTCAAGAGCCTACTTGATAACGCTAGCATTTTCGAAGAGGTTATCCAGACAAGAGCCACAGGTGAGAGCAGAGAATGGAGCGCCCTTCAGAAGAATTTCTTGATTTTAGCCAGCAAGAACACCAAGAACCTTTAATCCACACTTTAGCTGAATGTGTGAATTTATCACTTGATTGTTGTGTTTTTGTTTCCCCTTCATCTGTAATATTCTCGCAGAAGAGACGAGATGTTTTAGCTGAAGGGAATGCAAGCCAAATACAGTGTGCGAACGACTTCTCAAACTTTAATGCATCATTGGTTTTAGTTTTTTTTGGTTCTCTTTTCAGTGAAATATTAAGTTGTATGAGAAACGCTTGAAGGGATCACCAGGCTCAAGTAGACTTTTTGTATAAAAGTCGATTCTTGAGCTCAGTGTCTCCTTTTCCGTTCTGTTTCTCAGGTGTGGCCAGTCAGGGGAGCGACTTTTCTACTCAGGGCTGGTTCATTGGGACCATGTGTGCTGTGGCACTGCTCACCCTCATCGCTCTCATGGCCTGCTTTGTCCGGAAAAACAAAGGGGGCAAGTATGCAGGTACGCCGCCGCTCCAGCGACAAGACATGTTCTCCATGGAAAAAGGTCAGTCAGTCTTTAAACAGGGGCGGGTCCCCTTGTCGTTTTGCTTGCAGAAGTGAACCAATCAATAAACAGCTGTGCTTGAACCTCAGCTACCAGATGAGCTTGTGTGTTGAGTTATTCTAAAGGCTGCATGTGGCAAACATGCACAAACTCTACAGTATGCCAGATAAACTTGGGTGTCCTTTTGGTGCAGTGAAAAATCAACGGTGTACATTTGACTGCATTCCTCAGAGAAATACGAAGGTATTTTCCTCTTCCTTGTAATGACCCGACATTACCATCACACACCGGGATGGAGTGTCGACCAAATTCCCAAACAATTTAAATGAATGAATCTGATTCTTTGTTTACATTTACAGATATAAAATTCAAATTCTCTACAACTACAACCCAGCTGAACCAGAGTTTGAATCCTGTGTATTATATCGATTCAACAGTTTCACGCTCCACACGACTAGGAAGATTCACATACCATACATGTCAAGCTCATCTGTCGCCTGTAGCAGGTCGTTTTCGATACTGACAACCCTCAGCCTAACCCCCAACCCTGACCCAATGGGTGATTCTATGTTATTCATGCATGTGTGATACTTATGCATGCCGACACTACCAAAGCCCAAGATCATCCTAGAGGTGCTCGCAGGAACTGTAGCTCTACTGCATATGAAGTAGTTGTGTTTGTTACCTTTGATTATATACCTTGTCGAGCGAGGCGAGTGGGAATCAGCTTTCTTTGTTCCACCCCTTGTCGCCCCTCACCGGTGCAGACCTTTCTGGCTCTTTGGCCGCTCCTTTGTGCTCCCCTGTATCAGAGGCTTATTCAGACCCACAATGGTTCATACCTGCAAAGTCTTTTTGCTCTTTATTTCCTCTCAACCCGCTGCCTCGCTCCCACCGTCTTCCCCTGCCTTTCCTGCAGTAGCTTTTGACATGAAGCACTGAATATTTTATCAGCTCCTTTGGATTCCCATCCAGCTTTTTTTTTTTTTCTTTCATGAAACCCCTCTTTTGTCTTTCTCAAAAGCAACTGGTATTTTTTTGTAAAGTAATTTTGCTCAAAGTACTACATCCAGCACTTTGGGCAGACATGCAGAAGAGAGGCCGTCCATGTAAATACTTTGTCATTTCAGGAGTAAAAGCAGCCGTCTCACTCGGTCGTGACAAATTGCCAATGGAATTTGCTTAGGGGTTTCCAAAGTATCTTGAAACATTCGCAGGGGTTTACGGTTTCCGCACTTGTGTCACATGAGATTGCAAACCTTTTTCTTGAATTTGAAACCTTTTTTTTTTTTTTTTTAAATAATGGATAATGGTGTGATATTTTTAAGTTTCCACAAATTAGAAAATGGAAAGAAAATAATCTTTGTATCATCATCCAGTTTCTGCTCTCTATCATTGTGCTTGACATCTGAGAAAAATTATTACTTGACGAGAACAAAAAAAAAAAAAATTGTATTATTAAATTATCTTAATGGTTAAATCAAGAATATACTCGACGAGTCTAAAAAAGGAAAATCTTCAGAAAACACTAAATATTTTGCTCGATCAAAGGTAGTTCAGTCAGTATATCCTGTTGAAATATGATTCACGTTGTGTTGCATCACTGTGTATTATTCACCCTCAACATATTCCATCATTTCCCGGAACAATTCGCCTTCAACAAAGTTAGGTGGAAGCAGATTTTGCGACGTCATTGTCATGATGAGTTGCCTTATCTCCTCAAAACAGGTGGAAAAAAAAAGCTTATCTGGTGAACAGTGTCACAGCCTACATGCTACCTCATTTTCATTTTCCTTTCAGAAAGCGCTGGCAAACTGTACTGGTTTTCCAAGAGGACGTCTCAGGGAGACTTGGGCTATGGGTGGGTGGGGAGGGTGGGGGGTGGGGGGGGGGATCTGATTAGTGACATATGTCTTTAGGTCATAGGAACAAGAATTTTCAGTTGTCTTGCATAGCTGTTGCACATCATTCATGCATCCGTCACAATCATTTGGAAACTTTTAATTTGATCTGTCAAATGTCGAGTGACATGAGTGTCGGCTCCAGATAAATTCAGATGCAAAATTTCACAAGGTGTTCGTGTGACATTTTTAAAACATTCTTGCATCATTGAGGCAGCATGCACAATATGTCAGTGCAAGACGATTCTAGTGGGAAACATTCTTGTTAATTTTTTCCTTTTCTTCCTATTTTTATTTTCTCTCTTAAACAAACTGCCAGATGTTGCGGCCCAGTGAGATAGGAGCTCTAATTGGATGCACCGAGTTGAACTGGGCATCACCGTTAATATCCTCGGTCACTACGTTTTAAAGTACAATTTCAGTTTAGCTTCGGTTTACATGAATTGCCCACTGAGACTGACTAAATGGAGCAAAAGAGGGGTGCTCCATTTTGACCGATTCGACTGGATATGAAACATTAAAGGGAAGCGACGTGCGAATTGCATCTGTGTATGAAAGTGCTGAACTGTTTTTGTTCTGCCTGCCCTGCAGTGAAAGAGAAAGAGGATCTCCACCCCGACCTGGAGTCACAAGAAATGAGTGATGATACTTTCAATGAATACAGGTGAGCCATGCATCTGCTCTGCAGGTGAGAGCTGTAGTGCTGAGTTGTGATGAAGAGATCACATTTCTCATTCCCTTGACATGCATTTTGTTGAAGCAATATCAATCTAACGACCATATGTTTAATGTCTCTTGGCTGAGAAACTGATTTCTTTCCCATGTGTCACTGTACTGTTTTTCCCCCTCTCACCCTGAAAGCAAAACCCGCATTCATGAGCTTTGCCAGGATCAACCTAGAAGCCAATGTTCTCGTCATTTAATGGGCTAGGTAATGACACGGTGCAGTTAAGAGTAGTGGGTGACACTCAGCTTAAGCTTTGTTCCCTCTTAGTTAGAATTATGTGCTTTGAGTTTGTTGTCAGATTTTGATGGCGTGCATGTGTCTGCAGAGCCGTGCGTGAGTCGCCTTGTTCCTGTCGGCATCCGTACGCCACTTTGTGTTTGAATGTGTGTTTATGTTTGTGCCCCCCTCGCCTCCTGCTACTTGTGTGTGTTTCATTGAGCGTACATTGGAATGTTTCCAATTTTATTTAGTTTTTTTAAATTATGTTGTGCTTAAAAATCCCTCCTGCTTGCCTCCCTCTGTGTGTGTGTGTGTAATGTAATTCCAGCTGACTTACAGATTGTAAACAGTCTAAGAAAGCAATGCCATGAAACATTGAGTCTCAATGGAATGCTTAAGAGATGGAACAAATTGAGAGATAACAGATTTAAATGTAACAATCACAACATTTACTCGACAGCAGTTGTAATAATTAGAATTTTTTACAGACTAGCGCTGAGATTTGACTAAAAGAGACTTTCTTTTTTTTTAAAAAACAGCTAATGAATTTGCTAATAATGTTCCTTAAATTGTTTAAGAAGCTTTATTCTTGTCTCCACCAAAATGTATTTCCAACTCGTGATTTAAGTCTCTTAAGAGACGTTTGTAAATTTTGACATTTCGACACCAACCTGTAACCTTCTTAAAAAGCTCACAGAAATCTAAGCCTTGATAGTATGATTTCTTGTTAAGAATCAAATCTAAATCACGTGTAACTTAATTGACTTGGCACTTTTCATCCATGATGTAGCACAAAGTGCTTTACTTGCTTCGAAAAACATTATCAATATTGTAATTAAAGTCTGATTTGTTACTGCGTTCACATCTAACACATGCAGTGACTCTCCAGGATCACGAGTCAGTCGAACTGATGTGTCACAGCGGAAAATATTAAAATAAAAACTCCATGCATTTTATCAAGACATCTCAATTGAGAAATACAATGAAGAGTAAAAGGTACTTTTACTCATGTTGGCGCTTTTGTTTATTCTCAGTAATTAAAGCTTTTTAAATAAGAACCATGTGACTGAAATCAAATTCAAGTTTTCATAAACTTGCACATCACTGCTCATTGTCCAGTGTAGCTTTAATTCCACTTGGACGGCTGAAGCTGTGCAACGTTCAGTAACTGAATCTCACGTGACGTGGCTTTTTATGTATGCAGTGATGTGTTTTGTGCGTTTTTCTGATCAAATAAGTACACGATCAAAACGAGCTATAAGGAGGCTGACGAATATCATCGCTAAACTGAAATGTAAGTTTTACTCTGAGCCATTTGATCAGCTGCATGATAAAAGTTAGTCTTCTTTTGTTGTAGCTAACTAACTGGTAGCGGTTTGTGTGAGAGCACTAAAGGTTATTGCAAGACGTCACAGCGTGCCGGGCCTTTGCTCACCCGGGTACTTGACACTTTGCAGATTTACCTTTAAGTGCTGACTCACATGTTGATATTGGAGGGTGATCTGCGTAGGAGTCGACATTCCACCAACAGAAGAAGCTGCTGCAGAGATTCTAGATGCACCATAATTGTCGTATTTAAAATATCCCGAATTACACCGATGCAGGGATGAAGTAAGCATAGCAAATGGGTGCAAATCTGGGTCTTTGAGCCTGAAGCAGACAGCTGTTGTACATCATAATAGCTGTTGAATTTCCATTGTTTGCATTGTTGAGCCGCTACGGTGACAGTTTAGGGAAATCGAGTGAATCCTATTTTGCTTGACAGCACTGCAGCAACTGTGCGACAATGGCGAGTTTTGTTTGTGCAGGAATCACCTAAAATAGCCTCTTCTGTCTGCTTTGATTCGGCTCGCCATCCCATTATTCAGAACATGATTACTCACAATTGTGTGGTTGCTGCCAGTTGCGTTCCTCAAGTTTCTGCCAAGATTATAATTTAGTTAAACAGCGAGAGAATGCATTGCTGATAGTGTCCATGACCCTGATTATAGATTATATAGCTTAAAGATGTATTAAAGTTCTGACTGAAATTTAGCTCAGTTTAATGATAATGATGTGGGTGGTCAGTCGATATTATTTCTGACTTCTGTATGAGTGCCGAGATTACTTTTAAAGCCCTTTAGGAGCAGTTTTACTAAAACTGGAGAGAAAGAAGTGAATCCGGTGACGCGCAGAAGAAAACAATCAATATGGTTGACAGCGTCCCACAATACCAAGTTGACTTTTGCTGCTCACGAGGCAGAAGGAGCAGCGGTGTGCAGTCTGCAGTTGGTGCAGATGTTTCTGGCCGTAGCTCTGTTTAGAATGCTTCTCATGGTTGATTTCATGAGGCTGTTCTGAGTACTGTCCCCCCAGAGTGCCCTTAGCCTTACTATGATGTTGTTTTCTTGGCATTAGAGCTGGATTCAGGGCTCTCTTGTGCCCTTTGAATCTCTGAAGGCAATAGACCACCCACTGGTATGCCACGTGTCTGGGGAGCTGACAAGTGGTAATTATGCTTCAGATGATTTCTCTTTGGAGACAGCCCTCCGCTGCGTCGCCTCTCCGTCCACTGCAGGAACAGCAGGTGTCATCGCTGGAGTACCCGACGGTGTGATGCAATATTTTCCTCAGCTACTTTATGTTGTGTATTTGTTGTTGGGTTTTTTTTCACTCGCTCACATCTGCGCCCCCATCTTCACATATTTATATGTGCAATTTGGGAGAAGGCAGCAGGTGTGAGGAAGTTTTCTTCCTCACACCTCAAAATGAGAATAAATACAACTTGAGGTGCAAAGCAGAGTGGGAGGGGGATAAAAAAAAAAAAAAGAACTTTCACTTGAAGTTTCTGAGCTGCCCCCAAACCAAGTCAGCATGGGTCAATGGCAAGACAAATTTAATTACTTTCTGGCCGGTGATCTCACTCCATCTCCTACCTGTTTGTCCGGCTGAAGGAAAGGCTTTTCACCAGAACAGCTGAGACTGTGAGCTGGATCCTGACCAAGGTCTCCAGTGAGCCGGGGCTCAGAAGCACTCAGCCCCATTTTATCGCTGTATTCAAAGTCACTGTGGGCGGGCTGCCGCGGCTGTGGCGTTCCACTGCTCTTAGATAACAGCCACTTATCTTCAGAGCTCGAGAGTCGTCAGAGAAAGAACGTTTGATAAGAGCTGAAATGCGGACCTTATGTGGCTTGCATCGTAAACGGCCTCATGAAATAGGGTAGATAAGATTGGTTATTAAAAATCCCCGTGAAGGAGACCCAATTTGTAATCTTAGCTCGAACCGTGTCTCGGCGCCGAAAATTCTGCTCCTACTGTTGAGCTTGTATTTGACACAGGTGTCAACTACAATGCGCCTCAAATGGCACTATCATATACGAGCCACCTGAGCGTTTGTGAACGCAGACGCTCTGTGTTATGAATACAAAACCGGAGGAGTGAGAGAGGTGTTGCCAAACACTAATAGTGCGGGGAATTAGAAAAAGAGGACATGGAGGAAAAATATCCTCCGTGCTTTGAGGTGACCCCGCGTCTTGTTGTGAGACACCTGCAGGTTGGCCACTTGCCCAGCCTTAAATTGGCATCTAATCTCCTCGGCTCGCGTGTGGGGGCCCCCGGGAATACCAGGAATGACAGGCTGTTTGTCTGGGATTGCATATGCCCCACCTCTTCTCCCCTCTTCCTTCTCCCTTTCTCAATCTCAGCCTTCACCCTCAACCCCACACCCTCCCCAACACACACACTCACGCACACACACACACACACACACCTCCTACTCGGCTGTTTTTCCACTGCACTCTGGCAATTTCCATCTCTGGCTCTAAAGAGATTTGAAATTGCCTTTGGTCCTGAAGCCTTGGCAATTAGCAATTAGTGAAGTGATTGTAGCAAGCCCTCCCCGCCTCCCCTGTGCTCCCTTTCCTGCTGTGCAGCCGCTGCATCCACCCCTGCCTGCTACCTTTAGTGATGCATTGAAACCATAAGACCTTGCTATGTGAGTGGGAGCGGTTGTGTCTATTAGTGTAGCAAAGCATCTGATAGTCTATACGTTCCGATTATCCTTTGTTCGTAGTGTTAATGTGTGTTGCACCTCTTTACGCGTGAAGTACATTTGCACATGTGTGTCGTGCCTGTCAAAGATGGAACTTCTTTGTGCCGCATGTGTGACTTCCAAACATCTGCTTGATGTGCCGTACAATTTGTTTGTTTGTGCCCTGCACCGCTGACCTCGGCCATCCTTCTCTCTGTTGTCGTTGATGGCAGTGACAGCGATGAAAAGCCACTGAAGGGCAGTAGCTTGTGTTCCCTGAGCGGAGAGGACGCGGCCGGGGACAGTGTCAGCAGGGACAGCCTGGTTGACTATACGGACGGCGGAGGAGAATTCAATGAGGACGGCTCATTCATCGGCGAATATTCCGGACGCAAGCAGAGAGGCTCTGTTAGCGGACCCAGCGGACCCGGCCCTGTCACTGCATAAAGCACAGCTCCAACTGAGACACTCCACTTTAAATACTTTCAAGACACTTTTTTTTTTTTAATTCAGCCTCCCTGACATTAAATATAGCATGAATGGAGAAAAATGACTTGAGTATTGACAAACGTTTTACAGCAGGAAGAAGTTTTCCCAACATCTGTAAAGAGTCCAAACTGCCACACATGAATACACGTCTTTGGACATACTGTAAAATAATGAATTATGTTGTTTTTAATGATCTTAATAATGATGAAATGTTTTTTTGTACCTATCCGCCGCCTTCGTCAGCAATTTACATTGGTTTTGTAAGAAAAAGCAAAAGATCAAAAATGATTTTCTACATAGTGAAATTCTCTGAAACCATCATATATGTATTTTTGTATACAGTGCACATAAAAATACATGCAGGTGCATTTCAAAAAATTTGAATGTCATTCAAATGTCCATCATTTCTACACTCATAATCTATACAATAAAATGTTTGGGCCATTTTTTAATTCTTAAATGTGATCATTTTGTAATAGGAAAAACAGTTTGATCCTTTAAAACTTTACATCTTAAGATACTTTATTTTTTAATTTAATGACTTCTGAGGTTCAAAATGTAAAAGAATGAAACAAGAAAGGCTTGAGATATTTAAGTTTATGTGTAATGATAGGGAATTATATGGACATTTTCCTGTTTGGGACAAATAATCAGATGTTTGAGACGCACCTGTATATACAGTAAATATAAACATGTGGCAACAGCAATTTTGCTTTGTTATTATGTTATATACTTTGTAGAATATTCTATTTATTGATGACAGAATCACCTTCATGATGACCAATATGTAGGCATTAATGTTTTCCTGTCTGTAATAGTGTATTTTGATTTCTTTGCTAATATGCGAAAGTGTGGAAATGGATAATTTGTCCTTTTTTTTAAAAAATTTTTTTATAATCAACTATGTTCATGTCCTTTTATATCAATATATCGACCACTGTTTTCTAAACTCTTGATTGCCTTTTTTTTTTTTCAAACAATGCAAAAACAACATGAAGTGAAAGGCAAAGTGGCGCTTCTTTATATATATATATATATATATATATATATATATATATATATATATATATATATATATATAGCGGGAAAGGTGAAGTGACCAGTATGTTCCTGCATTTATTTCTGGAATGTAATCAGAAATACATTTTTTAAGGAGCTTGTCAAACCTTTAATTGGTGAATAAAGTCTTTACCTTAGGGCCTCTCCTGCACTGAAGCGGAACTTTTTAAAGTACAGCAATTTGTCATACTCCTATTTATAAGGTTTGGACTTTTTTTTTTAAATCGTGCCTTTATTCTGCCGGCTATGGCTATCACAAGATGAATCACTCTACATCCCTTAAGAATTTCCACGCAACGGGGCTTTTTATTATCCTGAAATTCTCCATCTCTTGTCTCTTCTTCACAGTATTAATTTTTTTTTGTAACTTGGTGCAATGATTCATCAGTTTCCATTTGCTGCTCCTTTTCTGTAATTAAAAAAAAAAAAAAAAGCCCTCACTTATTTGGAGAAAACCCTTTCAAGTCAAGAAGTTTGTCCAGTGCATGTAGAATGAGAACACCGAAACCACGTAACCCAAAATATTTTACAAAAAAATCCTCTCTGCTGTTTAGCTATTTAAAAAAAATAAATAAATGAAAAGTGATTCTGCAAAGCAACGCTGACCTGATATCAACCAGAGCTCAATTAAGGTCGACTTTTTTAATGGTCAGTCAGACTGTAAATCCCAGGAATATTTTTCCTGTTATCTCTGCAACACATGCAGTGGATCTGCCCATGCATTATGCATGTTACTGAAATATTCATCAAGGATATAAGTCAAATAAAGTTGAGATTTGACCTATCTTCCTTAAACAGATGTGATCAAATCGGATATGGGTCTGGTGCAGGCTTAAGAAATGATAAATGTATAAGTGGCTGGAGGTTTTTCCCTATTTAATGGTTTCACAACTGAGACATACAAAGACCACTTTGAAAGAGAATAAAATGCTACTAAAGACTAAAGCATCGTTTTATATCTTATATCTATATAAGAAAACAAACCATAAAGGTTTCTGAAATGAGACCACATGTTTTAAGAGTTTCTTTGTGTACGTATAAAGAATGCCGCAGTCCACTCAGTACATAACATGAGAAAACAATGGAAGACAATAAAACAGCCTCGACTTCACACCAAAAACAATAAAAGTGGTGATGTGGAGGAAAGTTTAGATGTGAAATAGTCAACTTTGTAGTCAATCTCGTTCCCATTACTGTAGCGGATCCCATGGCTCCAATTATCCGGACCAAAGCAGCGCTCGCTCTCCCCTTCAAGTTCTGAGGGGAAAAATGTAACACCTTTGATGAGGCAGAAATCCTGACCAACGAAGATGAGGGGTGATCGACTCATCCATCATTCGGCGGGAGCCTCTTAAAATCCGGCTACAAAGGGCCCAACTATATGTCTGAGTCACTTCCATTGTTTTTGAGTCTTTCAGTCGAAGAGCCGAGAACTTTTTAACCCCTCGCATTTACTGTATGTTTGTTCTAAACCTCTAAAATAAAATAATAAACAGCTGTCACTGAAATTCAAATAATTGGGAATTAAAAGACCGCCGGACTTACTGAGTGAGTCACCATCTGAGCATTTATTAAAATGATTCTAACTTTATTCCAGCTTTGCTGTGGAGTTCTTGCGTATCTTCAAGAGCCTTATCTTTAGCTTTGAATGCACTGGCTCCATGCAGCTGTAGCGTCTGTCTATGGCCTCCTGATTATAAATGGGCATTCAAGCCATAATCATACCAGACTTGGGATAGTGAAGTTGAAAAGCACTCCATGCTTCATGGCTAGATAAAGGTCATTTAAAGAGATAATCCCTGTATTGTCAGGGATTACGCCCTCATCCGTTTTAAAATTGCTTTCTCCATGGAACGTTAAAACCTCTAAACAACAACAAAAGATTACCCGAGTCAAAGCTCCCCTGAGTGTCACACAAGCGGCTTTTTAGCTCCTCTAAATCTATTTTGAGGACGTGCAGGTGACCCTTTCAAGTCATAATAGCCCCGATTTGGAACGATTTACAGGTCAGGTCGTTAACATTTCATGAATCCACTTTTAATGGAACAACTGCACTCCTCGCACACCGTTCAAGCTATCACCGCCAATCGGCCCAGAGTTACACATAAAGCCGTTGCATCTGTGCTGGAAGCAGATCGCTCCCTTTTGGTCGATTTGATTGGGGCTGATATTTAGGCCAAGTGCCCTGGAAATTGCCTTGTGGGTGGAAATCGATAGCGTGCTCACACATGCTGCAAGTTGCAGTCAGTGTTGTATCAACTCAAAACCAATTGGAGCTGCAATCACAACAAACCGTGCATAAAAACGGTAAGCCAGTTGTTGCAGTTTCCTCAAGGTGCTACGCATTGCGCATACTCCACAACTACTCAATGGAGAGGAAAGTAGCACGATGGCTAAGTAGTGCTCATCAATATTGAGCAGTGCCGGGTTCACGGAGAGGTGAACGGTGACAGGTGTTTCCGGAGACGCTCTTAAGGAAGACGTTCTCCTCTTTGGCGGCTTTTGAAGGAATACAGTTGAAGCAATTGCAAGTGAATCAATGTGAGAAGTGAGACATTGTGGCACCATTTTAGTTTCAGGGCGACAAACATCTGAGCCTATTTAGGGATGCTCTCATTTTACGTGCGAGAGCTCCTCAGCGGAGAACTTGGTTAAAGGTGGGTGGAGGTGTATTGAAGGTTGTTTGACAGCATGCCCATCACTAAAACACGTTTCAGCTGCAGAGAGAGGACGGCCGCTGATGTCGACGCCTACTGGCAGCGCTTCATTTCTTTATATATAGCTTGCTAGTGGCCTTCCCTCTTTGTCTGCATTTCTAAGCGTTCTGGCACGAATGCTTTCCTTTAATTGAAATATTGACGCAGCGTGAGACATTAACGTCTAGACACGCATTCAGGAGACGGTCACAGCCAAACGTGCATTTTTGTCTGTCTCCTTCCTGTCCTTTTGTTAAAAAATCTCCAAACCTTGTGCTTGTATTGATTCTGCCTCTGACAAAAAAAAAAAAAAGAAATAAAATAAAACGCAATAATGCAATAATATCTCAAACAAATGCTGCCGCAGTCGCAGCGACACCCGCCACGGCTCCCATCTAATTTAGGCGTTCCTTTTCTGTTTCCCCTCAGTCTATTGTCGTCTCAACATGCAGCTATACTCACCTTCTGCTAAAATTTAATTTGTCTCACTAGAATTCAAATGGAATGGGATGATTCTGCATACAGAGAATCCTTTTAGAGGGCTATTATTTCCCCCCAGTAAACTGCTTTAGATGCAAGCCCAGACACTCTCAAATGCCAGCCAGCAATTGAGTGGATGTTTGTGCATGTGAGCGTGTGTGTGCATGCGTGTGTGTGGGAGAGAGAGAGAGAGAGAGAGAGAGAGAGAGAGAGAGAGGAGGAGCAGAGCAGGAAGAAGCAGGGACACTCAGCCGTGGCAGAAACTAATGAGACATGTATCGGTAATATGATTACAAAAGTCAGTCCGGCTATGTCACAGAGCAGAGGGGCCGCTTTGGTAGAGACATCTGCACCAGACAAAGTGGACACTGGGACGTTCAGCTGCGCCACGTCCGCCTTGCAAGAAACATACCTGTAGGTGAGCTGCAGGCAGCGGGCGGGGACGGTGAGGACGGCGCTCACACCGACTGCCATTTAGATAATCACACTCCTTACGTCAACAAAATGAGGGCTTGATGAACGACGATGTGAACATACTCAGGTGTCTGTATCATTAAAGAATGCAGCTCGGGGCCTCTGAGGTCAACACGTCCCGAGTTTGATCCAGCAAAGGATTTCATCTCGACTCCTGCTGGAGGATTAGATAAGAGACTTGTAAGTGCTGTGTGGGTGGAGAATAATTCTCACCTTCCTTGCTTCGCTCAGGGCTGTCAAAGCAACAACTTGGCACAAACCACAATCCATACACAATAGCCGGCTCAAACTCTGTGACAGGGCCACGTGAAAAATGCCAGCCTTCCTATCAAAATAGACCTTTTTTTTTTTTATTTTTTTTTTTTTTTTTAATTTGCTCTTGTTTGAACACCCCAGCTGCTCTCCCAATGTAATGTTTTTAATGTTATTTTTAGCGCATCAAAATGCTTGTTATTGATGATTTGGTCGGTGTGGAGTGCGTCCCCCTTTTCTTTTTTGTTTTGGGGGTGGGGGGGGGGGGGGGGGGGGGGGGGGGGGCTTTGAACAGCGTAATCAGACTCTGGTTTTCTACAAAGATTCCTCTCCTGAAAAGACATATTGAGTTTGAAACCTCATCCTGATATTGGGTTTTGTTGAAGTTCAAAAGGGCCTGTGGTAGCGAGATTGAAGTGGAGTGGACACAGTGAGCGCGTCTCCTTTACCCTGCTATCCTAATCAAGTAGATTATTTCAGCTGGCTGATGTTAGCCAATGAGCGAGTTATGAGCGGCACACAGCATCAGGAAGACAGGAGGAACTCTTCAACATCGGTTTGTATTTTTCCAAAGTAATTCTTTCTTCTATGAATGCGGTGTGTTTTCTGTGGAACACCACTCCTGAATTATTCATGATGCCTTCATTAAAACACCCGCATTTGCATAACACGCAGGGGGCTCGGTAAGACGCATTAAGGCTTTTGATCCTGGTGTACAAGTCAAATAATTTAACACAGAACCGGACCACCTCAGCGCCCACTGACATGGCAGACTTAAATGCCTCAAAACACAGATAACAAACTTTACTCCGGGCCCAAAAGTTTGAAATGAGAAATTATCATGCAGAGATGTAAATGGGTCAGTCTGGACCCTTTGGTGCAGTAACCCACTTGAAGAAGTAAATAAAGCATGATAAAGGATTCGTGAGGACATTAGCGTTCCTCTGGAGGAGCCACCGCATTGATTTCTCGTAATAATTATTTTGATGGCGGCACTGACAGTTGTTTGTCCAATCTGCTCATCCAGATGTATTTATAATGATAGAGCAAATTTTGTTACATTTCTATTTCAGTCACACCGGTTTGCAATCCCACCGGTTTGCAATCCTACACCCGCCGAGCCCGACGCGCGCATATCTGCACATCCATCATATTTTAAATACTTTGCTGGCTGCTCCTCCCCGGTCGCAGCAATCAGGCTAATGAGCACAGACTGAATGTTAAGAGCTGCAGGAAAGCCAGGTGTCACCGGCGCTCCTTTGTGTCCAAAACACAGTTACATCTGAACTTCATTAATACTGGGAGCTCCGACTGGGGAAATGTCAAATGTGAATTCAGTTGCCACCTGCTTCTCTCTCTCTGACACACACACACACACACACACACACACACACACACACACACACACACACACACACACACACACGGCCTGCACAATGTTCCATTTGATGCACTTTCTATCTGCTGTGTTTCCATTATTGCACGTTTTGTGGTTCATCACTGCCTTCCTTTGGTGGTGGTGGGGTGGGGTGGGGTGGGGTGGTGGTGTTGTAAAACCATGTTCTCCGAAAACAAGAAGTTGCCACTACCTGGGACGCAGAGGCAAACAAGTCACACTGAGACCGATGCCAAGCGTATCTGAAATCTTGGCTCATAACTGAGTGTGTTGCATACAAACTGTTCCAGCACATGTAGCACTAATATTATTCATTGGCAGCACCAGCTACTACAGGCCACAATATATACCTTTGCTAGAAATAGGCAAAAGAAAAAAAAGACGTTGGCTACGAACTAAAATGCTTGTAAAATCAACTGAGTATAAAAATGAGAAGATCTAAAGTTTCACCAAACTTTGTCTGAAGATGTTGCTTAATGATCCCATCGTCTATATTAGGTGATTAAGTGAATCTATAAGCAAATTGTATAAGACTGGACAGGAAATTGGAGGACGCACCGAAGCACAAATAGAACTTGTCAAGTGTATCATAGAAATTCAATGTATGTTACAGGGGTCATTCGTTAACATGTAAACAGAATATGACACACATATTTTTGTTTTCAAGTGAAATCAGCCCCTCAGTGTCTCTCACTCAACATTATTTATGTTATCAAGAAAACTATGAAGGAGGAGTGTGTGTGGGCGAGCATTGTACTGGTGTCCCACCATGTAGACCACCAAAGAAATCCATCTGAACTATGGGACTTGTACTTACCTTTTTCCTGGTAGGATGCAAGTCATGAAAATAATCCTCTCCGTTCTCGATGGCGTCTGGAGACCTGAAACATTTCCGCTCCTGTTCTCGCGGGGTGCCCACCTTCAGCTCTCTTTTGGAGGGAAATAGCCTGTTTTCTTTGCAATATATTTTCTCTAACTATATCTGTGTACCTCGCACCCGCTCTGATATTGAATTACCCTTTTAAAATTAGCAATTTGTAGACACTGAAAAACAACTGTTTTTGCAGATGTTACACCAGCTAAAAAACAACAACAACAAACAACTAAACAAAAAAAAACAATACACTGGAAAAGGCTTTACATACTACACTGAATTTGAAGTTGAACAATCAACTGCTCATTTAAATGGGGCGAAGGAAAATAAAAGGCTCTGGTTCCATCTTTGTGAAAGACTCCATAAACTTGCTGCCCACCCCCCCCCACCCCCCCCCCCCCCTCCACCCCCCCCCCCACCCCCCCCCCACCCCCCCCCACGCACATTTTTGTTAGATTTCTGTGGATTACTACTCATGAAACTCTCTGTATATTTGTTTTTCTCCTATGTTACCTTGTTCCTAAAGTGAAAATAAAAAACATGACAATAAAAGAAAAGCAGGGGACAATGTTTGCACATTGCTCTATCATCCGTCCTTTCATACTTTATCCAAGTTAGTTTCTCAGCTAAATAAGAGCAAAGTCCATCAGAGGACAAACATAGAAAGTACACACTTATGGACAATTTAGAGTCATCAAATTGATATTCAATGTTTGTTTTTGGACTGTAGAAGGAAACCGAGGGAGTCAGAGAAGCATGCAAACTTCTCAAGTGTGAACTTCATGATCTATCATTATTTCAAAGTTTTAATAAAGTGAAGTAAAACTGGAAGAAGGCATTGGTGGCTATATTTTTTACTGGACTTTTTTGTTATGATTCCCCGTACACTCTCAGAAATGTTACACATCATGAATAAAACTATTTTGTCGCTACAAAATGTGTTTGTTGTCCAAAACAAAGCCCCCCCCCCCCCCCCCCCCCACACACACACACAAAAAAAATGCAAATGAAACTGGTGCAAAAGATATAATTTGACCAAACATAATCACACAATCGACCTGTAGATATTCTGGTGAAACGCCGACATGAAAAACCCGCCAATTTGGTTCTTTCAGCTCCGCTCAACACAGACTGATTCCTGTAATGGCTTTGTCCGGCACGCCGCCATGAAAATATTTGATCCCTCCTCATGCTGTGTATGGTTACTGCTGCGCACACACACACACACACACACACACACACACACACACACACACACACACACACACACACACACACACACACACACACACACACACACACACACACACACACACACACACACACACACACACACACACACACACACACACACACACACACGGCAGCATTGAGCACAGATGGGCCTCGTGTGTTCAGTGAGGTTTTTCTATCTCTGTCTTTCTTTATTACAGCGTCTATTATAATGATGTGATGTCCCTTCAAGGCATAGTTCAAACACTTCTATGTGATAAAAGCTCAGGCTGATCGTGTTGGCAACAAACTCTGAGTGTTGTATTCTGCTCTGTTAAGCTGTGTTGTGTACTGTTGTGCTGTGTGTTGCTGCTTTGCTATATGCTGTGCATTGTTGTGTTGTATTGCTCTGAGTTGTATTGAGTTGTAAATGGTAAATGGACTTGACTTATACGGCACACTTTACCACTTGAGCGGTCATAATCCTGCACATTATCTCAATGTGCCGAAAAATGCTTTTTGTTTCACAACAATGTGTAGTGCTGTATCGGGTTTCATTGTGTTGTGTTGACTGGTTGATGCTATGTTTAGCTCAGCCATTTAGGGTTATGTGTGGTGTTATGTTGTTACATGTTGTGCTTTGCGTTGCACTGTGGTGTCATATGTTTCCCTGGATTGTTTTCGCAATGTTTGAATTGTTATTTGTTGAAATGTTTTGTGTGATGTTATTTGTTTTGTTATCTCGTGCTATTCTGAGTTGTATTGTGCCCGGTGAGCTGTTTTGTATGTATGTTATGACGTGATGTTGTCTTGCGCTATGCTGAGTTGTATTGTGCGGTGTCACGTTGGTCTGAGTTGTGATGTATTGAGATGAGCTTTTGTTGCGTTGTATTGTTGTGTAATATATTGTCTGATGCTGTGTTGAGTTGCGCTTTGGTGTGATGTGATGCTTTAATTTGGAATGCATTGTGTTGCATTTTGTCATGTTGAATTACATTTTGCTGTATCATTTTGCGTTGTCTAGATACCATTGATCATAATATCCAACTACAGAGACTGAAATAAACCATCAGGATTAAAGGCACAACACTGCATTTATCTGACAGATTCTGGTTAATTCATGGTTCAGGGTAAGTAAAACATGGAGTTCCACAGGTTTCTGTGTTGCAACACTTTTCACTTTTTCTTTTTCGTGTATGGAACAATATTGGGAAACACTACATTACAGTAACTTCATTGTCATGCAGATGACTCAGAAATCTTTTTATCTTTGAAACCAGATGATACTGATCAACGTGTTAAATTAGAAGTTTGTCTTAAAGACTTAAAAGCCTGGATGAGCTGTAATTTTCTGCTCCTGAAGTGTTTCTAATTGACCCAAACCACCTGAGAGTGAAATTAGCTAAACACCTGGTAACACTGTGAGGAAACGGCAAGTTACTTTTGGCCACAACTTATCTTTCAACTCCCACTTTAAACAAGTCGGCAGGAATGCCTTTTTTCATCTGTGAAGTGTCTCTGGGACAGAATTTAAAATCCTTATTTTAAAAAGCTCTTAACAACTCTGTTCCATCATATCTTAGAGAGATGTTAGTTCCATGTTACTCCAGAGGAACACTTCGTTCTCAGAGTGCTGGTGTACTGGCGGTTGTAGACTTTCTAAAACTAGAATGGGAGGCAGAGCATTCAGCCATCAGGTCCCTCCCATGTGGAAACAGCTTTACTATTGAGTTAGGGTTGGTTCAGGCCACCCTGGACAATATTCTAGTTAAGTTGTTGTAGGTTTAGAATGCTGGGAAACATGCACTGAGCTTATTTCCTTTCTCACTCTCCATACAGAGATGTTTCATTATCACATGACACTAATATTGTCTTTATCCTGTAGTTTGTGCTCTCTTGTTGCTCTCTGTCCTGTCCCTTTTCTCTCCTTCTATCCCATAAATCCAACTGGAACAGCAGAAAGTCTCCACCTTTAGCCTGGTTCTGCATTTTTTTTCCTTTCAACCGTTTCTTGCTCAAGCGGAATTGTTTGGGTTTTCCCTGTAAACGTATCCTGAGATGACTGTGTTGTATTTGGTGAGGTATAAATAAAACTGAATTGAATTCTGCTGAGTTTGATGATGTTGTATTGTATTGTTGTATTGTTGCATTGCAATAATTGCGTGGTGTCGTGTTGTGTTACGTTGAAGTGCATTATGTGGCGCTGTGCTTTGTTGTCGTGTTTTGTGTGGCGCTGTGTGGAGCTGCATTGTGTTGCATTGAGCTGTGTCACATTGTATGATGTGTTAACTTAAGTGTGGCACTTTTTTTCTTTGACTAACTTGTGTGTTCAGCCAGTTTCTCTGCTCCTTTTTTTTTATTTATTTATTTTTTTTTCTGCTGCTGCTGCTGGAGGATTATTTGTAATATTTTGGAAGCAACTGAGTGAACATTGATGAAACTGAATGGAAGCAACAGGCGACAGTTGAGTGAGGGCTAGAACAAAGACACCATCTGATGTCTCCGCTGACTCGGAGAGGATTTATTGTTCGGCGAAACACTTTGGGATCTGGATGACAAAAGCCAGACATCCAAAATGCTCTATTACAATAAAGATCATGCAATTAATTCAAATCTGTCTGTAATCAGCAGAAGAAAAGTTAGGAAAAAACTTTTGGTACAACCTCACAGCACAAACAAACCTGAGAGAATAAGAAAAGAGTTGACAGATTGTGTGAAATAAAATGATTGCTGCAACATACAGTAAAGGTGTGGGGGCTGCTGAGACCAGAAAGCTCTTTTATCCATATTTTTTGAAGTGCTTCTTTACTGCAAATACATCTGCATTTGTATTTTATACCTAATTTGGAATTTGAATCGTTTGTGTTTGTTTGAAGGTTGACTTGCGTTCTTTTAATTGCACCGTCTAGTTGCTGCTTTTTCCTCTGCAATGGGAAAAGGATCTAACAGTTGCAACTTGGGGAAACGAGTTTAAACTTTAGCGAACTGAATATTTTTTCATTTGAATGATGAGAAAAGTGTTGATGAGTCAGGGTTGACTTCTGATGGTGGCGAGACTTTGTGACGAGTTGTTTTTTTTCTTTTAAACGTCTGGGTTAATCAGATATTGCTGGATATTTACTTATAGAAAAGATCTGTGAACCTTTAATGGCAATTTGTATCGTAAAACTGATTTAAATCACAGAGACACTATGACTGATAACTTAGACATGTCAGTAAATATAATACATTTCTCACATGACTCTCACAGGAATGCAAACTTTTAAGAGGCATAAACTGTTTGCTATTCTCTCGGTCTGTACTCCATTCCAGTAGGTGGCAGTAATGTATTTTTATGATGGTCACAGACTGCCATCAAATCCAGGAGAAAAAGAAGAGCAAGTTTTTGTCAATCTTCATGCCAGCTTTCTTCTGTGAGTAAATGTTCAAACACTGTTCCTGTCAAACTTTTTGGCTTCATGTCATGTTTATATTCTGTTGCCTTTTCCTGATTTGAACTTACTTTGGTTTCTCTTTGCCTTTGTTTCCCTGTTTTTTCAGACTTTGAGGTTGGATTTTATACAAACGTGGGCTCTCTATGCAAAACTTAACAATTGCCTGTTGATACAATACTGGTGGAAATGTGGGAGTTGATAAATGTAGTTTGTTTCAAGTCAGAATGTCAGCTGATTTCAGCAGCAGAGCAATTCCAACCCCACCAATGATTTCTGCTGTGTGTTTCACCACCAGTCCTTTTTTCTCCCCCCTACATGCTGTTTTTGGCCGACTTTTTGAAAAGCAGAAATGTTACAGGTCATGGCTCATACCATGTTTGCATTTTTTCCTACTCCGGTGTTGTTTTCTCGTCTTTGTATGCTTATAAGTGTGTGTGTGTGGGGGGGGGGGGCATAAAATGGAGCTGCAAAATGGAGATATTTGTTTCACAGACAAATGATGATATATTCTGCTGTGTGGTTTTTGAGGAATGCTCACACTGTCACACTCTCTCAAAAGCTCTCGAACCTTTCACACTGCTGCCACACACAAGAATGAATGAACTAGCTTATGATATGTATTGCCATTTCTGTAAAAGCTTTCAAATGTCTTTTTAAAGATACCTTTGACACTTATTTGGAGAAAACATGCAAGAATAAAGGGAGAAATATGAGCAAAATTGTAAAGAAACAGCAGAGGAAAAGTGCAATGTTTGTTGCTCGAGTTGAAAGTGAAAACAACATACAGGGATTGTGTTTATCTCAAGTTTACGTCTGTATTGTGAATTGTGAGGTGATAGTTTTCCGAGGAAGGTATTTAAAGTATGTTTTCATTCAGTTTCAAGATCACAACTTTATGTGTTACATTTTGCATTTTTTCCCCCAAAACAGTACCAATAAATATCACATTGTCTTTACTATGTACTACACACACGCATGGTGGCGTGTTTGTGATCCTGCCTGTTATACTGCTGCAGCATTAACTGGGTGAAAATGGCCTCCTTGTCAAACTTTACTTGCAGTGAACTGATGTCTCTACTGTCCATGACAAGAAGTTAGGGACACAGAGTTTGACTTGTCTGGGTTCATAATACCTGAGTTCGTATAACTTTTCACACTCGAATGGCCGCGGGCTCCCCTAAGGAGCTGTGTCCTCTGCATCTTTCAGTCTAAATCACCTCATTTCATTTGCCTCCATTATACTCCATCTTGCCTTATATCTCCTGTATGACTTCAAGAAACCTAATTCGCCCTCCATTGTCTCGGCGACACGCAGTGAGACACAACAGGGGCGCCTCTTCCTCAATTAGTGGTCAGTCATCCTCCTCTGGAATCCATCAAGCCTTGCCTACCTCGTTTATCCGCACTTCACTCTTCTTCTTAACTCCACATTTTCTGCCTGAGAGAAATTTCTCCTGACATGCACGATTACTAGAAAGCCTCTCACTGTCCTTTCCCATCATACTTATTCAGCTGTGATGGAGCCTAATTCAGCTCTATAGAAAGCGGAGTGTGAAATTCAGTCCTTTCCATATGTCATTTGCTGTATGTGGATGGATATTTGCTCGTTGAGACGGCAATTTTCTCTCTGTCTGTCTGTCTTTTCTCCCCCCGCTGCTTTATTTGTTGTTGCTTAGGCAAAAATTGGTTCTCAGGTAAAAGATGTATAAACCCCTAATGAACGCAAGGTTTGTAGCAGCTCCGTGCGACATTACAGCGCATAAAACAATGACGCTAAGCCAACAGACCTCATCAAGGAATGCGAGCATCAAGATTTAACGTGGGGCGATCAAGAGGTGCTTGTATAGTGTCATCGACTTCATGCCCCCTGAGTTCCTTCCACTCCGGCAAAGAGCTCCACTCTGGCACTTTGCTGGTGTAATCATTAATTCCTGATGATTCCTGAATGGAGGCAGCATGTGCAGGCACTATCATTCAAAGCTCCAGGAAAAGACGCTTGCTTCGACGTTTATGTTGCGGCTAACACTCAGCGGGGTCATGTCTTCAGAAAGCGACTTCACTGTACTCGCCACCTTTTTTAAGTTACAGTACATTAATGCTGCTTTTGTCCTCGGAGACCAATTTTCTCCGGTCTGCTGCTGAGCGCCGCAGGAGAAGAAAAGCTACTGCAGAGACACTGTACTCCGGCTACACACACATAGGAATGTAACATCTGTTTGGAGAAAGAAAAAAATCTGAGAAAGCACGTATTCTTATCTTATTGCGTGAGCATGCTCTATGTTGGACTTATTGTACATCAAGTATATTTGCTTTTTTTTTTTTCTTTTTTCATCTGAGGCCTTCAGAGGGTTTCTGGTAAGATTTCCCTGCCTAGAAACTCATAAAGACTAGATTTTATAACTCTTATCAAAGACTGAATAAGTAGTAGCCCTAAAGCACAACTGCTGTGTAGCATCCTATTAAATGTAATGAATTACCAGGTGCCTTATATAACCACTACCCCAGACGACCTGGCGAGCTTGGAGGCCCGTGGATTGGTTTATTCCCAGTATCTTGAAGATGGTAATGAAGAAGATGAATGAAGAAGGTAAATCTTATTGTCATTTCTATTATCTTTTATTGAAGGACCATGTGTTTCCCTCTCCCCAGACAGTAGGTAGCTCAGTGGTTTATACAGTTTTTGGAAAGCTTCCATGCCACGAAGTGGAGTTTAATCAGAAGACAACACAGCGGATCGTAAAACCACACTGCTATCAGAGAGAAATGTGTTGACGGTAGTGCTGTGTTCTCTTTTGTACTGAGACAAAGGAAACTTTTCAGAGCCTTCAATGCACTTACAGACTGTCTTCGCCGGCTGTCTTGTATTAACGCATGCAGCATGTACAGCTGAGTGTGAGATCTGTGGGTGTACTCACTGAAACAACAATGAAGCTTTACATGCTTACATTCACGATAAATGTTATCATTTATTTGACCAGTATCTAATTAGATATAGGGTGCCTTATATTAACAACCAGTAAATGAAGAAAAACTGCTTTTTAATATGACAAAAATTGCTGATTAATGAACACCCTTGTTTCCTAATTGTTCCCATTTGTTCCTGCTATACAGGTACTCCTGTCAACACCAGGAGAAAATAATGTTTTGGCCAAAGTCATTTCGTGGGTCAATAAGTAAGAGTAAATAGGTGAATGCTATTTGTAAATGGAAACTCACTTATGTAGTGTCTTTTTTACCACTTAAGCCACATTATATGATGAGTCATAATGCCCCCTTCACACACATATTAATGTACACACTCTCAGACAATGGTGGTAGCTGCCATACCGGTGTCTGACCACCACTGGGAGAGTTTAGTGTCCTAAACGATACTTGGACAAGGTGAAATTTGGGATAAAAAGCCTAATCCTGGGGATTGGAAGCCCACAGAGGATAGAAACACGTCAAGTGATATTTAAACGTATGGGGCGTGTAGAGAGCAGAGAAAGTCAGATTGAATTTGGTAATGAATGTCTTCCAGCATTATAAACATAGAGAGGCTCGGTTAAGGAAGTCACCCAGGGTTACTGGAGCTCCTCCTATCCATCTTAAAAGTAGAGAGCAAGTTAGCCTCTGGTTTTACAAATGAGGCTGAAAACTCTGTTACACATTCTACCTGGGAGAAACTCTAAGAATCTCCAGTAAGCAGCACTTTAAAAACAAAATATTCTGCTGGGATAATATTGGACAAACAGCTCTTTAAGATATGATTGAGCCTGTTAAGAGGTCTGAGATTACTTTAAAGTCTTTTCCAGATTTTACAGGAATCCACTGAAATGAAACCAATATAGGAGAAATGAGATCTGTCCTGCCAGTTCCTGTCAGTTCACTCTCTGCAGCATTTTTAATTAACTGGAGACTTTTGCAAAGAGTTATTGAGAAGCGCTGATATAGTCCAGTCCAGGAGAAACAAACGGATGGATTTGTTTTTCAGCATTGTTCTCAGCCGACATCTTTGAAAAAGCTTGCTCTTAAAGTGGAAATATTACAGAGAGAGTAAATAGAAGTACACAAATACAGTAAAATGGTCATGCTGAAAGAAAATGTCACAAATCCGATCAAAACACTGTCTTACTTGATGAATCATGGGTGAAAATGGCTGTAAACACTTTACTTTATAGTTTTCTTGTCTGGTAAAACTTCACGAGAACAAGCTACTGAATATGAATATGCTATTAGAGGAAATAAATATAAAAAATATATAGTTTTTTCACTTTTAAGGTGTAAATGAAAAACATTTTTACATGAACTTGAAGCGATGCTCATTTGATTTCATGGTGTGTCAGAAAAATCGATGTCACTTTAAGAGTATTTCTCAATCTCAATCTATAAGGTCATTCACTTCAGTTATTCTTCTAAAGATCAATTATTGAGCAAAACTAAAGCTGGCCTCTGGCCTCCTGGATTATTTAAAATGGTCACGAGCTGCCCTCAGGTCTTAAACGATAGATTTGTTCGTTGACTATATCCTGTGGAAAGGTGTGGAATTACCTGGAGAAAAGCCTTCGGTTGTGTTTCGTAAACAAGTCTAAAGGCTTGGTTAAATAGAGAGGAAATTGCCTGCAGCAACAGAATGTATGTCTGCTCAGTGGCTATTCCAGACCTTTCTGAAAGCATTATTTCTGAGGCTCATGCTTTTTTGGATTGGTGGAGTGTGCAATTTTCACTTGCAGCACGATCCGCAGACAGAGGGACCTTTTCCCAAGGATGACAAAGCAGAATATCCCATCAGAGCCTTTCTCTGTGACATCCCACTTTTTAGACAGAAGGAATTATGGGCTGTGATCAATAGGAGAGAGGGGATACGCCGATACAACAGAGGCGGCTATCACAGCAACTGTAATTTCGAGCATGCATTATTCATCAGAGCTGTAAGATCTGTGAAGCTTCAAGATTATTTACACTTTGAAAAGCATTGGCAGGGCAATTGCAGGCATGTCCTGCAGAGCATAGAGGTAATATCTCAGCGTTTGCGAGGAAATACAAGTTTTGTAAATTTCCACCTGCACAATGTAACCGTAATCTGAAAGTTTTCCATGATCGTTAGTTTTGACCACTGACCATGAATAATATACAAAATGACAATAGATGCCATAATTGTGGAGAAGGACTCTTTCTATGTCGTATATCAGAATCTGCCTTGTCTAATGTTTATTTCTGTAAGACAGCAGTCAGTATTGCTGTTCTGAATATGCTTGTGGGCTATTGTTTCTTTTTTCTTTTTGCAGTAGTGTCTGTATGTCTAGGCCCTTACATTCATTATGATAATTATCTATGGCAGCCAGCGATGACTCCTGCATGCTGTGTGTCCACTGAGCTGGCGTCACAGGAAGGGCATGGCCCACGCACTGCGGCCTGCATTAATGTGCACTGTGTTGTCGGCATGTGAGCGTATTTGTGCCTCTGCTACAGGCATTCTCTTGCAAATATAACTTAAGCACTCTGTCCTTCTGTTTCCAAGCTTTCCACACACTCTCTTTATCCTCTCTGCTTCCGTCGGCGTTGGGGTGCCGGGTGTGATGCTCGGGCTCTGTAGCTGTAAGCATAAACATCTCTCCATCTCCACATGAAGACAAACAGGGGGGCATTATCAAGCAGAGGGATAGACCCGGCATTCAATCTCCAACTATAAATAACCCCCTACCACCTCCTCATTGACATTCATGAGGTGAAATAGCAGCTCGCACAAGAACGGCCCGCTCTGTTTGCGGTCTTATTCGTCTCATTTGTTTAATCAAACATTACTGCATGGAATTTTTAACATCCTCGTCATGAGCTTGTTCACACCGGACACTTCTCACCGCACCCATTGATGTCCTCACAGGCTATTTCAGAAATGACCACGTTAATATGATTACTTGTAATGAAGCTGGGAATTAGGCGAGAAGATAAACAGAAAATATCAGCAAATGTGCACTGGTACAGCCAAGTTGGTGCTCAAGTACCTGTTCTTTTTGTCTAATCTAAATAAGTATGCTTCTTGTAAAGGTATTTTTCCACCCATATATTTATCTCAACGTTTATCTTCCTGTTGTATTTTGGCCTCTTGAACTGATAACCAGATTATTGCCAATGATAGTAGTGAACTTTTGCAGGAGTATATAAAATGCATTTGCCTCAAGAAGTTTTAAATTATTCTCTCAACAATTCCACATGAACAAGAAAAGGACAGACTTCGTTTTCCCAGGAGAAAACCTCTGCAGAACCAGAGTCAGAGTCAGAGATAGTAACTTTCTGCTGTATATGTTTATGTTAGGGGATAATAAGAGAGAAACAAGAAGTTTATATTAAACAGCAATTTATCTTGTATACTGCTTAACACTCCACCCCACACAGAGAACATGCAAACTGGCCAGTATTTGAACCCCAACCTTCTCGCTGTGAGGCGGCAGCACTAACCACTGCCCCACCGTGCGGCCACAAGTAATTGTATTTCTCATAAACAATTCTAATGTGCCTGCCTTCTGTTCTACTGCAGCGCCTGTCACTCAAAATGTCTGTGCGCAGCCAGAGCATTTTTATAAAGGGGAAGATTTTCCTCCAAATACGCAAAAACTTCATGCATTTATTCCCATCTTCTGCTATTTCCTATGAAAGTAGGTCATAAAAATCGAGTATTTCCAGGCACAGGTGTAAGTGAAATGAATCTGGGCCAGTAAGGAGAGCAAGAGCACTCAGGAGACCCAGTAATGTCTTGTGCAGAAATTTTTATTGACACCTGATCGATCAAGGTGGAACAGTGAGTACCAGTGAACTCCACATTCGCGATTCAAACTCGAGAGAAAATCCCCCCCACCCCCCACTGCTTTCTTGGTAAAAGTTAATCAGCTTGTACCAACGGCACAAAAATAACGACATGGCTGTCCCCTTGTAAGCAGAGCACAGAGGCTATGTTTATTCTGCTCTTGACTAAATTATATTCACGTATCTGTGGCCTCTCTGGAAGTAAGGTCAGCTTTGCCTTGGTCTTTGATCCAGAAAACCAAAAGAAAGATTCAACAGATAACATTAACAGATAACTGCGACAACATAATAGAGACCTATTTGGTTTTATTTTCTTCTGTATTTCTTTGTAGGGTAATTGGTGCTTTTGAATATGGGTGTTTCCTGCCAGTGGATTGATTGATGATGTTTACTTTCAGTTTAGCAACTGGAAAGCAAAGTTGAAGTCCATTATTAAATAAATCTGGTCAGAATGTGGAAAGTAAAGATAAAATTGTAATTGTAAAAGTTAAATGGTCAAGAAAATTAACAATTATTTCATACTTAAGTTACATTTTTAAACTTATATTTTAATATTATTTTCTTTTCATTTTAGCTTTTTTTGTGGGCTAATTAGAAAATTAGTTTGACTGTTTTTAATCCCAATTATTGATTTATGTTTAAAATATGTATAGATTTTTTATCATCTTGTTTTCTGGTTCCTTGATGTTCCTGAATACTTAACCATTCAATAACCATTAATCCAGTTTATATCGCAATGTCCAACCTGGAGTCATAGGATGCAGAATGTCAAATTCATATTTTTAGACTGAAACCAGAAAACCAGCAGAGAAACCTTGAACGCACGCACGGCCATATATAGTCATAAAAACTCGCCCTTTTTTTATATAGTGCTAAGTTACAAATTGAATCAGAATTATGCTGAAATGACGTAAGCCTAAAATCGCTGACGTAAAAAGGGTGAACTGTCGGAGAAATTTCTTTCGGAGATGGTGTTGCTGTTGACAGTTTCTGTCAGCCGTCACATAACATACACTTGTGCTGCACAAACAGAAGAGTCAGTGTTGAGGGGGAACATCTGGCGAGCCGGGGCTCAGTGTGTTCGCTAGTTCGAGATGACAACTTTGGGTGTGAGTGCAAATGAAATACAGCACGCTCTCATCGAGTGACTGAGTGGCGTGATAAAAGTCACAGCGTTGATATATATGGCTTGTCGAAGGTCCTCCGTTGCCCCGCGTTTCTCTTTCTCGCAGATCTGTGCAGTTTGCACAGAGTGCCGTCCCTCTCACTTAACATTCACACATCCAACATTTGGATCTATTGCTTTAAACTTTATTTGATATGGAAAAAAAAATATTTTTAAAAGGCATTGCTATGGAAACTGGATATGAGCACGTGTGACTAAAAGTCAGTCTTACAGGCATGATGGCTCAGACATCATTCTGGAGTCACATCTTATCACACTCCTCGCTTGTTAAAAGTTTGTGCTACTTTTGTGCCTGATCTCCATTTTCACTCCCAATCAGTGTACTTGACATTTCATTTTAGGCTGAGTGAAACTTTTACAGGCACGTTTGAAAAGGCAGTGAGAAATGTGTCAATTAACACCTTCTCCAGATTGTACATTTAGAATCCATTCAGAGGCGGGTCCAGAGGTTTTTGCGAAGATGGAGGGGGGTACCAAAAAATAATCAAATGGCATTTACGTTTTTTTGTTGAGTCAATTGGTTGTCATTATGCCTTCATCACAGTAATATTGATATTTCACACATTACAACATTTCACGTTGAACGGTGACATCTTGACAAATAAACTGATAACATGCCAAACACATTTTGACGGCCGAACCTCAGAGTTTCTGAGACATTTAAACAAGCCAGCTGTATCGAAGTGAAAAAACCACGGCGAGCTCTCGCATATTACCCCCAGGTGCTCGCTGAATGTTGTCATCCATTGGTAAATCAAGCCTTTTGTGTAACAGCATACGGTCCTCAGTCGCAGGAGACTCATTGGCGATATGCCCACATAAATCATTCAGTCTTCGATCTGCCATGAGAATCTGTTTAGCGGATCCTCGCCAATGTGAGAACACAAAGTCTGACCCCAAGACCCAAGAAAGCCACTGCATATTATAATTATTAACCTCGGTTTACCCCAGAGGAGATCGCATCTCCTCAGAGCTATTGTGTTTCCAGCTAACTCCTGTGTGAAACACAATCCTTGCAATGATGAGCTGTGAAATTTGCAACCTGTGAATCCTCGGCCATGAAAAATTAATAGGTGAGTCGGGTATTGACCCAGGTCGCGGCGGACTTCACAACATGAAGAAATACTGAATGTAAAAGATGTGTTCAAATACACAAAACAGATCTGTGTAATTAAGGAGCCTCCAGGTTTTTCTTTTGTTTTTTATTCATCAATCTAATTTTTCAAATTGCCTTGAATTTGGAGGCAGAAGGAGCTTTATTTTATTTTTTTTTTGGTTGCAGTTTTTGTTTCACAAAAATAGAAGTCTTTGATAACTACATAAACTTGTTTTGTGTTGCCGGCACAATGCAGCGTATTCATTACGAGTACCCAGTTTTTACTCCGCAGTTTCGAAATACCTAAACAAAAAATATGTTCTTGAGTTCTGACAAGAGACAAACTGGTATGAGGATATGAGCAAAACGCCTTTGCCCTGCCTGCCTTTGAATCTAAGTCGCTCTGTTCATTTGATTTCTCTGAGAAGCAAGGTCAGGATTGCTGCCAGAGATTTCTGTCTCCTCTATTTATGCGTTTGTATTTTTGTCAGGTCTTTGAGAGTGGATGACTAACGACACAGAAGGATCGACAAGCCGCAGCCTCAAGCTGTGAGAAAGATATGATTTATCCCTGTTATTAACCTGTGCCATTTCCCTCCACACTTATTCAAATTCATGACTAAATCTATCTCCTTCCCGCTGCCATTTTTTCATCCATGTGCCTTTGCATTTTGCCTGTTTTGATCTATTTTTCCATGATAGAGATTTGTTGTTTATACAAAGGAGCCATTCAGATTTCATTGGGTAGCGTGGGAAGAGAATGGATATGAATCTTACACCACAATGCATTCCATTAAAAGCAGCATGAGTTGTGTGCACAAAAACATGGAACCATACATGGATACGGGCAACTCTTGCCCGGCAGCTACAGTATCTGCTCGCAACCCGTAAGGCACACACAAACATTACGCTTGCTCAAAGTAAAGCCCACATTTTTGTTTTAAATTGAATTTCACATCTTTATTGCAGCGAATGTCAGCAAAAGGCATGTCAGCGAAAAGACGAGCTGTGCTGTTTTGACAGGTAGACAGCAGGTCAAGATTTATTGTAGCTTTTGCTCCAAGGTATATCAATAGCTCTAACAGTCTGTCACTCCTGCTGCAGTTCTCCACACTATATTTTTCCTCACTTCGAATTGATAAACAGCACACTAAAGAAAGTTTATTTGCAGATTGTCTTTCAGAGACAGATGCAATTAATGTGCTGTACATTTACAAGACCCAGGAAATTCAAGCAAAGTGTAAAAATAAGCACACGATTATATTGGATAATTTAATTTGAGTTAAACAATCCTTTCATGAAAGTCTCGCATACGTGCATTTTAACTGAATCAGTCTGGATTTTATGTTAAATGGATTCTACTTATACATCATCTCACAGTGCTTTACACTGTTAGACACACACACACACGCACACACACACGCACACGCACACGCACACACACACACACACACACACACACACACACACACACACACACACACACACACACACACACACACACACACACACACACACACACACACACACACACACACACACACACACTTACTTGTGATTCATTGTCTTCCCCTAAAAGAGTTATTACAGGACTGGAGGACAAAGTTTGACAAACTCCCCGTGAAATTTACGTCAGAATTTGTCTGGAGTTTGCAGGAATGATTCATGACATTCGCCAGAAAAACATTTACAAAATTTGGTTGCAGTGAACGTTTGAATGTGGCGTGACAGTTGTGTGACACAACTGAGGATTCTCAAGGACGAGGTCTCTCCGAAAAGAAGCGCTGGACTAAGGCTCACTTTTCATTTCTTGGGTTTTCTAGTTTGGCTAAACTGAATTCAATAGTGTTCAAGACATCTGTGATGACTCTTGCTCTGACATTTGTTTTTAGACACATTTGTTCAAAACACATTTATGAGGCCCTGCTGTTGAGACTGTGATATTGTGAGCCTCGACAAGACCTTGAGATATTATGGGATCGAATTTCAAATCCCATTACCAACATGTTGGTGCATTTTCAATTCACACTGCAAATTGCCTGCAACATGAAAAACCGCAAAAATTTTGCAGAAAGTGCATAACATTGTTCAATATAATACAACGTGAGAAGGTTTTTTTTTTTTTTTTGAGGAAAACAGAATGTGACTGTTCTAATTTAATATCAATTTGTTACAATACTCTATAAACGCCGAGGCCACAGCAGCCCACACAGACTAATTAAATAAATGAAAAAACCTCAAAGTAACAGAACAAATAGAGTCATTCAATCAGACTTTCAGCAACAGTTGATGTTCCCAAACAGAAGAAATTACCAGAAGAGATGGCCCCGTTACAGAAATGAATGTACGCATATGTTCACACGGTTGTTATTGTCACAATTAAGGTTATTGCCACAACACATTTTTATCCTTGTCTGGTTTTTTATGTCAGGTACTCTTTTGTTCTTGTTTCATGGTGCTGCTGTGTCTGATGAGTCTTTCCCCCGTAATTTGTAGTGTCTGATGGCTCCGGCCCTCTCACCTGAATGCTCACCTTCATCGTTCCCACATGTGTCACTCCTGTGGTTCCGCTCACCTGTTCTGTCCAGTTTCATGGCCGTCCTTGTTGTTTTGCCCTCATCATCCGTCTGTTCATGTTCTGTCTGATCCCCTGCTTCACCATTGTTTTGATCCCTGTGTTTAGTTTGGTTTTGGTTTAGTTTTTCTGGACTGTTGTCATCCATTCAGTATCGCTTTTGGGCCACCTGTCCATTCTCTTTGACATTTACACAATTCTTATAGAATTAACGTGTCTCCACAAATCAATACAAAGTTAATCCAAGTCCTTACCCCTTATTGTTTTGTAAACAAGAGTAGTCTCTTCTAAGATGGTGTTTGATAAGATTGTGTAAACTATTTGCCATCGGCCCTTATCTGATCTAAACCCATCTTAACAAATATGGAAGAGCTTGAATTAGAATTGTAAACCAGTAACAGTCAGCTTTCATCGTGGCGAGGGCAAGAAAAACATCATCCTCTTTAGCGGATTCACAAATTGTACTGGATTGTATAAGAATATCAAAGTGAGTAGTTTAATTTCAAGAGTGAAATGATCAAACCAAAATGATGCATTTGATCATTTAGCTTGACATACATTTAATTTAGCAATATTTAAGGAATGTCTGCAATAGATATTGGCCTCAAATGTAGTTATTTGACCTTCGTTCATGCATGTTGGGATCTATCTTGTACAATACAGAAAAGACAGACATGTTGGCAGAAAGCTGCCAGTTGCCCATGACACGAAGAGCTGTGGCTTTTCAAAGAAACAAAAATTACTCATTCTTCTGTTTGATTTAGTCTGATTCACCATGCGATTTAATTCAATCATTAGCAACTACTGAATCCACCCACATTTTAATAGCTGCGGAAAACAGAAATGTCCTTTCTTCCATCTCGCCATGAATCTCCTGTGCTGCTCTATCAGGGACAGGGCCACAGGGGCAACTACTCATCCCAGCTGACTTTGGATGATGGCAGAGTACATCCTGGACGCATCGCCATCCCATCTCGGAGCAAACACAGAGAGACAGACAACCATACGGGTAATTTAGATTCACGTCCACACAGAAAGGACCCCGAATGAACTCAAACCGGGGACATTCTTACAGTAAAGTGAGAACACTAATCACTGCACCATCATCATCATCCCCATTTCCTTTCTCATATGTATGTTGATGAAAGAATTACATGCGTAAATGTTAAACTGTATTCCTAGTATCACGAGCGGAAAAAAACCCATAAACAGGAGACATGTTAAAGACAAATGAGAAATGACTGAGAAGGAATTCGACTGGAAACTTCTTTGTGGTATGACATCTTTTATGAATGTCAACCTGTAGATTTCGAATAGATTAAAAAAAAACATACAGCACACAAGCAGATAAATGATGTTAGCTGCAGTGTAAAAACACTGTTTAAAATCTGTGCTCATCCTCCACTCTGAAAAGTATATTGACTTTTTTTTTTTTTTTTTTACAATATCTGAGTTTCAGACAGCTCTGCTTTTTAGAGGGACGGGTTAAAAGAACCATAAATCCAGCCGTGAAACCAGCGGTGATATAAATAGTTGTTTTCAGCTGTTGTAGGTCTAACGGCTCCATTTCTCATCCACCTCTTGACAGTTGAGGCATGTTCTTAGTGACTGTAACAGCCACAAAATCCATTGCAAGCATGACCTGAAAACTCGAAGCATCCATCCAGGGCCGCTTAAAGATCTGGGAGGAACTTTACTTACTTTTTCTGAGTTTATTATTTGTGTTTCGCCTCTCCACTTGGGTTTATTTTTCCTACTTTTCCCCCCTTTGCTCCCCCCCCCATTGCCACAGGCTTTTTTCACAGGCTGCTTGGACTTTATAACCGGCCACTAATTACACAGAGGACCTCTGAGTCCAATGAGAGCAAGTGCAGAAGTCGCTCAACTTATGCAATTGACCTAGTTGGAGAGGGTTTAGACAAAAATAAATGAATTACAAAACCTTTTCGAAAACAAAACTCAACCTTAGAGGAAACGTGTCCTTGACACAGTTCATCTTTATAAAAGATGCTGTTCCTCCTTAGAAATGCTTTCAATGTGAGTTATTTTTTTTTAAAGTGACTGTAAATATGCAGCATAAATTATAGTCGGTACTGAAGAACAAAAGAACTAAAAGAGAAAGCTCACCTTATTTTCATTTTTCAAAAAGCAGGAGCAAAATTAGGTAATTTCCAAGCACTTTTTTTTTTAAATAGAAATTCCTTAAGACACACACTGAGACGGAGTCTCCAGGGCAGAAGTTGAGTGCAGGAGAAGCTGCACGCTGAGATGCAGTTCACAGCAGGAGCTTTCTCCAAAACCCATGTGCACATATCAAAACGTGAGAACGCATCTCATATGCATCGCTCACGCCGCCGACCACCGCCACGACTGTGAGTAATAAAGCAGTCGTTCTCATGCTCTGTTTTGGCATCTTGTCACTCTGTTGCGAGCGACGACTTTTTAACGGTGCCGTGCAACACAATGCGGCCCCGCAAACGAACTGATAGCTGGACAGTCGCTGACCTATTTCAATTTTACTCAAAGTCATTATGCCACGTTTTGATTTGTCCGTGTCGATTCTCCAAAGGCTAACAAAGAGCAGACGCTTCATTCTTTATTTGTTTGGAGCGAAACTCCCATTTTCAAACAAATTTAAGTTTCCAAATCAATCCGAGTTAATTATCTTAAACTCTTCTACTTTCAAGGTTTGAAGG
This sequence comes from Lipophrys pholis, assembly GCF_963383615.2. Lineage (NCBI taxonomy): Eukaryota > Metazoa > Chordata > Actinopteri > Blenniiformes > Blenniidae > Lipophrys > Lipophrys pholis. The sequence goes on from NC_137630.1 coordinate 18,652,640, forward strand.
GTGTTTTGACAGGCCGGGGCGCGTTTGCTGCGGAGGCTAATTGACTCGCAGCAGCTAATTAATTCAAAGGTTGTGAGGTTGTGATAACAGTGTAATGAGAGGAGGGAATGTCAACACCAGTTGATATTAGCCCTGCTAAATATAGATGAGATAATGTTCGACAGCTTTTCTACAGGGAACTGCGGTTCCAGATGTAAAAGCAGATGGCGACGACGCGACGCGGCGACAACAACTGATCTTCAAGCTGCAGCCGCACAACAGGTTACGGCATTGTGTTTGAACAGTCCCACAAAAATCATCCTCATTGGACGGTGGCAGTAAAACAGCTTGTTTCACTCGCCAAGAAGCAGTTAGAATTCAAGTTTATGGACGCAAATAAAATAAAACAAAAAACACACTGAGCTGTTTTAGTTTGTGGCTCATTACGGAAATAACGAGACGCCTTGAACATGTCGTGAATACAACAAACCTGACCTGAGCTAAATCTGAACATAAGGACTCCAAGTGCGCCGGCGAAGGAAAACCTCCAAAATTCACACAATTGAATTGTATCTTTGAACTGACTATTTAATCAAATAAATAAATAAATACATTTTATTTTTAAGTTCTTTGTGTGGGGAAAAAAACAAATGTCCTATTAGCTGCGGTTACATGGACATAATTAGTGTGATTGATTACACACTGAACCATTTAGAAACACAATATATAAACAGTTCTATCTCATACGTTCGACTCTATTTAATGGCGCGTTGCACGTTGTGCGCATGTCTGACATGTAATGTCACCACAGGAACAAAGGGAATTTTACACAACAAGCTTGATGAGTGCAGAAATCCATCTTCTACACTGGTGGGTTGATCCATTAGCTTTATTCTTGGTAAACCTAAATCCACATAAACATAAACCTGCACATTAATCCGATTGCTTTGTTCAGTGTCCATGTAAACGGGACAGTCTGATTTTCACGTAATAGCACATTCGAAATGTGGAACCTTTTTGAGAAGCCATCAGGGCAGATTTGGAATAAGAAATCCATCTGTTTGTTAAAATAATTGTAATTATTGCTAAGCTTACGGCACCAGGATTTAGGAAGGCTTCATTTGCCTTGCAAACCTAATTTATTGATTGATAAACATCAACTGGTGACAACAGTGTCATTGGTCCGAAAGTGTCTGTGGGGTAGACATTCTGTGTCACCTGATTGTTGTTGTCGGCACTTGAGTCCTCTCAATTCAGAAGTTTCTCAAATGGGAACTTTCTGAGTTCACAGCTGCATGAACGCGCGAACAGTCGTCTCATTATTGGCTCTCCAGTGACAAGCGGAAAGTTGCGAAGCCTCTGTCTCTTAGTGAGCATACTGGATTTAAATACAGTCTGGACCGAGTCCGTTGTCTGTCACACTGTCTTGAAATGCAGTAGGTGGACACGTCTCTGTCTTTGGTCGCAATGCCAACATCAGTACGTAGACTCTGCCAGCCGATCGTAATACAAACTGTCATGAATCTGGCTGGTTGAGTCCCAGCCGGTGTCAGGAATGACATTTCTACCTGAAATGCAGTGTGCCTTTAATAACACTTAAACCTGGCCAGTCAAGCATTTGACTTGTATGAGAAAACTGGGAGATCGAAGAAAAACAAAACAAACTTGTAAAATACTTTTCTTTCAAAGTTCAGAATTGTTCTGCATGTCACTTTCTCTCTCTTTGTGCCGCTTGTTCTAGTTATTGTTCCATCTGTACTATCAATGCTGCTTTGTTTTCCCACATTGACAAACAACAAAAGATCAGTCTTACTACTTGAAATAAGAAAGCACCACTTAGAGTAAGAGAGGCACCCATTATTTATGTGTCTGTGTGACACAATAACAATTTCTTCCCACCATTTTGCTTGAATGCTGCATCTACTGTAGTCAGAACAAGTTGACATTAAAGCGATCAGCAGCTTTCTGTATTATCATCAGGATATAAAAACAAAGCTGATTAAAGATCTAAACCAACCTGTATGACTTCATATCTTCATTGGGTTTAAATTCGATGTGAAAAAAAAGAAACAGTTTTTATAAGCACAATTAAAATGTAGAAGAAATGAGACTACTGGTTAGAATATGGCACGGATCGCTGGCGTTGGTGTCTGAAAATGAAAACAACAAACTATTAAACTCTATTGGTGTTTCCATTCGGTCAAAACAGGAATCAATCTGTTTTAATAAGGACAGTGGGGGTTCATTTGGGTGACCAGGGAGAGAAACTGACCTCATTTGCTTTTCAGAATCAGAAGAAAAAGGGAAGAAAACACAACAAAACAAAAACACTTTATTAATGTTGAACTGAGAAAATGCCTCAAAGTAAAAAAACATTCTGAAATTTTACTCAAGAAACCAACAGGAGTACCAATTGTTCATTATATTGTGTCTATCTCATTTGAATATGTGAGTGAAGATCATTATATTTCTTTAAAGGGCTTGATGTTCTCAAATTGCTTGAGCTCCTCATGTAACGTATTCCACTCTCCTGCCCAACTAATTGAAATGCAACTGTTCTAAGTTACCCCTGCTTTCTGGTAAATGAACAATTTCTGCACATTTTCTGGTTGTGTTTAATTATTTATTATTCATATAGTAGCTTGTATTGTAGTTCTGCTATATTGCATATACATAATTTTTATATTGTGTATATAAACCTTTATTGCACATTTAATATATATTAGCCTATATTGTGTATTGTGTATCCATACTGTCTGATATGATGTGCATACAGTGTTGTTATAGTGTGTACATGCTAACTGACATTGTGTGCATATACTTTTGAGCTATCCTTGAGTGCTGCAACACATGAAATTTCTATATTCTGGTAGTATTACCTCTAGTACGTAATTCCATGTAATCTCACTAAATCAACCATTAAAACCACCAAGGCACCCTCTTAAACTCATTGCTATTTAAAACACCGTCCTCGCACTTTGCAGAGTAAGTGATGCTGAAAATCTCAAGAAGCATCTCAGCTCATTCATGTTTTCTTGTGCTTGAACATATTTTCTAATTACTCACGGTCCCTCCTCAGCTGACAGAAATGTTCTCCGAGCAATTAAGTTGTGACGTTATGAAACTGATGAGAAAGTCTCACAGAGGGATTACCTCCTCAAGTATGACCCCGGCTTGGGTGGAGGGCTGAAAGCTGTTTTCGGCCTACTAATATGATCTTTATTCCTGTCCCACAGCTCATCTTTTGCTTGTCCAAATGTCACATAAGACGGGGATTATTAATACTATTTTCCTGTTGGGAAGTGCTGGGGTGAAAGCAGCATGTCATACTCAGCCTACACTAAGGCTGCTGGAATCAAGTTATCTCAAGGGATTGCCTGCAAAATGTCAAAGTTTCTCAGCAATTTTAGGAATAGACCTCAAAAACTCATTTAAAATGACATTAACCTAAGAATAAAAATAACATACAGTATAAACAATAACCACCTTTTTTTTAACAGTAGAAACTTAATCTTATTATTCGGCCCTTTCATAATGTCAGAATCTATTATAGGAACACTTTCCGAGTGAATCCGATCTGTAGACAAAAAAAGGAGACAATCTATCATGCCATCTTGAGTCAGCATCAGAAAGTAACACCTATCCACCGCCTCCTCTTCAGTGGCTGCATAAATAGCTGCTGAGATCGCTGATTGATAATTATCCTTATCTCCAAATGTCTCCTGTTACGAGGAAACAAATAAGGGGAGATGGAAGCGGGAGCTGGCAGCCAGAGGTCAATGGGAGGACTTCTACATTTCATCCGGCACACATTGAGAGATGGAGGTGCCACAGTGTGACAGTCTCCGACCCCTAGGTGAGATCTGAAAGGGATGATAAAGGCAACTGACGGGGAGAAAATTGGCAGATAATTACAAAGGCTAGAGGGGCACATTTTGTCTACCCTTGTCTCTTTCTCTCTGTCATATAACACACACAAACACCAGCGTCCACACACACACACACACACACACACACACACACACACACACACACACACACACACACACACACACACACACACACACACACACACACACACACACACACACACACACACACACACACACACACACACACACACACACACACACACACACACACACACACACACACACTCACGAACATAATGCAGCAGTGACATGTCTGTGTGAACACTGTGCAATATCCACAGGTAAGCACTAAAATTACCTGTAACTCCAGTTGCACCATTATACCTGCTTGTTGTTGTTTGCTTTGCCCTGTTTTCAGGAGGGCCTGGTAATACATGCCATTTTGCACTATTTCTGGGGAACTATCACCCATTAAAAGCAAATATATATATGGGCCCTATTTAAATGGTGACCTTTTTCTGGATGAAGTCACATCACCGGTCATCTCTTCATGTCTGTGAAGTTATTTTTGTTTTATTTTTGTTTGAAACATTTCATCTGCTGCTACTCACTCTACAAAGAAGAATTTGTCAGTGCTAACACAGAGGTTAGAAATACAGTAGTTGTATACTGTAGTTATACAAGATAAATGAGCATTAAACCTACTCAGACATGATTGATCCCACATGAGGAAATTCATCACAGCAGCCTCACATTGCAGAAGGATATGAAAACATAAGACAATCAAAGAATAAAATACTAAAATATTGAATATTGTGTGTCCATATGACCCACAATGGCTTGATCTACGTCTACCCATGGAACAGAATTGTTTTTAGGTTCATAGAGGGCAGATAGAGTGAATATTGGTGTTTGCTGATTAGCTCCAATAGACTGTAGAAAGTAGAAAGAACGTTACTCATTGTAAGTAGATGGGATTGTTGATAGTTATTAATATACATAGTTATGGACAATGGCAAATCCCAGTTGAACATTGTGATGAAACAAATCCACACACGTACAATATCTTAGCAGAAGCATTTTTTTTTCGATACCCATAAATTTGAACCAATGAAGAGACTTTTCCACCCAAACTCCATTTATATACACCTATCTATTTATATATTTGTTCGTAAAACCACAATCTTCCAACCCTTCTTCAATACCAATCCTCTAACTCAGAATTTCACTTTTAAAACCAATCGTGACAGGACCAGGTAGTCCAGTTCATGATTTCAGTGTATTGTTTTCTTGGTGAATCAAATATGACCTCATGATATCGCTCATTTCTACAGGTGATCATAACACATGTCCTGATGGATGTTTTTTCCACCATGCCAGCTCTCTCGCTGCTCGCCTGCCTTAAATCACTCCCTAATTTACAATTTTCCTATTGTGTATGCCCCGCCCCCCCCTTCTCTTTTCCCCACCAGTCATTTCCATTGCCCATTAATCATGTCATACGTCCCTCACTGCAGCAACCCCGGGGAGTGCTGAGGGGATCAGAGGACTGAACTGCACTTGAACTGGGAAAAAAATGCACTAAAGCAGCTCGAGCAACTGAACCAAATCATGTCTTAGGAAAATAGTGTGTGTGTGAACGTGCGTGTACGAGAAAGAATGACGGAGATTAGAGCAAAGTGCTGTGCTGCGGGCTCAAATAGCAATACTGTCTGAAAGAATATACTGGCCTTTTAGCAATGCTATTCCTTGTGAAGGTTTTATTTAACTTTATTTATAATTTCGCTTCATCTCCATATGCTTCCTCACTGATTCCACTTGATAAAGGCAGACACGTCACACTCTGTTGTTGTTTTTTTTCATCAGAAAAGTGTGGAAAAATCTCAGAATGGTTCTTTTTTTACATGTTCGACATGCAAGCGCAATTAATGAGAGACGTGAGATCTTTGGGTGCTGGAGCTGTAAATCAATTGACGGAAGACTCGACTCACCAGACTGCTGGGAGGTAGATTTACTGCTTTCTACACGTGACTTTTTTGTTTTGTCTGTCTGTGAGGTTGTTTTATGGACTGGGGCAAAATAGGAATTCCCTACTTGTGTTTTTTTTTGATCAGCTGATGAGACACATTACTCACATCCTAATGCACTTCTTTAAAATTTCAGAGCATGCACATCTGTCTGATTACCATTACAGCTGGACCTGCCTGCTAACACGACTACCTGAAGGTAACAAAACCTGTCACTTGCAAATATCGACTACTAAGCACATCTGTTTCATCTGTACAAATGCACAACTGAATAACAATATAACATGCAAGTATAAACTCAAAGCGAAGCTCCTAATAAAACCTTGCTTTCGAAAAAGCACTCAATTCAGCTCAGTTTTCTACAGGAGTTTGTAAAAGAAGCGACAGCATCACTATTCAGAGGGTCCTCTGATCGCTGTAAGTGTAATACTGCTCTCAGGTAGCAGGCAGAGGGCCAACCTGTATTGACCTCATTGCCTCTCACTGCCAGCACGGACTCCTCGGCGCGGTTAACTACACTTCACTGATCAACCTGACAATCACACACACCGACATCGAATTATTTAACAGATAAAGCTTTAAGGGTCTGTATGTGCTTCGGCACACTCCTTCACTCTTTATCGTCCATGAAAGGTTTTTTTTTTTTTTTTCTCTTGCTTGCCTTTGTTTAAGCTACGTGTTGAAATAATACATAAACTGAAATATCTGTGTCATTAAATTCATACTCTACTGCTATCAATGCTATCCCTTCCAGTTCACCACACCAAAGGTTACATCCACTGGCTGCCCAGTGTTGCTGGAAAGAAATGAGCAAATCGTTGACATTAACCTTCTTCCAGAATTCCAGTCTACGATCTATCAGCAGCTAGGGTTAGATAGTTAAATTTCAAATGCGATACCTGGCCAATGTCCTTGAAGTTGCAACGTAACTCTATGGGGTTGTTTTAATGGGGTCAATTTCAGTGCTCACCCCCTCTCTATCACTCATCACTGCGACGCACACCTGGCACCACTCTCGGGGTATCAGGGATCAGCTGAGGGCAGATTAATCGGCTGATTGAACTTTGCAATTGAACCAAGTGGCAGATTTTAAGCACATACAGCATGGCACTGGTAATTAAGTGAGTAAAACATTATATATGCACAGTGAAGTCACTTTTCGGGCATTTTGGGGAGGGAGTATGCCTGCTATCAGTGTTTGTCTCACACCAAGCCAATTAGATTTTAAATTGAAAGACAATATCATTGACGGCATTTCCTGCTCACTTTTTTCAGATGAAATCTTTTACTATAGAATTCTTTGTGTTTCTGTTTGCATAGGCTTAAATCGTTAGATCTTTTAGCTTGTTGTATAGCTTAGTTTTTGTTCATTTTAAAAACCATTCTCAGTTCTGGTTAGCACTCTGGGATTGGTTCAGGCCTGGGTTGGGGAGGGGTCTTTTCATATTTAAGATATTTATTGTCACGTTCACTGCGGTTTCTTCCACAGTTCAAGAACAGGTGCCTGAAGCCGTTGGTGATTTTAAATTTCCCGTAGGTATGAATTTGAATATGTGAGACTGTCTGTCTAAAAGTGTTTGTGCTGTGATGGATTTGATGAATCTGTGCAGAAGGTGGGGGGGACATAGTTTTTTTTTTTTTTTAAATGATTGAAGAGAAAAGGTACTATAAGTTGCACCTGAGCACAAGTTGTGAAGTCGTGTCATTAAGAGGAAAAGTTGCATTTATTTTACTTGATCCATCTTCACCATCAACAAGCCTTGGCCTCACTGTTCAAAAATCATCATGCTTTTCGCCCACCATTAGCCTTCGTTGATATTTTCATCACGGTAACAGTTTTCTCAGATTTTCTTCAGTCCCTCACAAGTTTCTGAGACACTCCAAACTCTCTTTCTGATGAATAGATATAAAATGTATGATACATTTTGCTGTGTAGCTTTTTATTTCTGTGCTTTCAGTGAAATACAATAGTAATGGAGGTCTTTCCTTGGTACTGTAGAAGCGTTCTGTGGTCATTCAGTCATATCTAGTGGTCCCACATGGTATGTACCCACATATAAAAGTCTTAAAAACACACACAGCCAAGCAAATTAAAAAAGAGCAAGTTATCGTGAAGAAAATTAGTATCTGTCATAAACCAACACACAGATGAAACTGGCTTGAACTTCAAATTATATTAAGTCACATTCCTGTCAATATATTACCTGAATCACAAATTGACTGAAGGATAATTCACCCGAGTGAGACAGTGGTCTGGCACTGATCTCAGGCCACGTCAATAGTTTTGTTGACGGAGAACCCAGATAAGCCAGCACCGCTCCAGCCACAGAGGGCGCACACCATTTCTGCTCAACCCCAGACTGGAGAGGGTCGCTCTAATTGTCTAAACAACACACACCACATTCCTCAGTTGATGCAGCATTGACATCAAACATATTGGATTCCATGCTGGAGCAATCAGGCCAGGGCTGCAGTGTTGGGGCACTCCGAGACGCGACCAGGAGCCAGGATAATTAACATTTATTGATACATGACTGCTGTAAGCCTGTTTGCCCAGTGAATTAAACCAGCTCATTACAGGCTTAATGGTGGGTAGGGGAGATAAATAATAGATGCCAGTCCACTCACTGCCACTTTAGCATGCATCAGGAGACCCGTCCACCCCCTCCCTCCCCTCCCCACCATTCTTGACATCAATTTGCCCTACAGAAAGTCAAGACATCCTCCCTTGAAACCAAAACTGACATCACTACTTCAATCCAATGCAAGTGGTCTCGTGTGGGCCTGATTGGAGGCTTTAATGATGCTAGTTGTAGATAAAGGTTAGATCGCAATGGATACTAAATCAGAATTATGCACATTGTCAGACACATTTCCAATATAGTGAGGAGGTAATAATGAGACGCATAAATAATGTTTATGCTCCAGCTCATAGCAGAGATGCTTTTTTTCACTCGACTGGGAGTGTTTAATAAAACACGTATGTCAAAACAGAAAAAAGTTCTTTTCAGGTGTCAGTTGCCTGAAGCGGCACGCTCTTGCTCTGTTCTGTCCTCCTTCTCTTCCGGCCTCACCTCTCTCCATTTGCAGGAATGAAAAACCGATACATTTGAGTGGAGTGCTACAGCAACCCATCCAGACTAACAGATGATTCTTTTGAGTGTGCTTCTTATCTTTTGTGCCTCCTCTGTCCTTTACAATTGTTTTTTTCCCCCCTCCTGATAACACAGCTTCCGCACTGCTGCCCCTTCACCTCCATCCTGCGACCCCACATGAGATACTGACTTATTGAGTTCTAACACACTCTGCTCTATGCACTCCACTCAGGTCAAAAGCTCATAAACGACATGCTGAGGGCAGCTGTAAGTTTGGAAGAAATTCATAGCAAAATGATTGTTTTATTTTTCTATTTGTGGGTAACAGTTTGATATTTTTTTCAAACCGCTGTGCGAAAACACAAGCGCAAGGACGAGAGATGCTGTTCATTCTTTTGAAGGAAATCTTGTTTTTTTTCCTCCCTTCTTTTTTTAATGATCTTGAGTGGGACACACAGTGGTGTCGTGGTTGGCACTCTTGCCTCACTGTGAGAAGGAGGTTTGGGCCTGAATTGAATAAAAGGGTATAGAGGATGTTTTTGGAGCCATTAAAGTTTGTATGGACACATGTTAAAGGAGTCGCCCCACCCTTTTTTTCCTGGAGTCCCCCCAGATATCTCTATGTAAGGCTTTGTACCCACTTCCAAAAACCACTATCTGAAAGGATTACTTGATTAAAGGCTCAGATAAAACATTTTCTTGTGTCATGTGGTCAAATGGTTCAGGTGTGAAATGCACTCTGTTTTTGATGTAATACACATCAGTGTGCTACACTAATAAACCCATGCAGCCCCCCCCAAAATTTTTATTTGGAGTTTTATGGCATAGTAAGTTTTTATTTTTATTTTTAATCAGTGGTAGTTGCAGAAATATTGTGATATTGTGGCGGACACCATCCGGTTTGGGAACAGCATGATTCCCCACAAACACATTCACCGACCAGCACACATGGCCACGCTCCCTGTGCACCTCTCACGTTGTCAGCACATAACTGTTTAGATCTCGACACAGTGGTGACACAAACAATGTTAAGGCTTTTATTTATTTATTCATTTTTTTCCTTCATTTTAAATTGTAATATACACATATATCTTTTACCCTGTTGGCGAAAGATGAAGCCTCTGGTCGGCAACAGCTGCGAAGCCTGCAGCTTCTCAAACCCGAATGTTTGCAGCATTCGTGCCAGCTTCACTAATATTTCAGAATGGCAGAGTGTGGCTTGAGCCAGCACATTAAATCCGACATTGTCCCTACAAATGGGCATCAGCTGGCCAGGCTCCTTCTAAAAGAGATAAAGTCTATTAATCCCTCATGGTCAAGCTCTGCTTGATTTAATTTGATACAATACCTTATAGACCCGGACCACAATTTTATCAATATGTTTTGTTTAATTCATTTTAACCACTGGTATCGGATGTTGGCTGGACTCTCAAGCATTGTTTCTTGGCCTGAGACGGCACTCTGTGGTTCAGTTATAAGAGAAGTGCTCTCATTGTCCTCATTATGTCACTTCTGACATTTGGGATGCTTTTGCCTGTTTGTTCTGGTTTGTAGGAGTACTCCTCTGGTGCCACCCATGAGGGTCTATCAGTATCAAAGCAACACGTCAGAAACCTGACACACATCACAAGACTCTCTCCAAAACTGCCACAGTTGCACTGGGAGCACACTGAGGGCTTGTGTGCATCATAGCAAAAGGATATGTTGAGGATGAACGCTCCAAACATATACAGGTATACGGACCGCAACTCTTATGGGCCTGTTGGAACATAGAAAACATACATAAATGCATACATACTTTGTGAATTATTAAATAACACAAATAAGTGGTTCGCACTTTCATTAAGTCACAAGTTAACTGTTGTAAATAAACAGGAGTGTTTAACTGTTCTACAAAGTGCCTATTTGCACATTGTAATTAGTCTGTTGTTATTAGACCCACCAAAAAAAGAAAGACAAATAGAACAACATAATTATGTTGCATGCATTCTGTGGTTTTTCCACATTGTTTTATTTACTTGAGGTTTAATTAACACTTTATATCTTCAGGCCATCCATCTTCTATACAGCTCTAATCAGTTGAGGGTAGCAGGGCGCTGGAGCCGATCCCAGCTCACTATTGGTGTGCCAGTACATCACAGGGGCAATTCTCGAGTCACCAATTACTATCACATGGTTTTTGACTGTGGGAAGACACCAGTGTGCTCAGAGAAAACCCGTTGCCACACAAAAAGGCCTGGCTAGAAATTCGAACCCGGACATTTTGGCTATGAGACGTGAGTGCTCACCACTACACCGTGTAGCTTCTGAGTCAACTGAAAACTTCCGAATCATAGCTGTCACATTATCAGCATAGAGTTTTGTACGATGATCACGCACTTGGCTGTATTTTGAAAGCTTTCATTGTGGCCTGGGTGAGGCTTTAAAGCTGATTCAATTTGCTTTGAGATGCTCTAAAGCCAATGCTCTTCGACAGGAAACAGTCCTTACTGCTATCCGAGAGAATCAGCACTCTGTTACAGGGAGAGCTGCAGAACAGGTGGCTCTTCAGTTGCTTTGACTTTGATGATTCGTAACTCTGACAGGCCGCGCTGACTTTTAGCGGAGTGGTTTCACCACAGCGTTTTGAACAATTTAGCCATTCCGGGCTCTGCTGGAACCGTCAGTGCTGAGTCTGTGTAATATTGCCGTTGGGTGCATTCCTGACTAATGCTTTCCTCTTTTTTCTCTCTTTTTGTCAGTGCCTTTTTTTTGTGACCCAAAATGTTCCCCCCCATCTCTTTTTCCTACCATCTGTCCCACTAATCTAGGAGGCTAGAAAGCAACATTACTGTGCCCATAGCTGCTTCTTTAAAGCCATAAGGCGAGTTACTCTCATGTAGGACCCCATACTCGTTCATATTGCCTTGCTTCTTCTGAATAGATTTTAAATTGACCTCAATAATCTAAAGGCACTCTATGCAGCAAGATTCATAGCAACATTTCAACAGATCATTTTGTTCGTTGTTTCTTTCCTTCTTACCATTATGATCACTTTTGAGTGTCCTTTGCCAGTCATCCATGAAAATAAAACCTAAACAAAGATGTCAGGCACATGTACAGTTTGTGTGCAGCAGCTACTGTACATCACTTTCTCATGTTCAGACGCAACTGACAAATCCAATGGAAGCAGTTTGACATTTATAGTGCAGGAAGAGTGAAGGTGTGAAGGACATGCTGACAAAAGCATATATTTACCTTCAAGACAGGCAGCCCACTCGTGTGTCTCATCTCACAATCGCACTTCTTGTTTATGCATTCATACATTTAATACTTAACCTCAGCCGTTATCTCCCCTGAACCTTAGCTAATTACTTGGAACATTAAACATGCTACCACCACATCCAGATATTGGATGACCTGAAAAACAATTGCGTTTCAGTCTAATGCAGGACAGATGTTCTTTTTAGTGTAGAAGAAAAGTCAAATCAACCCAAGTTTGTTGCTTGTTTTTTTGTTTGTTTTTTTGCTATATATTATTTCTCACTTTAAGGAATTTCCACATCAACAAACAATTAGACTTCATCAATCTATTAAATGTCATCCCAAGTCTAGAATCGAACCGGGGACATTGTCATTATGTGGTCAGTGTGAGGCAATACAGCCTACATACCAAATACCAAATACAAACCAAACTGTCCTAAAATGAAAGATTAATTTCTATGAACACCTTGAGGTTTTTCTTGTGTTTTTGTTTTTTGCTACTTTGCAGCACAGGCTGCACCAATTCACCCGAAGACAGTAAATGAACACATATTTGTCTACAAAAATAGATTTAGAGATTTGCTGTGCCTATTGTTCAGGAATAAAAAACAAACAATAAAAGTGTTTGTTACAGCTTGTAGCATTATGTGTGGCTGTGTCTGTTGACTCATTTACCTGCTGATTGTGAACTCTTCATCTAATTAAATAATTGTAGCATGTTGATCTGTCTCTAACTTAGTTTTGCTCTGATTTTTCTCCTAAATTAAGAGGCAATTAATTCTGCTGTGATCATTTGCAAAACAGCATGAACAGTGTTGTGCATATCGATGCAATCAAGATAATCACATTAAAAATTACATAAAGATACTACCTATTTGTTTGACACAATGTGGTGTAATTATGTAATTTAATTCTAATGCAGTTGCATTAAAATGCAAAATTGCTTTGATATGGAATTATTATAGTATCAGTGAAGTGATTCTCTGTAGAGTAACAAGCAAAAACAATAACATCAAGGATACAGTGCCATTGCTGCTTCCTCCTATTTGATCCAAACTACATTAATTTACTGCATTTATCAGTTTTATGCTCTGGGGAGGGTTTGACTAAATTATTCTTGACTGAGCTGATGGCTGAGACAGACAAAACCAAAAACCTGAAATAACACATTTCACCTCAATAAATGAGTTTTACCTCATTTGGTCAATGTTAACAGTTGCAATTACTGCTGGCAGGAGAACAAATGCAAATTATGAAATCTATATTAAGCATGCCTCGCTGATTTTATAACCGCACAAATGAACAGACGGGAACTGGTGGACGCGGTGAAATTACACTGCTGCAACTGTGGCGATTTTCAAGAGAAATACTGGTCAATCTCCACTGAACAGCAAAACAACATGTGTCCAACAGCTTTCCATTTGGAAACAAATAGAGTTGTTAGTTTTGGATGTTTGAGACCAGTAAACCTAAATGACACCAAAACAGTTGGGGAGATGTGATCGTGATTGACTCCTCCGCCGCAGGCTATATAAAACAAGAACAATGCTCCCGACACACGAACAAGCGCCCATACGCCGGCTCGTGCGCATCATTACATGTGCACACTCACACAACCATGCACGCCTTCCTGCCCTCAAAGGAGCACCTCCACAGCCTTCTCTGATGTTTTTTTATCATTCAGTGTTTGATCCCACTTTCCTTCTCTGTGCGTCTCCCCTCAAGCCAGGCCAATTCAAGAGGCCAGCTGCAGCCTCTTCAGAGTAGCTAACACAACAGCCCTCCAGTCACTGTGTTCGCACCGACGCCACAGTCATATGCAACAAATCATCTCGCCGATTTACACTCCCGGACTGGAAATATAAAATCCACCGTACGATTTCTCTTTGAAACTTTGGAACCAGCGATGGAAGTCATGCCCCACGGGATACCTTTGCTCTCCTCTTTCTCTTTGAGCAATTTTTCTATTGTGTTCCTGCTTTGTGTGTCAGTGTGGTGATGACAGTGGAGCGCTTGGCAGCTAAGGACAACGATAGCTTTTTTACGAGGTTTTGAGGACCAAATACAACCAAAATAAAGTAGAATTTAGAAGCGCTGCCATCTTTTGAGTTTGAATTTGACACAAAATACTGTATGTTCATGAACATAACACTATCAAAGGCAATGTGTGAGTGTTTAACTGGATTGGACTGTAGTGCTGTCTTCTATGTAATTTTTGAGAAGAAATCATTGGAGAAGAATTAAGTTCAGGATAGTAGTACTATTGTCCATCAATCTGAAATGAGGGAATCGTTCATCAATCGATGCGTCCACCATCTTCAGTGTTTTATCAATTTCCAGGTCGTGGGCTGCTGCAGCGAATCCAAGATTGACCCTGGACAGGTCACCAACAATGGTGCGGATTTGAACTCATGGCATTCTCACCATGAAGCAAAACTGCTGACCGCTATTTTTATTTCTACAATATGCATAATAGTCTAATCAGTATGTAATGTAATTCGTGCTTCAAAATAAGCTTTTATGTAAAACCGTGAAAGAGTAGACGAGTTAATAATGATAATTTGGCAATGACTGATGTGAAACATAATAAGTGTAGCTTAGCGCAAGCAAAGGTTTGTATATTGTGTAAGTGTACATCTTGAGTCTTGTGCTCCATGAGTGAGAGTTGGCAGCCCCTGCTTAATGGTGCATTCATGCAGCTGGGAACTGGGATGGTTACCAGTTGTCTTATTTCCCAGTTCGCACCTTTCACATGATAATAACAAACGGCTCCAGCAGTGCCAGTTTTACTGCTGTCAGAATACAGAAGCGAGACAACGAGCTCATCATCACATACATCAACCAGGAAGAGGATAAAATAAAGCTCAGGGAGTTCAATGTGGTGTTCAATTCCTTTGTTTTCTGCCATTATCATATCTAGTATTTGTTGTGACAGTTGACATACAGTACAGGGTTTTATTTAGCATTTAACAGCAAGTGTGTTTTAATGAAGTGGTGACAGTGAATGTTGTCATTTATGGCTGTCAGTGGAAGCAAAAATAAGATTCACAAAAGTAACTTGTAAGTGGAGTAATAAACATTTTGTTCACTTTCACCAAAAAGGACAGACACGCTTCTCTGAGCTCTCTGAAATCCTTGAATTTCCAAGTGGGAATTTCCCAGTATAACTGCGTTCAGGTGCATTTTGTTCAACTGGGAAACGTGGCCTTTCTCAGATTTTTCTCTTTCAGTAATTGATGAAAGCCCCATACCATACGTTGTGTTCACACTTGTTACGCTTTACACAATGAAACAGACTGACGTGACTGTTATTTTTAGGAAATGCAAACACCGCCATCTGAATCTTATGTGCATTGAACAAACATATCAAGATCACCAGGTTTTGTGAGGAATCTTTGCTGCAATATGGAGTCATTTATTATACTTATGGTGACTCCTCTGCTGGTTAAAACACCTCAGTATCAATACTGAAGTGCATTGAGCAAATTGCTTATGATTGACGTTAAAAATGTGTAAAATACCATTCATACTAACTAACCACCATATATTTTGCTTACATATTACGCTCTGATGTTGAGGACTAAAACGCAATCTATATTTTGGCCTGGATCAAAGAACTGCACCACAGGAATGGCCCAGCCTCATTCATCACATAGTGAGATTGACATTGAAATGAATGAATGATGATGTGTTTCTGTTACTGCTGTGTTTTAAAGGAAATTGTTTACTGACAAGGTTGTTGGAATAATACATCACTGTTATTTCACATTGTTCCTTTTCTACTATGCCCTTGAAAAAAAACAACTTGATATTGTTGTTGTGAATTTCAGTAGTAAATCTAAAGCCTGGTCCGATGTTGTTGTTTTGGTTTTTTTTAAGGGTCATGAAAACTATTGTTTACTGGGATTTTTACTGTCGGGTTGAGTGCCTTAGGGCCATCCCACCCCAGAGTCCACGTTAGCTGATGGCCGATTGGACTGATTGAGGTCAAATAGTGAGTCGTCTGAAATAGAAAAAAACGAAATCTGTCTTCTCTGCAATGTTCAATGGCTTTTTGGCTTTTTGGCTTTTTTGTCAATGCAGCTGAACAAGAACCATAACAGGATACATGTGGTCACAGCTACTCAGGAATAGCACTATCACTTTCCACCACAACGGTCACCACAGCCTAATCTAGGTAAAGGTTATCCAATCACAAACATCTGCTAATTTCAATGCGTATATATCATTAAGTGATGTTCACCTAATAAGGTTATCTGCAGGGATGTTACCGCTCTATACACACCTTTTTTTTTTTCCACTACTCACTAACTCAGTCAGTGTTGACCCATATCAACCTATTTAGTCAAGTCTGCCTCTCTTAGCCCCGCCTCTCCCCTAACCACCACCGTCATCTCTGTCAGCCATTCTTCTGCTCTATTGAGTGCAAAGCCACTCATGCTTCTCTTTTTCTCAACTCAAGCAGAATCATTGGCACTGACAAACATCATTAAAATGTTCCTCAATGAGTGCTCCACCTTTGGCTGAATGTTGTAGCCTGCGGGGGGCTCTTCCCTCTTAGTGGGATCTTTGTGCCGACCCATGTTTGCACGCCTGCAGTTTGACTGTCTGCTGCAGCCAGTCACCCCACCGAGCCAACCTACATGATATATTTTGCTAAGAACACCAATAGAGGAGAAAAGTTAATAAAGGACACAAATGATTGTTTCTCTCCTCTTGCATGTTTGCAAACCATTAAACTGAAAGCAACAAATATAAACTTGTAATTAACACACAGCAGAGGTCACCGAGAGAAAAGAACCTTCGAGTTTATGAACAAACAGGACTATTTTTGGTGATGCACAGAGACCAGACTGACTGCCAGAAGAACAAGATTAACGAGTGTTGCATCTTGCTTCATCCTTTATTGGAATAGTGACAATTAGAGGGGAACATATTGCTTAAAATTGATCTCCAAATGGTGTAACATTTATGATATGCACAACTATTTCAAAACTGCAAAGGTTGCAATGTTGAACAGTGACATTTTGTGTGGACTTAAATATATACACCTCGGTTTTGATGAATCACAACACCTTGTGAAGCTGCAGCAAATTCATCTTAAAGTGATCTGGGATCAGCAATTTTGCGATGTGATAAACTGATGAATTACATTCTTTCTATTATTCACGAGGGGGCAAAAGCTTGGATTATGTCTAATAGTGTCCTGCAGTAGCGAGAAACTAATACACATTTGGGTCTGGCGAGTGTGACCGTGTTTGAAACCTTCAAAGTCCTGAACGCTTCTGATGCATTTGTGTTCTGCTTCATGTGAATTAGTCATTTTAAAATTATAGCACCCTAATACGCATGAAATATTAATCCATGGACTCTCAGAGACACACTGTCAGAGAGTCTGTTGGGGGCTGGAATATTCATTAGGACAGAGCTGTGCATAGGGAAAGCCGCCTGTACGCTTCAAGTATTAACGCTTTGGGTCTTGTGTGAATTGCCCTAATACTGAGCTTCCAAGAAAAGTCAGGCATGTCCCGAGGCTGTCCTTTTTAATGTCATAAAATTATTCCTCCACCTATGATTTACACCTTATAATTCCACATTGCAGTTCTCTGGTAACCTTTTTCACAGCACCTTTAATGTTTGTAAAATCCAGGCAATGAAAAGCATTGTGGGACAACGAAACACAGCAACGCACGGTGCCCTGCCTTAAATAGATTACAAAAAGATCACACTGTTGGATTTTGGAGGTAAACAAGTGCTATTTCACCAGTAAGGAAGCATGTGGTGACTTTGACCTTTTCTAACCTTGGCAAGATGATGATATGTCCAACTGTGTGGCCGGCTGTCCGTCTCTCACTGGGTTCCTTTCGTTAAGTGACAGGCACGCAAGTCTTGCCAACTAGTTCCCTAATTTTGATGCAGCATATAAGTATTTCACTGTACAGGCTGGGAAGTGATTATTGCCACATCTTTGTTGTTGAATTAAACCATCTGTTTTAGTAATGAGAAGAATTTGGACCACACTGTGACCACATGGAAGTGTAATCCTGTTTATGCTGACTCTGCTCCCCCGTAAGTACCTTCGTTTTTGTCACTGAATGTGATTCTGCTGGTTGTTCATGGAAGAAATCACGAGGAACACATGTACTCGTCAAAAATGGAAACTCCCGCAGGGCGTTGGTAGCTCTGTGCACTAGGATCATGTGGTTACTCTATTACACAGTCCAAAAGGTGGGTGACACATTTGTGACAGGTGGATTGCCTGGTCTCTCAGCTGGTGGTCAGCCTTTCATGTGCTCAGGCTGGATTGTCACATTTTCTAGTGTTGGTAACAATCCAAAAAGGTCTATTGCGGAGGCGCAGGGGAAACTGAAGGGATTAGTGGTCGAGGTACACAGTACATGAGTGCATGTGGTTTGAGTTCTGACAAGTTGAACCACACTCCTTTCCCTCTTTTATCTCTTCCTGTCAAACAAAATCATGAAAACCAAAGTAGATTTTAGCAACAAAACAGCAAAGTGGTAATATTCTATCTTTTACTTTGATCTACTTTAGCTTGTTGATTTCCCACCAAACTCTTAAATGCATTATGTTATTGTATTCTATGATGTTTGATCACTGAGATCACTGGAAACTGTCCCACAGTTCCTGAAAAGCTAAAAGTAATGTAAAAACAACTTCCCCTTTGAGACTGGGACAAACTAAATGGCATGCAAAGCAGGAAGGTGAGGTGAGTCCTGAAATCTAATGTGACCGTGAGCCGTGTGTGTGTGTGTGTGTGTGTGTGTGTGTGTGTGTGTGTGTGTGTGTGTGTGTGTGTGTGTGTGTGTGTGTGTGTGTGTGTGTGTGTGTGTGTGTAGATGGCAGTGGCAATACACCTGTAAGCCCTGCATCCACTGGAGCAAAGCCTATTACAACAAGCATAAGACATATCCCTCAGACTGTGAACCGTGTGCGCGCACACACACACACACACACACACACACACACACACACACACACACACACACACACACACACACACACACACACACACACACACACACACACACACACACACACACACACACACACACACACACACTCGCACAGCTTCCAGGCAGACAAGACAGTTTACAGTGCAGGCATGAATTACCATCTTGATCACACCCACAGCAGCCACTATGCCATGCAAACTTATTGTTCTGTCTAATGCTGAGGTCACCTTCATCAAAAACAGGTCGGGGTGTGTCGCTGAGCTGTGTGCTGCTGCTTTCTGCAACCCTGATGCTTTGTTCTTTCTAAAGCATGTATTTTGTAATACCTGCACAAAGCTCCTTCATCAATTATCAGCAAAGAATTTGGTGACTTTTTACAGCCAAACATGATGATGCTGCATATCACAGAGGTTGTGGGCCTCACAAGTTTCGGAGCTGAACATGAATTGTGGCATTCCGAAGTCTACTTAATACAATAGTGATGTGTTTTCAGGCACACTCGTTTATTTGTTTTAATCCTTTCGAAAAGCTTAGTCATTCCATTGACAGAAAACTACTGTAACAGCTGAGCATTTACTATCTCTGGCCCTTTTGTGCATTGTTCAATATTTGGTGCAGATTAAATATTGATTTCTGTACATTTTAGAATGCAGTGAAAAATGTTCCCTTGAGTTGGATTATATGGGGCGTTACTGGAGGCAACTCATCATTTTTTTCTGATTCCCACAATTTGACTCAAGTAGTGAGATTATACCATATACTTTCCTCCTTGCCGTTCAACATTTTAGTTATATGAGTATTCAGCAAACCTTTCTCAAGTGACTCCTTCCTAGCGTTGCTGAAACTCCACCAAACTTCCTTTCCGCAGTGCTAAGTCCTTAAAGCAATCAAGGATGAGGAGAAAATAGACAATCTCCAAGAGAGTATCTCTTGCTGATTTGCTCGCCACGCTTATCCAAATACTCTGGCTCCTTATCAAATTGGATTGGTTTATTTGAATGGGAGTGAAGTCCCTTTTGGTCAGCAGAAGATTAATATTGATTTAATCTGAAGTTGTTAAATATGGGACAAATGGTGACAGTAGAAGGACCTTGAATTCTGAAAGCTTTGTCGACAATACTCTTGTGTCTGTCTTCCTTTCTGTGTGGAGACACAAGGTATACTGAAATGTGTTCTTCAGAAAGCACGTCGTTGTCCTCTTCACAGTGTAAAACTGGTGATTTCTTACAAATAATGAGTCTAAAATACATGCAGATACATGTGCTTCCTGTGAAAAAAATAACAATAAGTCTATTAAACTAAAATCACAGTCAACCTGACCTCTCAGTGAGCACCAGTAATGAGCTTTTGATCTTAACAGTGGGTGAATAAGTGTAGCTTTTATTCGCACATAAATACTTCACAATAATGAACCGCTGACATTCTTACTAATATGGTGCTATGATTACAATAGATGTTGCATATAATCATCTCTCTCGGGTAAGTGATGTTACTGATGGTGAAAAATGAGAATTGGTTTGCAAGCAGGGCTGTTTCGCCATCGTTGTCCAAAGCTCATTGAAAGCTCCTTCATTGAACCTGTTGATATTCACAGAGGATTTTCATTGCAAGCTTTCACCTTGAACTATAACGAGGCCGCGGCAGGGTCAAGTGTCGGCTGAGGATGATCATGGCAAAATTGACTTTTAGCCACTGCAGATCAGCATTGCTGGGATTCTGATTAAATACATCACAAGGACTGAGACGACATGGCCTCTGTTTTTTTTTGTCTGCGCTGCAGGCGATAAACTCCAGAGTATCCAAGAGTGCACTACAAGCTTGATATTTGTCTGGTCGTACGTTTATTCCCTTATGCCACACACAGTGGCAGTCTTTGAGCCTCTGCAGATGCTGGTGAGGGCTCGGAAATCAATGCTCTCAAACAGGGATAAGAGGGACTTGGTTTTGGATAACTCAGGGTGTCTCAGTGTGCATTATTCATTAGACAGGAAAGATACAGCCACAGTTGCTGCAACTGCAGAGGTCTACAAGATACAAAGAATATAAAAGCTTAACCATATAATTCCACCCAAATCAGCAGAATACTAAAATTCCTGGTGTTTTGGTTTCTCTCACTCACTGTGTTTCAAGGCTGGTACGACACATCTTCTGATTTTGTAAACTTATTTGAAGTGGAAACAAAGATGAGGTTTTCTCCGAAGTAGCCCTGCAGGGCTTTTTTTTCTCTTTCTTTCCCTTTGGCTTGATGTATTAAAGATAAAACTGATCAAACAACCCCCACCTCCCCAAACATTTTTTTAATAAAAAGCATTCAAAAATTCACAATTAGTACTCATGGGGAAAAAAACCCCAAAAGGAATCTTCCATTTTTTGTAAAGACTTGAACTAAGATATTACTGATGGGCATTTTATTACAGCATGCCAACTGGAGGAAGTGGACAGGCAGTTATTTGCACGAGAGGTATCCAAGAAAGTCTCAATCAAGTGGAATTATTTGATGTCCCAATAATTTCAGTCCGTGAATAGCTTCTTTTCAAAGTGAAAGATGAACAGTAAGAAATGTAATCAAAAAGCAGTGTCTACCTACTGTAAGAATCCAGCAGTCGACAAATTTGATTTGCATTTATTTCTGAATCACGTTATTAATTTCGGGGAAAATATATGAAAATGTTAATCATGCTGCTCCTACGCAAAATACTACAGAAGGTGGGTGGCCTTTGCTCACAGAGACTGGCACAGGTCCACAAAAAACATATAGAATCGCAAACATGTAGAGATGACTGAAATTACCTCAAGGGCATTGCATGCATATACGGGGCCACACACGGACATATGCACTCACAGCTCACACACACACATACACACACACTTTCTCTTTTTTACGCTGAGCAAAGCTGGAGGCTGTCATTTTTGAAAGAGTGAGTCAGTTTATCTGTGAAATCTGATTACAACAGTGACCAGGACAAGAAGTGGATATAGATATATATTACTTTTTTTTTTTTTTAAACATTGCAGACGTGTGATGTGTATAAACTTTACATTTGCACTTCTATCCACATATAAAGTATTTTAAAGTCTTTTGGAGGCATTGCATTGATACTTTAATTTTCTGCAGGTTTTACTTTATTTTCAGCCAAAACTACCAGTTGAAGAAGTGCTATAGAACTCAAATCCATTTACCACTTGCCCAAAGATGAACATTTTCACTAAATCCATACATGAACATTTCCCTTAAGATCTTATCACCAAACGGCTTCAATATTAATCGGGGCTCCAATTGCCCAAGGGACACACTGACGAGTGACAATGGCTAAAGCACTCAATGATCCATCGACTGACGTGACATAAACAAAATGAATATATGAATTTATAACGAATTCAGCCCAAAAACCAACAACAAAATCTGTTTCCTCTAAAATGGACCTCTTTGGGCTTTCTGCCAGGAAATTTGGACAGTGTGTTTTTTGCACTTCTGGAAAATCCAAGTCAGCAATTCCCAAAAAAAAAAAAGGAAGCTAGATCTAAGACAATAAGAGACTAAATTAGACAGTATCAGTGTATTATAGGATCAAAGACTTGTGGGTAATGTTCAGTGGGCTTGACTCATCAGTTTTAAATGTCATTGAACGAGGCAATGGGAGTCCATTAGATCCCGGGCCTCAATCTCTAAACATTTTCTTTAACCTCAATGTATCTCTGAAAAATCTCTTTACCCAAAATATATGGGTTTTTTTCTTATGAGAACAAGATACGTATCCTGACAGGACTTCCTTGGGAGGGCTGCTAAAATGGGTAAATTTCATGTCTTTAATTTGAATTAACATGTCTGCATTTTATACTTTTGGCTTGAAATACACAGCGATACAGCAATCTGGATTGATTTCAACTGAGGCTCCAATGTGTTTAAAATGACCATGATGAGGCCAGCACCTACAGGAAACCATTAAAAGGTGCATGCGTGAACACACAGGAAGACTTTCTTAGGCAGGTTTTAGCATGACTTCGTAGTTGCACCCAAACTTTTAAGGATGAATTTATCAGATCTGGCAACAGAATTTTTTGGGCCCAGGAGTGTTTGATGAATTAATAAAATAAAATAAAAAAGTAAAGTCCTGATAATGATTACAGCCAACAACAAACTTCACGACATTTGCAATGGCAACAATTGATTAATCTTGAAGTAGTCTGGGTTGTAACCTCCTTTCAGAGGGACAACTACCTCTATTTCATGGTTCAAGAACTCAGCTTTTCTAAGTGAGAAGACAGATTGGCTCAAGGTTAAATGCTTTGGCAAGACAGTCATTAGTGTGCAGCGAGGGGAGGCTGGTGGAAAGAAAGAAAGACTCTACCGCTTGATTTTCTGTGAGATATCTCACACACACACAATTTGCCCCATGCAGCCAGGAGTCGCAAGTCAATATCAAAGCCCTTAAACCATTTCAGCCTAACAAGACCAATTAGAGAATAATGGTCAAGTCTCCTCCAAGAAACTGTTCCTGAATATTCACTTGAAATATGCTATTAGATCGCAATTATACTGTAAAAATCCTTAAGATCATAAATTAGGCTGATTTCAATTAGGCTGCGTTCATACTGATGGAAAAGCCCATGGTGTTTCTGTGATCCACAAACTGATAAAAATCTTCACATGTGAAAACAATTTGAACGCACGCACGCACGCACGCACGCACGCACGCACGCACGCACGCACGCACGCACACACGCACACACGCACAAACCTAGAAACAGTCGTGCTCAGGTTTGTGGTCAACAACAGGTGGTCTTCAACACATTTTCACACCTATCATGGTATATATGATAGCAGCAGGCTTGATTTGCAGTACAAGTTGTCTATGTACCAAACAACAAACACAATAAATGAGCCTCTCTTGGCCAAATACATCAGCACAAAACATGTCAACATTGGGCTTATAAATCACATCAAATATTGACAAAACAGCACCATCATGATGCTACCTACTAAGTGACATACAAGTGACTTATAGCCATATATTTCATAATGAAGTTTATTTATTTCATGTTGTTTTTAGCAGTTTACCGATTATTGTTACAAAGGGGAAGAAATAGACTTGCACAAATAAACATTGGATATGTGCAAAATGTGCACATTCTATGTTTCCAGTTATCAGTAATATAATTATAGTTGCAGTTTGCTAATTATGTCCACCGCGACTGTGTTTCATGTTTATGCTGAATCTATTCGCTTGAATTTTGCCATCTGTAACATTAATGGACTCACAATGGAAAGTTGTTTTGTTTTTATTTTTTTCTTTAGGAAGGATTGAAATCAATGCAGCAGAGTCTGCGAAAACATCTTTTGTACCTCATACATTCTTCTTTCTTCCTCAAAACCTGTAAACAGACTTTGATGTGTGAAATCAATGGAGTTCTCCTTTAAGCTACTCGAAGCACACTCAAAACTCAATGTGTCTCGTTGTGACATCAAAGTGAAAATCCTGTGGCCCGAGCCATCCTAATTAACTACGACTTCGGAAAAATAAAGTGCAAATGAAATCAGCGGAGGAAAGCCAGACAGTGGTTGTGCTTGATTGAGAATACATTTGGTAATGGAAAAATCCACATTTCCGTTCCTAATTGCTGAGTTGTGTTCTTAGATTAATAATTTATATATGTGTTTTGTTTTTTTCTTTGTTGGAAATGGTCTGCAACATGCCGCCAGCTTTTTGCCTCCAGTGACTCCAAACTGTTGCCGTTTGCCTTCATAAGAAAGAAGAATTTAGATCTGAACTGGACAAGTTCATTGTGGTTCGTGCTTCTTGTTTTACTGCCAGATTCTCATTCTAGATTCTACCGGTGCTTTTAACAGTTCAATTATGGGTGTGCTCAACAACAATGTGTTGCTGATGTGCTCTGTCTCTCCCTGAGTGGCTGCTTATAGAACTTCCTGTCAGGGTGAAGGCAGCTACGCCGTCAAACCTCATATCTCAAACACAGGAAGGCTCCTCTAATGACTGCGCTTCCGTGCTTGTAAGTCCTTGCTGGTCCACTCACCTGCTTCAGTACTGGCCTCTCTCAAAATACACATGAATTATATTACTACTATGATTACTTATAGATCAGCCTTAAACAACTTCATTAATTAAAAACCATCATGACAGGGTTTTTCTTTTTTTCTTTACAGCTTGTTTAACTCCAGGTAAAGCAGTGTTATGGATTATTGTATATACGTATGTCTGAAAAATACATGCTGAAAAATCTGTTTGGATTTGTCAGATATAATGCAATACATAGTCTACCAACAAGTAATGCAGCAGTGATGCAGTGATTCCCAACGAGGGGTGCCAAAGATTCATGGAGGGGGTGCCATTATTTTATGTTTCAAATATAGGCGAGTCAGCATTTAATACATATATATTACAAAACTACAAATTTTAAGTGTTTATGTCAAGAGTTCATTGAAATGCTTTTTGGTGATATGGGCAGGTTGAGCATGAACATCATGTCTCTAATATACACAAAAGTAAGCTTGCAAAGTAAGATGCAAGAGAATAAGTAGTGTTGCATCATGTTGAAGAGGAAGATGAGTCCTCTTAAATTTAGAAGAAAAAAAAAACAGGAGTGTATGAAGACAGTTGCACAGACTGTGGCTTCATTGAAGCCATGGACAAAATTGGAGCTGAATGCTGTGAAAACCCAGTGAATGAAAGTTTGAAACTGTGCCAGCTGAAGAGGCATGAGTTCAGCAAACACCCTGGGACGGCGTGTAAACCCAAAGAGTTCATCCTGAGAAAAAGGAACTCATCATTACAGACTTTAACAAATACACTGTGTTTCACTTATAGCATATTGTGAGGTTCCTTCAACTTCTTTTGTATTTGTACAGGGTGTGGTGGGGGGCGGTGTTGTCGTTTAACTTTGGTGAAAATTTGGGTCCCTCAAGGTAGTGGTTTAGAACTGTTCCGACCCGGCTCTGCTAAGAGATGGATGTTGATGTATTCAGTAACAATAACCAGGTGAGTTTGGGGGAAGTGAGGGTTTTATTGCGAGTTCTCAGGTTTACAATGATCAAAATAGAAACCCCAAAGACAATGATATAACAAAGGCGGGCCAAACAGGTATTGCCCAATAATACAAAGGTTGATTTACTATAACGAAAAGGCAGCTTCTTCACTAGAAGGCCATGAACTAAAGTTTCAACCAAGACAAATTCAATAACCAAGAGAGTGGCAAAAGGGAAAACAAAACACCTAAGTAACACAAAAACGAAACAGCTGGTTGCCGTACCAAGGTTCACGATAGAATAAAGGTTCATGAAATTCACACTGTCACAGATCAGAGTGGCGCAGAGTTCAAAAGATCTCACACAATCGAAACACACACCAAGGGTCTCGGGGCAGACTGAACAGACACCTCCTGCATCAGGCGCCATGAGGAGGCTGCTGGAGCTTCTGAAATAGCCCCAGTTGGTGGGTGGAGCTGAGCCAATCAGCAGTCATCCTCCAATCAGAGTGCGTCACATCAGAACAGGAGGAGGAGGAAGCCGGTGAGGACACCTCCTGTCAAACAGAACACATAGAAGCAGAGGCGAGGCCATACAGCCCGTGGGCTGTAACAAGAACCCTTGATTTAGTGAACTGTAGGACTTGTCTCACAAACGAAGACGTCTTGAATATTAACAAAAATATTGACTTGTTTCATTTGTACCTGTTACAAAAACACACACGCACACACACAAAATATACTTTTCCTAACTATTTGTGAACTATTTGTTCCCATGCATGGATTGTAATAACCCAGCAGACTTTATCTGATTTGATTCCTCAGCATTTTTACAATTTTGTAGGTTAAAAATTTGCAACATTGACAACGGTGCTGTGTTAAAGCTTTCCAAAAGGGTCTAGTGCTAACTAGCACTAAAAGCTTTCTCACTTCAGCAAAGCACTATAAATGCTAACTAAATAGTGATTCATGTGAGCTGAGGCTGACAGATGTGCAGAATAGGTCTGTTTTACTGCAATACTCAATAAGTGGAGCGCTCTCCAGAGATACATAACTGTTCAGCACCAGGCAACATCAATTAGCAGTGAAACCACTACAAGCTAATTACTGTAGAATCCTTAACATTTCTCTGGCATTTTATTGATTTTATCGGGCTTCCATTGTCTCGACATTTCTCAATACTTCCAAAGTGAGGCTTAAGGCCAAATCAGGTCACTGCATGCTCCCAAAAGTTTTTCCGGTCTCACTTTCTGTCCATTGTGCAACTTTATTATTTGGTTTTGGTCTAATCAATCCAGCCTCTAACGTGGGGTTTCAGTGAATGGAAATAAGTCACAGTTGTGCCAACACTTCAGTTTGAACTGTTCAGACTTCATTTATTCGGTTTGTGAGGTCCATTTGTAGAAGTGTGAACTAAACAGGCAGACAGAGACGATTTGAAATGCAGGTCCTGGTTTGCTTCCTCGTGAATTTTAGTGTAGTTTGATTAAAGATTGAATGCTGCATGGATCAAATACCTCTGAGGAGACCGAAGACCGAACTTGATGGGTCTCAGGATTTCAGTATTCTTGCAGCAGATATTAACTGGTGTGTGCAATGAAGGGATTTCTGTTGCTGATTTGATTGCTTCATATTCTTTGAAGGCTGTTGGTGATTTCTCATCTGATTCAAATACCACAAGTATGATAATGAATACAATGCACGATCCAATGTTGAAGAAGGCCTGTGTTAGCTGTCTTAACAGATTGGGCGCTAAGTTCTTCTCTTTTTAACCTTAAGTCTGCTCACATAATAAGTGTCATCGCATGTGCGTTATAAAAAAATTTAATTTAACAATTAATTTACAGGTCTGCAAAGCTGTGAAAAGCAGTGAATTTTAACATCTAATAAGCTCAAATGCCCCCCATCTACACACACACAAAAGTGCTTCACTAAATGAATAGCAAAACTATGAACGTTCTCCACAGTTATTCACTTGTTGCAATAGTAACAACAGGCATGTTTTCTTGTGAATTCCTAACTCAAGGTCAGTTTCAAACATGGCAGACATATCTTCCCGACTTTGAAAATAAATGAGTTACTGTGGAATATAAACATATTATTTTCATACTCCTCCCTAGAGACATGTTTTACATCAGAGATAAAACATGACAGGAAACAAGGCTTTTAGTACAATCAGTTTTAGAATTGTTATTTCTCTGTATTACGTCTTTCTCTTCTGCAGACAGCAATGCATCAATATCTATTTAGTTTACAAGTAGGCAAGAGGAAATCTGACTCATACGCCATAAATTAGCTTAAGGAAGGTAAAGCCTGAACCCAACTAAAGGACAATCATCATATTAGTGCAGCTTGACAATATATCCAGTCAAGTGGCTTATCAGAGTCGAAGGGTCTGCTACCATCAGCAGTATTAAATAAGCTTTATGACATATCTTGTGCCATATCCAGCCCGGTGCAGCTCGCAATCTAAATGTCACAACACCATTACAGGTTCAGTTTTGTCGGTCATTAACAATAGTATCTTCACAACAGGCCTATTTGTCATGTTACGCTTCACATTACTCTGTTTTAGGAATAAACCCTAGAGTGGTGCCTGCAATGCTGAGTTGCTGGTTAAAGTGCTGACTGCCCCTGCATTCATTCAAACACAATGGCAGAGAGAACGGCCCTAAGTCAGTCAATGCACATGCAGACACCCTGAACTCAGCTATTGTAGCCAGTGGATGGATGGATGGATGGATGGATGGATGGATGGACGGACGGACGGACAGATGGATGGCTGCCCAAACTTTTGCATACAGCAGAAGAGCTATAAAATACTTGGCACGGTGAATCAGTGACTGTTTGCGATTAGAGTATGTTTTGTTTATGATCAGCACTTTCCATGTGAGATGAGAGTTCTGCAGCAAAGTAATCTGCCTTTACATGCTCTCAGAGAGGCGGACCCCACTTTGACTCCTGGCAGTATTGACAAGCTGCTCATTTCAGCATCTCATTTACTGCCTCAGGACAAACGTAATTCATGTATTTAAATGACATCTTCCAAACAACAATGAAAAGTTCATTGTCACACAGGGATGGCTGCGCGCGGTATCTCTCCCCTCCGAGAGCAGAGGGAAATGAGCAAAAAACGGCATGAGGTAAAAATTCAGCCGCTTCTTCTTTGGGAAGAAATTATTGCAGTGAAATGATAAGAAAATTTCCCTCCAGTCTTGAGCATTAAAGAAGTCATGAAATATTCAAGCCTGGTTGTAGATATTTGTGTTTAGGGTGGCTATACTATTAAGTGTTCTCTGGAGCTTTGATGTGCCATTATTAGCTGAGCGCACAAGTGACTAAGGAATACTAAATGTTCATTCAGTAGGCTAATCCAAATATTCTCTTTTCCTTGTGCCTTTCCCAGGCTTAGCATGGCATTCATTAATTTCTTCTGTAATTATCACTCTACCGTTGGCTCAAACTGAAGTAGATTCTCTTAAATCCCACTCAACATTATGAGTGGATTATGAGCCAGAGGCGTAGTGCATATAACAAGTTCTCACTGTTTAATCTTTATGAGCTGGCAATCTGTTATGTCTTGTGTTCTACAAATGATGATGAAAAAACAAATGCATGATCAACAGAGAAAGACGTGGCATCACAGACACACGTGTGTCTTGTTTTGTTTTCTTAAATAAAAGAAGAAATGTTTTAGTAACAGATTAGACATAAACCATCAGCAAATATCATCATTTGGAAGAATATATTATTCTGTTATAGTGTTATCCACTGCCTAAAAATCCATCATATCTATGTCCCCACTTGGTAGAGCTTTTGTTAGAATGCCTCGTCATTTCCAAGCTCATGTTAGCCTTATTTCGACCTTCCCCTAACAGCAGTTTGCCAGCCTTTTGCTTGTCATGACAGGAATAAGAGAATGACAGTGGCCAGGCGATTTGTACCAAAGCCAGGCGATTAGTCCAAATAACCTCCTGTGACCACCTTTCAACATCAGAATTATAATACAATTCATAATCATTATTTCAGAAACAACCAGATATGTTAAGCAGGTCTGGCTGACAGTGCCAAATGAATAAAAATAAAGATATTTAGGGATGAACAACTAGATGAAATTTAAGAGTGTTTGGGATTTTTCCGGGCTGTCCAGGGTGGGTGTGGGTGGGGTCCTAAATTAATGTAACTCTCAGCTCAACGTATGTCCGCCCCCTGAAAAACTAGACAATTGAATGTTTTTATACTTTCACAGCTTAGAAACGTGTGATACTATCAAATAAAAATGTTGTAATAATACACTGCAGATGCATTAAGTTGACCAAATGTTCCACGATAATGAGCATGGGCTGTGTCCAAACTCACTCCCTATTCCCCATAGGGCACTGAATAATGTGCTCACTATTGGTAATGCTGGCAGGATATATAATGAACTCTTACTATACTCTATATAGAGCACTCAAAGTATCCCACAATGCATCATGAAAGGTAGTGGTCAAGCAATGGCCTCTAAACATACATACTATTATATGTTGTGCTATAAGAAAAGCCATGGGATGGCAGGTGAGAACAAAAGTGAAAAGAGGCCTGAAAGAGATGTTGTCATTCTGTCAATTTTGCCAATTTACATTCAAACTCCACAGAGCTCCTCTGGTAAAGAGCTGTGTATCAATGGTTGATTTAAGACATACCCACTCACCATAAAGAGCGAACAGCACTACACTACATAGGCTCTAAAGAGCTCTGTATTACTGACATTTTGTGTTATTTTGTCTCATCCATACAGGCCATGTTATATAGACCAAGCTCTTAAAGAAACTGAAAGGTGGCTTTTCTCTCACAAGTTAAACTTCCACAATTTCTTTCCGTCACTTTGTATTTGTCACAGTTTCAGTTTGTTGGTTTCCATAGTTACATGTTTCAAATAACACACAGGTGTCTTTTATTAGTGTGACTGATAGGGCAGGACCAGCGCGGGTGCAACATTTCACATCGATGGCTGCATTTCACGGGCTTCACAGCTCTGTTATCATGTACTTACTGGGACACCGACATTGAACAGAGCCGGAGACTAGTTTCTCAAAAATGTGTTGCCTTAGGATTGTAAAATAAGCTATTTGGTAAAATTTACTGAGGTGAACTAGTTTAAATGTCCTGGTTTTTGATGTTGGCTCACTGCCATTGCTCACTGCAATGGCTAAGTCAGGAGGAGATAAAACCAAGACGATTGGAGTAAAAGTTAGGGCCAGCTGTGGCGTAGTTGGTTGAGCAATTTGTCTTCCAATCCCAAAGTTTGGTGTTTTTATCCTCTATCTTCTCCTGACCACACGTTGAAGTGTTCTTAGGCAAGAAACTGAACCCTATTTTGCCCCCAATGGCATGTGAGCACATTGCAAATATCCACAGTTTGAGTCAGGATGAGCGGGCTTTTACATGTTCTACCTGGGCATGTGTAGGTTTTCATCTCTCACTCCAAAGACATGCATTTCAGGATAATTGGTGTTACAATTTTCTATATACAATATGTGACTGTGAGTGCGTGTGGTTGTCTATTCCTGTTTGTTTGCCCCATATAATATGGATAGATAGATTATCTGACAAACCCAAAAAATAAATAGAATAACTTGATGATGTGGATGTTGAATGATGTGGACCAGAACCGAAACCATGTGACACTTAAGGCTTTGCATCAAAACTGAGCAAAATTGAGGAGAACATATAGCGATATCTCCAAAACTACCACAAATTTAAAATTTTCTATGCATAATTGCATAACTTTTGATGTAAAAATGTGACTTTTTTCCCCTCAAAGTGATAAAAAATTGGGCTTTTATCTTTAATTTTTTAATTGGTTCATTCACAAATAAATTGCATTCTGAGCGACACATAGCGTTATAATGTCACACTATGAGGATTAAAGGACCATGCTTAGAAGGTGGCGTGGAAGCTGCAGCATGGGAAAAAAAAAAACGGGAAAAAAAAAAAAAAAAAAAAAGCAGCTCCTCTGTTTGCATCCTCCTCTCTGATGTCCCATGTGCCACTGCCGCCGCGCGCGCAGGCACTTCCAGTCCTGTGGACGAGCCGGACTCTGACATCGAGGACTCACCCTGCAACCACAGTGTGCACACTTGCAGCAAATTAAAGAGAATTTTGTTAAAAGCTGCGAAATTAGAAATAGAAGGTGAACAAAAATATCGCAAAAACGCACGCCTTCGCGATAAGTCAACGCTTCGGGTTGCGTCCGCGAGCAGCCGCCGGTGCGCACGACACCGCCGGGGAAACGTTACTGAGCGCGTCGGGGACTTGAGTGCGCAGAGCACGGAGAACTGGGCTGCTGTTGGGACACTGAAAAACCTGGACCTGAACCTGTTTAGAGGAGAGTTTGGGTCCATTTATACGGGAGCGACATCCGGACTTTGACAGACAACAACTTCACGTTCACACGCGCCGCCGGCTCGATGCTGAAGGAGCCGCTGGACTAACGGAGGGATGCGCGGTGTAACATGGATATACGAGAAGGGATAAACATCAGCAAACACGCCAGGAAATGCAATCAGGTAAATATGTTTTATCCTCAATTACTATTACTATCAGGATAAGTCTCCGTAACTATAATATTAAAGTATGTGTTTTATTATTGTTATTGGTTATGTTTGCCCAGAACCACGAAGCTGTTTGTCATCAACTTCCAGTCCGGTCATCGAATTCTAAAAGTCCACTCAATAAAGTAGTATAACACAAAATATCTTAATTACAGCTAGATTCACTTTTAAAAAACACTATGCATTTCAATTCCTCTAATGGTGGCTCTAGAAATACGCAGCACATACATATTACACATCCACCCTCTAACTGCACATGTCACATGTATTTATGTGTGTGTCCAAGTCTTTGTAACCCTGCCTCAGTTGCAAAACCGAACAGGTTTGAAATCCTAGTTTTCTAGCTGTCAACATACATTTTCTCTTTATGTTCATCCTCTATTACTCAAAGCCATCATTCTTAGTTGTTTTTTTGTGAGAGAGCACAAATCCACATATCAAGTATTCTTCCTTTAAAACCTCTGGCAGAGCTCATTGTCATCAGTGATCAACAGGGGATTGGATTGAGTCCAGTCTCATCATCTCCTCCTTTCTTTGATTGCACTGAGCTGAGAGCTTGATTGGTTCAGACTGGCTAAAGTCCTCTTTTGTGCCACTCTGGTGAAAACAGTTATTCCTGTAAAATCAAGTGCCCATATGCTTTCCAAAGTGCTGCCTGGGCAGACAGTTTGCATAGAAGTATTATTTTTTTTTTTACCTTGACATACATCTTATGTTTACATCACTTCAGAGTTTGATCCTCTATATACAGAAATATCTCAATGTTATAAGCATCAGCGGCATCTTTTGTTTCACGTTGACACACATCCAGCTCCATCCTCCCTCAGCACAGCTGTGGCTGACCAGATCCAAGGTTTAATTCCCCTGAAGCTGAACTCTAGTCCGGAGCGCAGTTACTCCTCTTCCTTTTTGCATTTGAGTGGTTGGAATAGTAGAGCTACTACACATCTCCTTGGGGAAGTGTGCTTATGGCTGGACACGTTTCTGATGATGTCACTGGCTCACAGAGGGGAAGAGGAGGGGGAACATGAAGCTCGGAGAGCCCTGCTGGGCAGAGCCTGGTCTGCATGAGTAGAGGAAAGTCCTCACACGCACTGAGCAAGGTTAGGAGGAGATGTGTGCATTCTAATCGGGGCAAGAAGTGAAAGGAAAAAAAAACCCAACAACATTTCAGCAGGTAGTACTATGACCCACATGACATTTCTGATCTGCCCTCTCTGCTGCTCATTCTTCTATTCACGTTCAGCTTCAAAGAAATGCAGCAGACTTCTCATCCTCATCTTTTATTCAAGTACATTTGTCTCTATGATATGTAAGTGGGACAACAGCAATGTGGAACAGAAACCCATGTGGACAACATGTTCACCTGTTGTTAGAAACAGTTCACATTGATTTTGATATTATAATACTGAAAATAACACAAACACTCAAACCATGTCACTATTTTTGCTTCATGGTATTTAAGTCACACCAGTGTAGTAAAACAACAGGCAACTGTTACGTCTACATTAAGTAAAATAAGGAAGACGAGGCGTAAGTGAACTGAGAAATGGATGCTCACTCGCCTTTCTAATGACGCTGATCCTGCGAACTGTTGTCTGTATGTTTGTTTTGCTACTGATGCCTGTCTGCAGCTGTGTGGAAACTGCAAATTAGGCTATCCACTAATTTTAATCACAACAAAGTGGTATTCTATACATACAAATACCATCAGAGGGGCAAAATCTTATGTTTGGATGTGGTGTGGACAGACGGCAATGTTTTTCTGGAAAAAAGCTCAGATAAAAGAAAATAAGTATCATGGAAATTGGAAGTAGTATGCTCAATGTCACTGTTTTTTTTTGTTCTCATATCATAACTACTAACACATACATCTTCACTGTAGTTGAGTTTACAGTATTATTTATGCTTGAAGCCACTGTGCTTGCAGAGAGCTTTCCCTTTAGGAGGATCTATTATTCCTTACAGTGATTGCAGCTTGCCTTTCCTCAATCACATTCTTAAAATTACCTCCCATGATAACCGCTGCATTCAAGCAAAGTGTTCTAACAAGACCGAAATCAGCTTGTTTAAATGTCTATTAATTGGCAGCCTCTTAAATCCTAATGGGAGCCTTAATTAGTGATTTAGTAAATGCAGGTGGAGTAGGTCTGTGCCTTGTCTCTAAAATATTTTGTTGAATCTTAGATCGGGCATGAGAAAAGATGAAAATGAATGATTGAAATCATTTGGAGAAAAAAAAAAAAGCCCAATTGTTTACTAATGTTTTCAAATATATTACTTTTCTTTTGTCATTAAGAACCAGTGTGTTGTTCTAACAGCTGTGATGCATTGCTGTATAATGCTGTTTTAGTTATTAGTGCAAACTGGTTCATTATGTTCAAAATTGGAACATGCATGCAAGCAGGAAGACCCCTTCGATGTCCTCGTGTCACGGGGGAGATTGGTACGAGCGCTCTGGTGGAGCGTCCCTGGTGCGGTCTGGAGAAAGGAAGACGCTGGCATGTGTTATGTCATGCCTGCGGCTTGTGTGCTTAGATCAAAACACTATTAGTCTCTTTGTCTTGTGCCACTATTTGAGGTAGAGTCTTGGCTCGGGAATGCATTGGCACTCGCTTGACTCCCGTGGCGTGGTGATGTGTGAGAAAGGTGGGAGGGGGAAAAAAGCATGAAAAAAAAACCCCAACATGTTGGCACACACAAAATCTTCAGCTCAAGAAAGTTTTGTGCGTATTGATTATATGTGCGTGGATTCTTGAAGAGTGAAGTTGGCAAAGGGAAGTAAAGATTTGTCTGACATTTTCATCTCTGTGTAACAGGAAGAGAGCGCCTGCATTCGATAGTTACCGTCAGTACAAGAGGAAGGGAGCAAATTGCAAATATTTTTGAAAGCACAGCCTGACTTTTTGCATTACAATTGAAGCGGAGCCTTCGCAGACAGATAGTGTGCATTCAACACATAGCATCAATTCGATGATTAAAAGGAAACACATTTGGGAACTTCAAACCAGCAGTGCAAGCTTAGGCACTGTAAATGCTTTAGTGAAATAAAATTGCATACCATTTTGTACAGTGTGGAGCTTATTGAATATTTTGTACAAAAGATCCTACAACTGCAAAACACATATGGTGTGATTAGGACTTCATCAGCACTGACACAAAATTTTTGATTCATGAATTAAAAGAATGCCGGATTAGGAAGAAAATTCACATTTCCTACTGCTCAACTCGAGCGTCACCAGAAAATAAATTTTGAATGACCGGAGGCACTCAGAGCAGTGAGACGAGCCACACGTGCAGGAAAACACTGATCGAGCTGGTGTCTGCAGATCAAGTGAAGTCACAGCTCAGGTGATTAAAGATGCAGCATTGTATGCCATTTTTTTTTCCTGGTCTGGTCTCGCTCCTGCAGAGTGAGGGAGTCTGGCCTCATTCATGATTCAGAGCTCGAGGGTTGGGGCGTGCGTACGCGAATGTGTGGGAAGCGCATGCTTTTTAGTGTGAATTTTATCTTCATCTGGACTCTACAACCGAACGGGACCCGTGGTATCCATCTATTAATACATTTTCGAGCCCTGAAAAATTGATGGCAGCTGAAAGATCGGGTGTAGTAGAGAGGGTCGAATCAGATGCCATCACTGTCAGCTTCTGTGGCTGACTGAACTACAATCTGTGGTTTATCAACTCCAGCTGCCGCTGTCACAGAACGAGAAGACAAGAGGTGTCACTTTGACAATGCTGAAGTTTAGAGGAGTGCTTTGTCTCCATGAATCTCGAAAGCTTCCCTCAGAGCAACTGCTTTCGCTCAAAAGTCAAACCTAATGAAGTGCTCAGTTTTACCGCATAGCTTCTTTAAAATTCTAATTGACATTTCTCTCTGTTCGCTGATGTTTTATAGACATATGGACAAAGACATTCAGTCGTTTCTGATACAGCTTGATGATGCTCCCTAAATGTATTTATATTAATTAGAATATACTACAATGCAATTTCAACAGGAATTTGTCTCTTATCAGGACCTCTTTAAGCCATATTGGCTCATACTTTTATTTGGTGGTAAGAGCTGGTATGTAAAGATATAATTACCAGGAATACAGTACTCATAAAGAGTGCAAAGTCCTGACAAAGGCTCTTTTTAATCTGCTTCTGTTGCATGTTTCATCAGCGAAATTATAGAATTTATAAAGATCCAAAACCTAATTTAAAAGGAATAGTGGTAAAACTTTTGCTTGCTTGATCTATAACTTTATTATTAAAGTGATACTTTTAATCTTCATCGGACGTGTTCCGTTGATATTTGTGTCTTCACACAAGAGTGGATATCCTTTGAGATGTTGCCTGTGATAACATGGGATCTGGGTATTATACACATTTTTTTTTATCCCTCCGGCTGAAAACAGTTATTAAAAACTTTGCTCACACATTGTGAAGCCGATGTCACCACCTCTAATCTCTCATTACTGTAGCAGCTATCTAATTAAAACGTGTCCATCTGTTAACATCACTCGTTGGCATTTTAACAAAATTTATATTAAGGATTTCTAATTTGGTATATTTTTTTCTGCCTCTATAAATGATTGAATTTGTGTTAGTTCTCAAGATGAAACATTTGAGGCGACAAAAGTGTAAGAGTCGGTATTGGAGATGTTGAATACAGGCTGGTCAGCCCGCGAAGTTACACGTACAAAAAAGGCAAAATGTCTATAGGTTCTTTATTACAGACATTATGTATCTGCATTTCTGAAATGTGGAACATAAATTTCACTGCGGTTGTGATACAATAAGATGCAGCTGACTTTGTGCAAATTGGGTCAGGAAACGCTTCGGTCATTCCAGCCTGGATCATTTCCCCTTTTCACCCATTGGCTTTTCGCAGTAGCATGAAAGTGGTTGGAACTTGAAAGGCAAAGTTTGAAAGCCTTCCTTATCATTAACTTTCATCTCATATGGCAAACAAATGAGAGAATCAATTTGTGATGAAAGTAAGTCATTGGGCTTGTCACTACCACTTAGGGTCACAAGGGTAATTAATTTGTCATGAACAGGCAGTCAAATAATGGCGCGGACACTCTTCGACTCCTGCAGCCATCATTTATGAGACTCTTTGGATCAAAAGCCTCTCCTCTGCTCCCCCTCCACTGACGCTGTTGTCTGATGTCTCATGTCTCGGGGCTCGCAGAGTAATAGAGATCAAGAGATTGCTGTTAAAGGCCAACAGATACCAGCGTTTATGAATGGGTGTCTTGATAGTTCACACATCCAGGTAGTTATTGCTTGTTTTGCTGTCAAGGCGGGATGAATTAATTTTAGATGACCACACTGTAAAACATTTAAATGGAAGACGAAGCAATTACTTGACAGGATTTTAAAAACATGAAGCCTTTGTTGTGAGTGTGTCAAATTGCGGGGGGAGGTTCAATCGTCAGCCTGAGGTGGTGCATACAGTATTTACTTGAGAAATGAAACTCGATCATTTGTGTAATTTTGGAAATCCATATATTGAGTGAGTATGCAAATGGAAAAAAAATAAAAAGTTTCAGCGGTTCCTTTTAATAAAATGATTGTTGGGATTAATTTATGCAGCGCTTCTCTCACAATGAATCCCTCAAAGGAGGAGCTATCCCCCCCCCAAAAAAAAATCAGGAGCACAAGAAGGGATTTAAAGTCTCTCAGTTTTATTATTAAAAGCCAACATTTACTCATGACATTTGCATCCTAATAACTGCCAGATAGGTTGGGACTAAGATGACACTAGAAACCCAATCTCCATGATGAGATTTATAGGGAGGAAGTGTTGCTTTTAATGGTTTGGTACACATAGACAGAAGAGTAGTGTAGGCAAACCTGTCAGGGACACTGCTGATATATTCACATAAGCATCAGTATGCTCTGTCATGCCTTTCAGTGGTGCAAAGATAGGAGGCGTGCAGATAACTGAGAAAGTATGAATATGTAATCTTTCAGTCGTCTTGGCCCTTTTTGCCACCACCCTCTTGATAGACTATACTGTATGTTCCTATTAATTCTTTCCCTGCACATTTCCTTCAGCATGCTGATGGCGTGTAGTCAGAGGGAGCTCTATCATCAGTCAGTTAAATGTACCAAGGAGAGTCAGTTTGAGCAAGACAATGGCTAATTTCCTCCCTTCATCCCTTCTCACTGCATAAGCATCCACCGCCCTCACATACACAAACATTTATCAGCTGTCTTATCAGAAAACGTCATAGTGATCATGGGGGGGGGGGGGGGGGGGGGGGGTGCATTTAGACAAATAAATACATCATGGCTGATCACTAACAGACGGATCATGCTCTTTATCATTTCACAACTTTTTGGAGACATTATTTGGGTTTAACTACAGATAAATTACAGTTTAGTCCTTAAAAAGAAAAAAAGAAAATCAATCTTGAGTCTCCCAGGAGACCAAAAATGGTTTGTTCGCCATGTACAGTCAGCTTTTTATGTCAGAAATACATAATCCCCCCCAGCTCAGAAGAATTCAAGGAGCAGGGACAGTGCTTTATTACATGGTAGGGATGTGTCTGACAACTGGCTTCTTTTTGTTTTGTCTCAGCAGGTTTGAGTACAAGCAAGCAATCCCTTTATGTTTCTCCTGCAGACATGATCCCTATTATGCAGTGTTAAGCGCACTTAAGCAAACTCCACAGTAGTGGAAGTGGAACCATAAGCAATAGAGCTGCTATTAAATGTCATCTGAATGTGTTTGTAAAGCTAAAACGCAAAGATGTGCAGCGTTTTCTTTTTCTTTTTGAGGATGTTAGTAACTTTTCTCACACCCTCCCAATGTGTAATATGTCACCAAACACAAGCAGCTACTGTCCTTGTGAGATCTGTCTTCATGATGAGACCAGTGTCCAGTGGTTCTGAATGTTTAATGATTTCTTTTCCTCCCCCTTTTCTTTCCATTTGACAGAAGAACAGTGAAAGCGCTGCAAAGGACAAAGCCGGGATTCTACACACCTGTGATTGGATGTGAGCTTGTACTGACCTGAGACCATTAAAATGGAGTTGCTATGGAAACTTATACTGCTGCTGTCATTGGTGGGGTGTCTGGCAGGTAAATCTTTTAATCGTGCACTTTTATTTATGCTGTTACAAGAGATCTATGAATTGTTATTGATTTTTTTTTTTTGTGTATGTGACGATACTTTGGTGTTTAGAACAGACGACACTTAAAAGTCAAATGGTAACAATAAAAAGGTTTTATGGCAAACGGCGCTCGCAGCTTCCGACAAATTGTACAAAATGGCAGGAGAGGTACATGTTTTTGTCTTTTCATTGGCAGCTCAAGGCAGCAAATCAACATTCCTTAAGTTGTGCAGAGCGACTATCTCTGTATCCCAGACGGTGAAACCTGTTGTAAATGAATACGCCTGGTTTCCATCTCTGACAGACAGCCACTATCTTGCAGTCATTCATTTTAAAGAGCGCCACAATTGTTGTCCTAATTGAGATTGCAGCGGTAGTCGTACAGAAATCTTGTCATTGATCTTGCTTTTAATGAGAGACCTAATTTTCCTCCCTTACAAAATGTTCAGGGTCAAATACTGGTTCTCTTCAGAATGTCAGAGTCTGAAGCTGAGAACAAGATGAATAAAGGCTTTCTTGTATGAGCGCTGTATCTTGAGGAATGAGTAATCTTTCATGTTGCCTTGCTCAAAATCAGCAGCCCCTCCTCACAGCTGGGCCCTAAAATAATTAGTGTGCGTGCGTGTGTGGGCTTGTGACTGTCACTGTGTGTATTTGTTTGTGCACGCACGACTTTTAACATTTTTATTTATTTTTTTAATCCAAAGCACGCCAGCGTGCCGACACCTAAATTTGCCTACATGGCAATTAGCACCGCTTATCAGTAAATCCAATACACATCAGCGGATGTCTAATGAGGCTTTCCTCGGGGAACTGTGACTCACTGTGGGATTAAGATCTACACCGCAATTCTGGATCACACAATATGTCCTACTTAAAGATTCTCTTAAATATGCACACAAGCGAGTGTCGATGACCTCGATGGAAACCCCGCCACAAACCTTGACAGGTTTTTTGATATTAGACATACCGCCTTAAGGAGACAATGTCAATCTCCAGTTTGTGCACTAATGAAATCTCCTCTAGCAATCATGAGTTGCAGCAACTTCATTCAGGGTGAAATATTCAGAGCAATTTAGTGTTTGACGAAGGAGCCGAGGGTAAAACGTTTCTGAAAAGCATTGTGTTGCACAGCCCTTGCCTCACGCTCAAGGCTCACAGTCGATAACGCAGGATAACTAAGCATTAATATTCACCATGGGGTTACATTACATATGCTCCGCTTACAAGACAAGTATGATGCAATGT
The DNA here is from genome assembly GCF_963383615.2 of Lipophrys pholis. Taxonomy (NCBI): domain Eukaryota; kingdom Metazoa; phylum Chordata; class Actinopteri; order Blenniiformes; family Blenniidae; genus Lipophrys; species Lipophrys pholis. The sequence goes on from NC_137630.1 coordinate 18,693,765, forward strand.
AACCGCGGACCTCTAAAGTCTCTGTTCTAAGAAAGACACTATAAGCATTTTAGTATGCAGGCCTGCAATACTGTGTGTAGAAAGCGTGGTGTGATGGTGTTAGGTGGTTGTTCCTCAGTAGGTTATTTATCCAGAGTCCGCTCCTTTTTTTTTTTTTCTAAAACAGTAGGCATTGGCTGTGTGGGGGAGTAGCGGGGGCCAAGGGTAAGTCAGTCCCTGAGTGAGTTTATCTAGAGTTAACCACCTCTCCCTCGGCGGGTCTGATTGACCTGAGGCCATGGGCATGTGAATGAGTGAGTATGAGCGAGAGCGGCAGAGCCAAGGCGTTGGGGTGGATGCGGTTTGCCCTCACAGATGCAACTAACATTTTATCTATAAATCAACAATGTCCACTTGACGTGAAGCTGGAACTTCGCTGGTAAAGTACGATCGCGAAAGTGTATTTTCAGGAAAAGGGGTGTATTTGTTATTCAGTAAGTCACGATGCGTAAAGACGATAGAGAGAAGATTGAATTTCTTTCCACAAACCACAATATAAAATTCTAATAGTTTCGCATATGCTCTGGTTTTTTAGAAAAAACTAAATTCCCGGGAAGGGAAGTGAGGACTCCTGCAGTGCACATTCTCTGTGTTTTCAGAACCATTTGCTAGAAACATAAATCATTTGATGTAAAATATCGATTTCAAAACACTTTACCACCAGCTCAATGAATTTACAAGTATTTGGCCAAAAATTATTGGCAGCAGTCCAATCATTGGAACATCTGTTTTTGGCATTGAGGGCTACAATTTACCAGCACTGGAAACAGAAATATAAACACATTGAGGAAGATTGCTGTTAAGACTCTAACCGGCAATCATATGTTTTGTTCTCTCAGAATAATTCAGAGTTAACATTGGGAATATTTTCCCTGGTTATTTAAGTGGGTGTTTACAGTTTCACAGTCGTAATCCATTTTTAGCACGCGGTTTCTGATGTTTGGTTTGATGAAAAATAAACAAAATCTCTAGGACATGTTGAAAGTGGAGTGATATGATTAGATGCTCGGCTTCAGAAATCATTTACCACAGACTGTGTTCAGTGGCCAATCAGAAATAAGTGTTCAACAAAGGTTTAATGAGTTTTTGTTGTGCACCGCCGAAGTGGTTTGGCACAGCAGTTGTGTCGCCATGGAAGAAAATATAAAATAACACATGTGGGACTACCACCACTATGAATTTATGACTGTAAGTTTAAAAGTATGGTTTCATATTGTAATAGTCAGCTTGAATACATAACCTGAATATAGTATACAAGGGTGGTTCAGTAAATGTAATGACTGATCCTTGTTTTGGGTAAAATGTAGTTTCAACGCTGAGTGGAGCTGATAAAAGGCTTAAAATCCCATCTTTATTAAATAAATAGTTCTCCTCTAAAATCTTCATTTGCCTTTTGTGAATAAAATAATATTTCCTTGTAGAGCTGTGGGCTGCTTTTCAACAATACCTGTAAATCTTGTAATAAAACCAAGTACTTTTAAAGAAAATCATGCCTTCAGACTTAGTAGTAGACGACAGCATGCATCCTTTAAAAGGAAGATTTAATGTGATTCAATCTGTGTGAACAGAACAAAGCCTGCAGTTTCCTTACATATTTGGGAAAATACCTTTTTCAAGGCTGGTTTACCCACACCTCTGTTCAGTTAAGGTTCATGTCTTAGTAATTCTGCTGTAAATGAAAGGCTGCTTATGGCCAGAATTCTAATCTCCAAGCAAAAAACCCTTTTACTTTGCTCTGTATAGCTCTGTACACAGCCCAGAGATGAGTGGAGCTTCAAATATTGACTTATCTCATTGATTCATCAGTACATGGCGCAGCCTTTTAGGAATCCTTAAGCAAGGATTTGATTGCATCTTTGAAGTTTTGTATATGTGGGGCTGTGGACTATTCCCCTGTGAGTCTCCCTCCCAGAGCTGCTGTGTTTTTGCTTTATGCAGGAAGAAAAAAAAAAAATAAATTTGAATTTGAATGTCTTTGCATTAATGATGAATCCTGTGCAATTCATCTGTAGTGTGCATTTTTCCTCATAAATACATCGTTATCAATTAAAGAGCAAAACATATTTGTGACAGGATAGCATTTAAAAGCCTGGAGCATGCTGTGCGGTGAACTTCCTTTACCGACACATTTCAGTTTTTGCATCCCCTGATGCTGAAATCACCAGACTGTTTACACAAGTCTGCATTACATATTTCATCTCTGTTATCACACACAGTGGTACAGACGTGAGATCTTAATCTTGACAGGTTTAGAATGATGAGAAAGACTGAAGCATGTACGTATGTACAGTCATTTGATTTTAGTCATTTTTACTCATGTAAACAGTGTTTCTATTAAGGGCTGCTCAGTCCTGGTAAACAGGATAAGTGCACTGTTTTGGGATTCCTTTCACGCAGGGAAACGCTTTTTTATTTCATGCACTTCTCAGTTTTAAGACTTTGGGCTGCTTCACTTTCAACATCCAACCCCCTGCACATTTAGGTGTTTATCTTAGTGCACTTTGTCTATTTGTGTCTTCAGACACACACTTTTCTCTGAATCCACAAGAAGTTTGAATATTTTAAAAGCGCTGTAAGTGATAAAGGAACTCTTGGGGATAAAAGCCAAACTGATCTCAAGCAATGTCCTCTCATTTTTCAGTACATATTCTTTAAGTTCTTTTTCCTGAACAACTTCTTTTTCATGTTCATTTACAGAAATTCACAAGTTTAACATATTGTTTGCAATGTTTTTACACGGAGGTTTGTGCTTATATATCAACATATTTAGATTTTTTTTTCTACATGTTCTTTAAAAATAAACATGGCTAAACACAGTTTTGATGACATGCCAATAGAATTTTCTGATTAATAGTGTGGGAACATGTGAATGAATATGTGCATATACGATTTCTCATATCTTTAAAAAAAAACAAACATTTGTCTTATTGTCAACATTGAACTGGGGGAGGTTTTTGGTTAATATCAGTTGGACAGTGTTTCCAGCTGATGTAGTTAGACATATCACCTTTCATGACTTTTCTTTTTTCTTTTTCTTTTTTTTTTTTTCATATTTCCTCTTCTAAGTGTTGCTCTAAAAAAGGAATCTGCACTACGCTGACAAAAATAAAACCCCCTAATGGTCAGATCAGGTGCTCTTTAAGCACCTCTGGTTAGAAACATAATGGTGCAATTTTAAACCATGATAAATGTTTCCATTAGTGCACACTGTGGCATCTGGTGAGTGACAAATAACCTTCTAACCATTGTTGTGGAGAAAAGGTGGGGATATTACTACAATTAGATGACAAATGGCAGTCTCAGAGGCAATGTGTTCCTGGCCTTATGTAGACATTCAATATAGAGCAGAGCAACAACAGCAACAACAAACAAAAACTGCTTTAATTTGCTATTCCCATGTATGGAATTTGACCAAATCAATTCTGTGTTTCCCAAGTGCATGCTGCAACGGATACCCTTGATCCACATTCTGTAGGTGCATTCCGGATACACTAGCTTTGATTAGCTTGAATACCTCGTGACATGTTGGGTTATTGGTTGGGGATGGGGATGTGTCTGTGTGGCCCAATGTGATTAACTTAATGAACGAGCTTGTAGCACAGTACATCACGTCCTATAAGTGGCTGTAACTACAGTGATGTCTGCCCTCCCATGTTTCTTTTATTAGTTTCTTGTGTTATTTGTGTTTCTAATATGTCCTCTGTCTACGCTGGCTTTGAATTTACGGAAAGGGGATATTTTTGGGGGAGTGAAATGTTCAAATATTTGCTGAGGTGTATTTTTCTTCCAAAAGGATCTTTAGAAAAACAAACATTTCAAGCATTTCGAGTGATGCGATCAGACCTACACCTTACTCAAAAACAGCCCAGACCTTCCATCTACGTCTGGAGTAACATTTGCTGCTCCTGAATGAGAGACCTTAAAGGTGTACCTTATCGGCCTGGACAGAGGGGGAAGATGCTTTAAAAAGCAAGATTGGCTTTTTTTTTTTATTTGATGCATAAAACCCCGAGCTGAAACGAATGGATTTGGTGCCTCACAAACGACCAATGCCTCCCCCACAGCCGACTCCCCATGTGCCTGTTTATTCATGCTGAGGTAAGCTGGAGGAATTCATTTGCTGTCAGCGAGTATTGAATTTGAGATTAGTTTTTATTTCAGCCTCTAAAACAGCTCCCTCTGCCTTCCACTTGTGCTCTGTTGCTGAGTCTTGTGTTGTCTGACGGAGCCTTAGAAAACATGCACATATCACCATCTGGCAGCAGGTGACAGATACGAGTCGGGGGGGGCTGTTTTTCTTAAAACACCCTTTTATAATGACCTCCATCTCTGTCCCGCGGCATTGTGCAGTCAACTTCCTGTTAGGGCTCTGGATCACTGCACTTCACTGACAGAGCGCTTTAAACGTTTGACTTCCTGGGTTCCGGGGTGCTCAGTGTTGGACCTGCCATCAGCCTGGTTTCAACATAAATTCCTGCTTCTTTCGATCGCTTAAAAGACGTGAATACATTCTTTTTTTGCAATATGTATCTATTGTCTTTTTGCCACCCAAATGAAATCTTCCTGGGTAAGAAAGAAATTACTCAAATGTGTTTGGGCCCTGTGGATTTCACAACGAGCAGCACTGTTGTAGTGTGTCACACCTCAGTGTTTGATTAACAGAAAGCAAGACTGAAAATTATTCTGTATTCCCCACCGCATCTTACTTTCATTCCAGTTAGGGCAACGAAAGAGTTTCAGAGAGTTTGCATCAGTTTGAACTGAGCCCCCGGGCACAGCCCCCGGAGCTCAACCCCTCCTCATTATTCGACACTTATTCACCCTTCTAATAACAGTTGCTGTGGTGCAAGCGAAGATCGGGTCAGTGCAGCACAACCAGAACCACGAGCATGCACTGCAACTAAATATCTATGTTGATTAATTCCCTGTTAAGTGGGTATTGAGTCAGGTTGGTGTACAGCAGTCCATTTAGGGATTGATTAAGAGTGTAATACATGAGAAGGTCAAGTAAAAATGGTCTAATAGAAATGGTTTGGTGAGTTTTGGGCATTTGCTTGCAGTTGTAGTGGGAATAATTCAAGTTGTTCTATTGAGTGGTTGTTTTGTGATTTCAGTAAATGTTCCAAGACATTTATTAAACACAATGAATCCCTCGCTGTGTTTTTCCACCTTCTTCATCAAGAGATCATGAAAATGAGTTCAGCATGAGCCAGAGCTGTGATTTTTTTTTTTAATATTCTAATCCTCAATATAAGTCATTACTTAATAACCAGCTTCAGTTACGGCCCATAGATCATGGAGCAGTTAGTTGTTTGATTACATCTACAAATGATTTAATTAAATTATAATTTCACTATAACGGCCTCCATGTGAAAATGAGTTGATGCTACGTTGTGTGATGTGTTTGAAACATGAGCATGACGACATGAGAGCCGCCATGTTTTGAAGATTAACGGGGAAAAATTTTCCATGGAGGCAGAAGTATGCTGGCTTACTTAGACATAATTGTGACTAGTTAGTATGTTGGTTAATCCTAAAGAGACATTTAGGTTACATCTCAAGTTTGTGTTGCTATGAACCTGCTAATCTTACAGGTAAAAGCAGAAACACAGACAAAACATTATAAACTATAACGCTTTTTGTGCTAATACAAAAAAAAAATGAAAGAAAACAAATTTGCTTCAAATTTAAGTTTTTCTTTCTAAAACTGACCATGCCTGAATGCTTGTTTTCTAAAGAATGTTTTCTAGAATAAAGATTCCACTGAGCATGTTCAGAATGGAGTGGTTTTTCTTTTTGTTTGATTCTACGAAGTAAACGGCCTACTTTTATAAAAGATTCACCTGCAAAGAATCACTGTAAGAACTTATTTTAATGCGAAGTAAAGTCTTCGTGATGAGACTTGTGGTAATCAATCATCTCTCGTTGTAGTTTCAAGAGACACGCTTCGTGTATCAAAGATTATAATTAGGCAGCTTTTTATTGTTCGCAGGTTTCTGTGAGGTTTATCCTTGTGGAGAGGAACAATCAGTGTACAAGGTCCCTTGTCAAACAACTCCACCCTTTCAGAGAGTTATATTTAGTCTTGAGGATAAATCCGTACTCTGTGGACTCCACAGAGGCTCGGAAATGATACCTGACTCTCATACAAATTAGTTACCCTACCTTCATAATATTCTTACTTTTTATGCCATCACAGAAATGCAAATGAATTCTGACAAATCCAAATGAATTCCTTTTTCCATTTCAGAAAGCAATGTTTATTGAAATGAGGTTTAGGCTACCCCAAGGGTCACTGTGACTGCTCAACACCCATTCACTATTGTACCTTTGGAATTAACAAGGAAATTAATGAAACACTAGATGTGCTGCTGCATTTGTTTCCACGGTGTTTTCACTTTAAGAAAAGAATCAGGAATGATACAATAAGACAGTGGGATTTTACTTAATTTATGCACTGTGCATTACTTGTGTACAGCACCCCATACTAAACAACACAGCATGAATATTCATATAATTCGGGGTGTGTTATAAATTGAGCTTCAGTCTGTTCATTCATCTGTCATTCATTGAGTGCAGTTTCTAACAATCGCTTTGTATAATTTTGGACCCTGGCTTTCCCATCTGCCCGCCTATACCGCAAGTAGAATCACCTGTTCCACTCATCTTTACTCTGTTTTCCCGCCTGAGCTGCCTAGAATATAAAGATCTTTTAATGCACTTGCTGATTTTTAATGCAGGGTTGCCTTCATGTTATGTAGCTCAACTCAGTGGTTTATAACTTTTTTCCTCAGAAAATACTTTCGCTCAGTTGGTCGAGCAGATCTTCTTTCAATTCGAAAGTTGCAGGTTTGATCCCCCACCTGTCTATGTTTCAAAGTGTCGTTGAGCAAGGCACTCTATCTGTACCCCTAATTGATTGAACTGAGCGTCTTGCATGGCCGTTGTTGTCTGTGTGTATGGGTGAGTGTGACCGACAATGTAAAGTACTTTTGGGGCTCGAAATCTGTGATAAACCAGTATATAAAGGAAATCCATTTACTGATTGTTTTTTATGATGTGTGGCCCTATTTATTCTGCAGTTCCTCCAACAATAATCTGTCTGTTTCATAAATGATTTCATCAAAGGGGAATGTGTCTGAAAATTCTGAGTATAAATAGCATCCTGAAAAATTAGGCGGTTTCTAAAGAAAGCTGTTTGATCAGTTGCTGGTCTTTTATACCTTGTAAACTCTTCTCCTGAACGTAGCCTGCTCCAGACTGAAGACCCCAGGGCTCACACCGACGGGACCTCGCTAATCCAAAATCACACTTTCTAGTTCGGGCTTCACTTCTGCTCCAAATCTTCTCTAGTATCTTATTATGTAAAAACTAATTTTAACAACATCAGAGCAGACAAAGCCTCAAAGTCCCTACGCAGTGACCCGTGACCATCTCCAAAGGAGGCTGTGGACCACTTTGGGAAACACTGCCTTAACTTGTCTTGTGTGCTCTTCTCTTTGCCTTCCTCTTTGTGTTCTGATGGTGTTGTTGACCTTGCCAGCGCGTTTGGATTTTGCCTCGGCTCGTCTGTCACTACTTTGTTTGCCTGCTTGTGTTGTTCCGTGCTTTCTCTCAGTAAAGATTCCTTACTTTCACATCACACCCCGCAGTTTTGCTCCGGCAAAAGAGTGAAAAAATTGGAAGTAACAATATAGAGTGATGACCCAGAGGAAGGGAGAGATAGATAAGACCCCCCAGAGCCCAGACACTGCTGGTGGTGGATGGCTGATGGGTGTGCTGCTGAGGGACCCTGACTGCGCTGAAAGATGAGGTAGTGATGAGAAGGAGGAGGAGGTTATAAAAAGCAGAATAACTATTGTGCTGTGGTATTTAAAGAGCAGAGAGTATAGACTGATTGCAGACTGAAAGATCAGCAGATAAAAACGGCAGTGTGATTTTGATTGCATTCGAATCAAAAATGTGCATATTGAATTTATTGAAGTCGCTTCTCCACCTCAACAACAAAAACCAAAATCTAAAATGTCACAAAATCATCTCACGTATTTCCCCAATGACGGCAATTATAATTTATTTCTATAAATCATGACGGGAAATAAATTGATGGTTGAAATGAGAGAGGCAGATGTGAAATGACACCAAATTACCCTCAGTGTTTGTAGTGGCGATTTATGTCATATGTTTTATGCGTTAACATCCTTTGGGAAAGCAGGGGATAAGTTTGAAGGGTTGAGATGACATTTTTGTCAAAGTGTGGTTGCATTGTGGTGTGTCTTTGACCAGCCTGTACATTCAGATGTTTGTATTAAAGTTTCATGAAGGTTACCGGCTGATTATGCAGTACCTCAGGGACTTAGCAAGTTTTTACGACTAATATGAAAAATGCCCATGGGCTCTGCTCACATGGTCGACGGTTGCATGCCAAACAGAGGAACAGGATTCATCCCTCCCCTGTACACCACTTTTTCCTCCCTTTGCTTCCTTCATCTGTTAGCCTCCTGCTCACCAGCAAAGAAGAAAAACTGTTAAAAGTGGTTTTCAGGCTCACCGGGACATCAAAGCTGATGTAGGTTTGTCGGTTCTCCACACAGGAAGCGGAGTCCTGCTGCGGCCCGTGTTCACCAAACAACCCGGCAGCGTGGTGTTTCCCATTCAACCTGGCGAGAATCGCCGAGAGGTGGTGTTTAGCTGTGAGGCCCAGGGACACCCACCTCCTTTCTACAGGTAACTCCTGCACACATGGCTTTATGCACACATTTGAGCTTTTGTGAGTCAAAGCCTCCAGGTGATGCCCCAGAGCTTTCAAGTAATACTGGATTTATTGCCGTGGGGAAAACCGGGTGTTTGCAGACCTCATGGCTTTTTTGCTGCGCGCTGCCTGCCGCACTTGCATGCACTGTCAGTCATGGCTCATTTGAGAATGATGAATTAATTGGCCTCAGTTGTTGCTGTAGTGTGTATTTACATTGACGGCCTGACATTGAGCCATTAGATTCGTCTTCAGAGCTTCGTGTCCTCAGTATCACTGACCAAAGATCAAGTGACCCAAGAGAATGTTGCAGCAAAACTTATTCTCATCATGACAGAGATGGAGCGATTCGGAAGGACAGTGGAGTACATTTCATACGCCACAAAGGATGCAGCATAAAACGGCATTGTCGGCTGAACAGACATTGTCACAGGACATCTGAATTTCAGGCATGATAAACATTATTCAGAACATTTCATGGACCGAGGTGCCGGAGAACAGTTGCTGCTGGTCGTCCTTGTTCAGCCCGCTGGCTCTGCTGAGCTGAGCGGTTCCCCCCAGCGACTGTGTTTGAAACAGATTGAAGCCCTAGTTCTCCGCCACCAAAATGATGACAGATTAAAACAAATGACAAACAATGATTTGCTTTAAAGTGCGTCAAGTGCATAAGCTATTAATTCAAAATCTATCAAATTGGGCTACGTAACTGTTGTACTCCTGTCGGTGTAATTAAATGCAAATCGCAAAACCGCGCATTTAATGTGTAATAGGTTGAAACGATCGCTCATAACATCAGCATATGCAGCTGCTAATGTAGCTTGAAGATCCTCGGTGTTATGCCTAATGGACACAAATTGAAATGAATGTACAAGATCTTATCACTTGGATCAACAGGAATACTTAATAGGCAATCGGTCACTTTTTCCACTGTGTAGTCCTACTTTTTAAATTCAAACCATTTGAGGAGTTCAAATCTGCAAATTGCGTTCAAGTTTCGCGAATGTGCCGGGCTCCATATGAAATCAAATTTTGTTTTAATTAGCTCTTTAATTACAGCGAGTGCCACCAACTGTGAAAGCTGATATACCACATTAAGAAGTGACTTTCAGATGGATGAGAAGCTTTACTGATTTCATACTTTTATCTCATTTACTGATGAGATTAATGTTCAGATGGACATATTACAGCATTTTCCTACTATCTTTGCACACGTATCACAATACATTTATGAACAGAGGCTCCGCACAGACCTTTAGAAAGAGTTATGAGTCCTCACGGAGGGTCAACGGCAGGACAACATCTGTCGAGTGACTCCTCACTGCTACAACTGAAGGCAGGTTTATTCGAGGGGCACCAAGGGCAAATTAATTTGTCTAAGACTGCCCAACGATCATGATGCCACATCGAGCCCACTCTCAAAGTTGTCGCTGTGGGCCCTTCATTTGTTTCATCTGGAGCTCTTGGACCAGCACCAGCTGCAACACCAAATCACTAAATCAATCTAATCAGCCGATCTGCTGTTGAGCGCTGCTCCCCTGCATGTGCTGCCCAACACACACACGCACACGCGCACGCACACGCGCACGCGCATGCGCACACGCACACGCACACGCACACACGCACACGTAGCTCTCGCTCCCCGTTTCAACCTTGCGTCACACTCTCTTAGTCTTTCCCACTGAAAAAAAGCAGCAAGATAGTCAGGAATAGAAACCTCCAGCTTCCCTGTTCTCTGGGGCCACGAGCGCCTAATCAAGATGGAGGCGCCAACGTTTAATCTCATTCTGCAGGATTTCATCGGGTGACAAATATCTCCTGACTGTCAACTTTTGCAATGTCACACTTTTTTGTAAACTTCTCTTATTGTCAATTACCTTTTCCTGTCGCTTGGTGTGAGAGTGGAACTGTTCGTAGGCAACTTAGTGCAAACAACTCAAAAAGCTATTTAATCGATTAATTTCATCTGAAAAGTGAAAAATAAAGTCCTTCCTGACAAAAATTGCGGCTTTCAAACCCGTTTAAAAAAAAATAATTTTTGCGTTTCTATGCACAGTGAATAACAAACTGAACCTTGTCATCCTCAAAATGTTTTAAAAGGTTATGCTCTTGCGATGCTCCATCATCACAGCAGGTTTTCGTTGTACACGAGTCTTAATTATGCAAAGTGAACAAGAAATCAAATCAAGTCATACAGAGATCTTGTACTGTTAAAAGTTGATTGCTGGCACTTGCATTGTTTTTTTCCCTCTTTGTGACACGTGCAGGTAGACTCGCTGAACTCTTATGTTACTTAAAACAAAGGGATTTATATAGAAATAAATTGCTTTGTATTTGGGCAATTATGTCGGGGCAGGCGTGCACATTCTGTTCTGGTAATCACTATAAAATTAGAATTGAAGATTGAGGTTTTGAGCGAAAGTGCTTCTCTCATGGGTTCGTTGTTGATGGGCAAACAAAATGGGAGGAAAAAAGGACATACAGGAATGTACATTTCTTGATTTGTGATAAGAATTGAATAGAAAATGAACACTCGTTTCAAATGGCTTGCTGATTTCCTCTTGTTCCACTGATCATCATTATTCAGGTGTGACTGCAGCAGCACACAGTCAGTGGTATATCTCCTAAAGTCCACTTTATTCATAAAAAAAAGCTGTCGCTGTTGAGCTCCACGCTGTGCTGCTGTGCTGATGATTAGCCTTCAAAGCGTCTAATAAAACGTATCATAATTTATCATCAGATGCTCACGCACATGGCAAAATACAGGACACTGACACTATTCTTTCCGGTTGAAAGAGTTGATTTGTTGTGTCATATGCTTTCATTCACAGGTGGAAGCTAAATGACTCTTTCATCCTGCCCAGACCCGGGTCACGCTACTCTCTCATGGGGGGAAACTTACACATCAGCCATCTGAATAAAGAGGAAGATGTTGGCATCTATCAGTGCCTGGCATCCAACTCCTTTGGCACAATTGTCAGCAGAGAGGCCAGTCTCCACGTCGCATGTAAGTTCGCGTTATATAAGTATAACAAGGTGTTTGTTTGTTTTTTTGTCTTATTTCTACTTTTTAATGATTGAACTTTACTGGGCTTTGAACTAGTGGACTGTCTTGACTTAAAAAAAAAAAAATTTAAATGGTGTGTCTAAGAACACATTTTGAATTTGTTTGGAAAGTGATATTCATCTGTGAAACGTATGCTAAAGGGATGAAGAACCTTGAAACACACACACACACACACACACACACACACACACACACACACACTCCAATATGAAATTCACTGTAAAGTGTGCGGGATCTTCTGTCCTGCAGTCAGACTTTTGCAATTAAATATATTTGCATATTAATAGATTCAGGCCTTCATGGAGCAGGAGCCGATTTGTTTAATAGAAGATAATTTAACTTTTTTTATTAAGGAGAGGAAAGAAAGTGGATTAAAAGAGTAATGTCGATGATTTTATACATTTCATTATGATTACTTTGAACTGTAAGTGGGTGTAAAGTGAGCTGCGTGAAATACTTGGCTTGCATGGGGTGACGTCGCCTGGTTCAGCTGTGGTCAAATTTAAACAAAGCACATCCAAAAATGTAAAAACGTCGGCCCATGTGGATTGCTTGATTTCTTGAGCTCAGCAATATTGACTGCTACAACATAGAAACTGATTCCATTATGGATCCGCCTGGAATACATTTTGGCTTAAATGATTAAAGATGACACTTTTCTGACACGGAAGAAGAACATGTATGAAGAAAACAATCATGTCACTCATTATGCTGCGTCCTTCTGTGGGTCTGACAGCGTTGCAGGAAGCCCCTTTGTAAAGCCATTTTTAAGAAGTAATAATCATTAGGCTGGCGTTTTAGTTCTGTTTTAGTAATGAACCCATTTGATCGAGATGAACAGCCCTGAAATCTGGCTGTTTTGTTTTATTGTCCTGAACAATTAGTCTTCTTTTGAGTTTTCTTATTTCACCTCAATTCAACTTCACTTCCTCTGAGTTCAGTTCAGCCTTTTATTTGCCTTCAGAAAGCCGAAGTTTTATTGAACATCAAACATTGTGCTTCATTGAAAGTATAATGACCCAGTAGGATATCTCTGGAAATCGTTTGTCTTCAGATCTGATCTTTTTTAATGTGAAAAAAAACAACAACAACAGTGACTTGAAGCTCTCGCGGTTGGTTAATGCTATTAAAAGTATTAATGAGAAAACACAAACTGGTGGGATGTGTCCTTTAATGCTGATTAAAGCTTGGGTGCAGGTGTTTACTCTGCTTGGTGGTTCTAAACTCCTCACACCCCTGTGATGAAGACTGTGATTGTGTGGTGAGCCTTGGCAGATCTTGTATAGTCGATGCTTTACAGCCTCCATCCATCACAGTTTATAAGACCAGAGTCTAAGGCATCTCTGATGGCAAGGTGAACTTGAGGCCTCCATTCTTGATGGGCAGCTCATATCAAATGACAGCCGTGATATCTGTGAACAGATGGTGTGGCTAGATTGAATTCTGATGTCTGTTTCTCCACCAAAGCAGACACAGCGATGATCCTTGGCGAGAAAGCACCACAGATATCCATCTCTCCAACCATTCGGTGCTTCTTTGTCACAGGACAGTATTAAATCTTTGACATATAGAGCAAATCTGTGTCCTGTATTGCCACTGAGCTGTTGATCATATTCACATTTCCTATCAATTTTTGAGGCCTGACCTAAACTGTATGTCACTTCGATTGGTCTCATCCATCGTCTTGGCCTGACCGGAGACCCGCTGCTTCTGTCAACGCACGAGAACGAGCATCAGTGCCGATGTGTCATAGATCTTATTTATTGCTCTTGGTTTAACTTAATTAAAGTGTGCTGTGTGATTGAGTGGGTCTCAGGTCAGGGGAATAATTCATGGAGGAGCAGTGTGTTATGAAAGTCAGGACCATGTCATTTGTAACAGACTCTGAGTCAGAGTAGCTCAATATGCCTTATTAAACACCAAGGGGCCTTCACCTTATTTGGTCTCATGCTAATTATGTGAGACAAAGACCAAGGTGAAGGCCATTTACAAAGAGAACACAAGGATTTACAATAACGGTGGCTTGGGAGCAGTTTCCAACCTACTGGTGGAAACTCATACACGGTAGTGAGTAATATTTGTAATATGCTTCTCCAGAAATTGGAGATATAATTTAGAAGTTGTTTGTTTTGTTGGTTATTTCTTTAAACATATAAACTAAAAAGTCGCTGTGATGGTTCCCAGTTAAGGAAATAGGAATAATATCTGATTCTTTTAAATATTTTGAGAGATTGCACCTAAATTTCCACCTCAAACAACGGCAACTGTGGAAGTCTTTGCTGCTGGTGAACATGATCAGAGGCATAGCTTCTCAATGCTTTGCATCATCAAATTTGTACTTCACGGATGTGTGGTGGGCGTGGCCGTGTTTCCACCGATCTGGTCTTAGCTTTTGGGCTTTTGGGTGCCGAGGAGGCATTTCCTCCCTGTTCACGCGTGGGTTTTCTCTGGGTGCTCTGGATTCCTCCCACAGTTCAAAAAGCATGCATTCAAGGTTAATCGGTGACTCTGGAATTCCATGTGTGTGTGTGTGTGTGTGTGTGTGTGTGTGTGTGTGTGTGTGTGTGTGTGTGTGTGTGTGTGTGTGTGTGTGTGTGTGTGTGTGTGTGTGTGTGTGTGTGTGTGTGGGTGTGTGTGTATTGCCTCCAGCGCCCTGCGACCCCAAGTTGAATAGGTTGTAATGGATGGACGACTGGAGGAGTGAATACGTAGTGAATGCATAAGTATTAAGACAGCCTACATTTTAATCCTCTGAAAGATGGATGATATGAGAGTTTTTTTATTACCATCTGGTACAAGCTTAAAACCTCTTAAAGTATCAAGGCTCTTGATCCCGTCGACACTGTACACTTACATGTATGAAAGGTTCTACATGCCTGCTGGGAGTGCTGGAAGGAATAATCTAGTTGGTTATCCAGCCAGATTGGGTTTTCTAATCCCCTGGGATTTTTTCTTTCTCCCAGCTGTAAGTGAAAGGATTTTCACTGATGCAAGATGCCACATTATACTGCAGATTGCAAAGGCCTGCAATGAGGGGAAAGTGTATTGGGTGTCTATCCTAAAGAAGAAGCTTGCTGCAGCACAGATTCTGTGCTGCTTATAAAGCCACAAGGGTAACACAGTGTTTAATGAAGGGTGAAATAGCCGTATTTATGATAGCAATGCAGGATGTGACTCCCTTGTATCTCGGTGCTCATGATTTCTGATCAAATTCAATGATTCTTCTTCTTTTTTTTTTTTTTAATCTCTGGCTTCGGTCTAACCTCGCCGCCTTATCTCTCTATTTGCTTTGTAAGATTTTCACATCTTCTCTGTCGCTTGCCTCTTTGGTTTCCCTCATCTCTGCAGTATGAATTCATCGCTTGTGACTCAGACGAAAGTGAAGCCTGGTTCATGTGTATCCGAGGGAAGGGACAAAAGCGTTTCTCACCAGCACCGATTCTCCTCCTGCTTAACTTGGACCTCGGTTCATCCTTTAGGGAGAAAGGCACTGGGCAGTTTCTGGAAACGGCATTTCACAACGGTGCTGTAATTGCCAAGAGACACCAGTAGAAATACTCTGTAGGAATTAAGTCCCTTTGATGTTTGTCACTACATAAATGTCATGTGTCACTCACAGTCAGGGGCTCACAGCGTGACGCCTCTCTGAGAATAGAAGGAGGAAGGAGAAGAAGCAGGAGCGAGGGAGGGGAGACAAAAATAAGTGAACCTTTGCTCTATAGTTTGTTTATCCTCAAGGATAGGGCCATTTTGTTGAATATAGAAGATGAAGTACTAGTTTACATATCTGTACTTTATGATAAGGAAGTCATTTTCTCCTAGCATTTAATTAAAGACTGTATACTTCTTGGTGAGAATGTTTATATCACCCTAACTCCTAATTATAGCACGGAAAATGACAGCTCTGAAAAGATTATGAATTCTTCCGGAAAGTGCTTCAGGTAGTAAATATTGTCAGAGTTTTTGTAAAAGTCCACACTTTGCAAACAACATCTTTCTCAGTAATTAGTTTCAGCAGCCACACACCAATGCTGGCACTACATAACTCTCTAATAAATTAAATGTTATCATCATCATTGGGATGACTATAATAATGTCTTTATATTTCTTTTGGTTAGGATTATAATTAGCTTTAGTGTGTTTTTTTGGTTGTACTTGGGATTGTAAGTTGATTGCACCACAGTGGGATGAAGCAAAACCCTAAGCTACGTCTCCTAAAAAAATACAACTAATGACGAAAAGAAATCGGTTTTTAACTTTATAACGTTTGTTGGTATTTCAGTAACATTTTTCTAAGAAGTTTCATTGTTTTGTGGAATGAATCTCATCCTATAACATCTCTAACACAGAATAAATATATTTGTCCTGTGACTGATTGAAGTATGTATTTTAGAGAAATGCTCCGGGAGCTAGAGAACTCCAAACAAAGAGAGATCTGGAAAGTTGGAAAAAGCCTTAAAACAATTTGTCCAGTGGTTTGGTGGTTTGAGTGTCCTCAAGCTCACTTTCCAACTGAAACCTTCATTTCTTTTTCTTTTTCTCTCCATTTGCCTCTTGTTCATTACATTGGGTCACATTGGAAGAGCTCGCCCCAAAAAATGCAAATTCACATCCAATTTCATGGATCTGAAAGCACTCAAAATAGCCCGAACCCTGCCATGGAGAAACACGTGGAGGTACAGGACTGTGATAGGCTTGATAAGATGATCCATGCAGTGCAGAACAGCTTGGGTTGTCAGGCATTGTTGGCTTTTAGTGTGTCTAGCTCATTTACGCCCCTCCATACACCAAAGGAATATTGATCAGGAGAGCGTCGCTCACTGTGTGCGTTTTGATAAAGAGTGAACCTAGAAATTAGGAAATGGGATCCTTTATGTTGTTCACACTGCCTCAGGACAGTAACAGCTAGATTTCCTTGTAATACTGTGAACATTTTTTTTTATAAATATATCTGTTTCAAAACCACTTATGTGTTGTTACACATGGAGAGACTTCTTTTAGACCGATCTCTCACTGTGAGAAGATTACAACTGTTATGGGCTGCATACTGTTTCAGTGTTTAGCACTCTGGCTTCATTGCTCACTTCGTCCAGCTAATTACCTGTTTGTAGTTTGAATGTTGTCCAATGTCGCCCCCACTAGCTCAGTTGGGCATGAGACTCACAATCTCAAGGTAGTGCGTTCATGTCCCACTCCGGGTGCCACCTTCCCGTGGGCTCACCACCCGCAGGAAAGGTTCTTAATCGGTGCCGTGTGATCTGGGTGACAGTGCTCAGACTGCCACCCCCGCGACCTGGAAATGGATAAGCAGGAGAAACTGGATGGATGAATGTTCTCCATGTACGTAAGTGGATTTTCTCTAAGGAAACTCTTGAATGCAGTTTCCTTAAACAGTGATATTAAAATTGTCTGTGGTTGTAAATTTGTCTCTCGTCACCCTGTGATGGAGTTGTGGAATCTACCAGGGTGTTCTCTGCCTTTGGCCCCGAGTCAGCTGGGATTGGCTCCAGCATCCCATGACCTTGCTTAGCAGAAAGCGATATGGAAGATGGGGAATCTTTACTTGAGGAGGCGAATGCAAATATTTAAACTACTGCTACAGTGGCTATATATTCACAAAAAGTACAACACGCCAATGCACATATAACTTTAAGTTCTGTAGCAACTCAGAAACACACACAATATACTTAATATGTAGAAAATGAATTTAGAATATTTGTAATCTGCATATGTTGGGGTTTTTTTTTTCTGTCCTTCCAGAAAATCGTAGTCTTGAGATTGCAATGAATAATACAAATTTATACAAATATATACATTTAAAAATGTATATATTGCACCAGAGGATATTGCATTGTGGAGAATTCTTCAACTGTAAACAAAAAGAATGTTTCTTATGAAAGAAATTAGGAGAGTTTTTGCATTCTGCACAAGTTTGTGATTGAACACCTTGCAGGGTGAGCACTTTTCCACCAGATGGGCCAGAAAATTGTCCCTTTGTCCTCGCTGAGATAACGAGACATATGACTGTCACTGAAACTGTGGTATGTTGTGTTTTTAGTAGCTGTAATCTACTCTTTCAGATAGGCGGAAGATAGTTTGGAAGCGACAATAATCCTTTGGGATTTTAATTGTGCAGGGAGTAGTAAATAGACAACTTACATACTTACAGCTATTTTTTGTGTGTGCAGTATATATCAGTTAAAATGAGAGATGTTTCTTAAAAGAAAGTGTTTTTATCCCATACATTTTTTATAAATCCAGCCCAAAAAAGTAAATCACATAAAAATACAGGATTTTACATTGAGTATTTGGCTCTAAAATGAAGGTCTTTGACTTCAGTAATTAAAAAAAACAAAAAAAAAACACCCCTGAAATTCTGGTGTGAGTGAACATCACATTTAAATGGTTCTTTGTGGACAGTTATTTCATGCAGTAGGTCAGCAAACACAGACAAAGCTAGTGCATATATACTTATCTCCCATCAGTGTGCTGAATATAAAATTGAGCCAAACAACTTCACACCCTCAAAACACTGACTCGTTTTCTATTTCAGCTCTTGGGGATACACTGCCAGCGTAGCTATATTGTTTAAAATGTTATCAGATGGTTGGTTACCCTGCTCAGTAAGGCACTGTTGTCTTGAGGTCAATGAAAAGCTGTTGCAGCTGCCTATTGAGGTGTGCTGGTGGCGCGGTTCCAGTGTTGATAATGCCCCTCGGTCCGTTGGTTCATAATGGAGGTTTCAGAGAGAAATATCTCAGCACCTGCCTCAGCAGGGGAAGTTTAAATCACGAAATTAGCTCCATTTAGCTGTTTCAGGGTCTCAGCGCCGCTTGCATTGACTCACTGTCACACAGTCATGGCTTACTGGCTCCTAGAATAGAGCCATTGTTAATGTCATTAATTACACCTCCGCTTTCCTTAGTAGGACATGTTAAAATGGCTGCGGGGAAAACGCGATGCAGGACCGAGTCGCTCTGCACAGACATCCATGTTCTCTTCGGTATGAATTGTTACAACTGTGGAGGTCTGTTGGAGTTTCTCAGAAGTGATCAGTTCTGTGCAATCACCTTACAAAAAATCGTATTCATTCTAATAGAGAAAAATTACACTACGGTTAAAGAACTTCAGACAAATTGATGTTTGAAGTTTTTAAATGCTCTTTGTCCAGTGGTCAGGTGAAAGCCGTCTGCTACCGTGCATAAGCAGGGGGCAGATATATATATATATGTATATATACATTCACGTGGAGATGTGTTGGCTTTTCCTTATAAATTTGATTTTGTGAGTAAATGTAAAAAACTCAATTTCCTCATAGAGCTGCACGCATGGCCGCAGACTTCTTTTGACTTCTATCTGTTTTTGAAGTCTTTTTATAGATATATTTAAGATAATCAAATTGGAGTAATCATGTATTTTAGGAATATTTTGAAATAAAACCATTTCCGCAGTCTTTCTTGGCTTTCATGGCTTGAATCATTAAAAAAACAAAAAAACAAAACTGAATAAGATACATCAAACTTTATATAATGTGATGGAAGCTCAATTTGTGTTCCGTTTGAAATCAGACTGCAAAACCAGACAAATCAGATCACATTGCTGTCTGTTATTATTGATTTTTGATTTTTACTGGGATTACCAGGACTCATAAATGAAGATGTAATGTTACATGAATGACGTGGCATGGTTATTAGACGGCTGGTAATGATTTCTTCCACGAAGATCTCCAGAGTGCCCTGCCAAAAAAGGACGAATTAATTAAATTTCTCATGCTTTCCTATCAGCCTCATTAGATCTAACCTGATCTATAGATATCCTGCTATTCCAGAGGGTCTTTCAAACGTGTGGAAAGCGTCCATCCACAGAGAAGCTTTGTGTGAGCGTTACTCATGGCTCAGCTCGTAGCCACGACGCATTCACACAGTCTGCCTGTACCGATTATGAAAAGAACTTAATGATTTACTAATTAATTTCTGAAGCCATATTGGAGCTTTTCACTAAATCTGTTGTGAAGCAAAAGAAATGGGGGGAGAGAGAGAGAGAGAGAGAGAGAGAGAGAGAGAGAGAGAGTGGGTGAAAAAAAAAGCGTCTTTCAGCTGTAATAATGCAATACAGTTCTGTTGGATGCAATTTTCCATTACGCACAAGGTCTTCAAAGATCATGTACTGTGTTTATTATGCAGAGACTCATCCTGCTGGGCTCATACGCAGGAGGTGTCAGTTTTGCATTCTTTCTCTCCGGTTTTGAATTCACTCTTGATTATGTCATTATATGGCAGCCGCATATTTGGCTGTGCCGCCTGCGATATCTCCAAGAGCCACAGCGGGCAAGAAACAGCCGAGTGTTCAAGGATTGCTGTCTTTATTTGCTTTCTCTCAGTAGGTTGTCAACAAGTAATCGGTCTCCATACAAATGGTGTTTCAGTCTTAGTCATTTAATTGTTGCTGGTCTGTGTGCACTGGATGAAACACAGAAACTGATAACAATACACTGTTCCAATTAAATTCAACCATGTGTGACTTATACGTGAGGAATTGCTTTCTGCTCCAGTCAGAAGTGTTTAGGACTTTACGGCACCACGTCTGCATTTATGTGAACGTACCACGAGTGTTTTATTATCAAGAAACAAAAGTTGTGCATCTTATTTGGTTGTTAAGCACTGGTCTACCTACATATGAAATTATTCTCAAACGATATAGCTTTTAATGCTTTTAAATTTTTTTTTATCTCAGTAAACTGCTCAACTTGGTCTGTTTGCTTCCTGTGTGCTTTTGGCTTCTGCGAAGAATGAAATGATTATTGTGCTTTATTGCTTTTGTGTTGGTGTACACAGACTTGGAGAATTTCAAGACCCAGAGAAGAAGTCCCGTGAGGGTCCGTGAAGGTCAAGGAGTTGTGCTGCTGTGTGGTCCACCACCTCACTCTGGAGGTAAGACGGTTTTGTTATGATTTACTCTTTCTTTTAAAAAAAAAAAAAAGGTGCAATGTTTTAATGTCTGCAGTTCACTCCCTGTTAGTTTTATTCAGAACTGTCAACATGGTCTGGAAACACCTCAGCAATTTCTCATCTGCTGCTTTAAGTCGTGTTTGCACTCTCCTGCTTCAAATCTCCCGGCTGTGTTGTCGAAGTCCGAGGAGTGAGTCATTTTTACTCTGGGACGCGGTCCTGTCAGCCTGATTTTCAATGGGGGTGAAGAAAAACTTTGGCACGCAGACTGGAGAGGTTGTCCGTGGCTGGGGCTCTGCCAGGCGAGAAATAGAGCTTCCCTCCGAAGGCACTTTGTTTGCTTCACATCATCTCTCTGCATCCATGACATTATCAATGGGAGTTAGCCTCCAGTGCTATTAACTGCGGCACAGGGGTATTATGATGGGATATTTGCCAGTGAGGATGAATGCAATTATACACAGATGGAGAATTTAGATGAACAGAAACACATCGCGGACAGCAGGGGGTGAATGGAGGTTCCCTCCATTGTATTTTAAGATGAGTGGTAAAGTGCTGAGTGACCAGCTTTTTTTTTTTAATCATGTTTACTGACATAGAACAAAACAGTTTTCAATTCAAAAAGTGTTGACTTTGTTGTTTGTTTTTCTCCTGGTGCGCCCGGTATATGTGAAAGCTGATTCCCATATTTTGCCTTGACTTTGGGTTGATTAGTACCGTTCCAGTTTATGAATATACAGGTGCATCTCAAACTAAATCAAATCCAACTGGAGAGTTCTTTTTCCTCCACAATTGAACTGAAACTGTGAAAATTACAACCATGTAGTTTGGATTTTTGAGGATTTTTGTTCTGTTCTATTCATTGTTTTAGGTTCAATAGGATAGATGAAATAACTCTCATGAGATTTTTTTTAATTCTAAATTACAGTTATAATCATCAGTCATCAACTGGAAATTGGTTAAAAGCTTTTAACTGAAGATACATAATAAACCGTCTTGGTCCTTGGTACGCACACACGCACGCAGACATCAATAGTGACAAAAATTAGGCGACATAACTTATAATGAAAGCAGCACCTTCTTATTTTACTGCATTTGTTGACTTTATTATGAGTTATTTCTATTACAGTTGTTGTTCGCTGTGCGTTCAACATTAAGCACACATTTTTTGCAGGCATGTCTGAACAAGGGAAGTTTGTGTCGGTTTTAGCTCTGACAAATGGTGATTTATCGAATTTTTTTTTTTTGAAGTAACATTCATGCAGCATAATACATCAAAATGAAACTATACACATGTTGGGCATTCTGTGATCAGAGCAATAAATAAACAGAAATAATTAGACCAACCGTCTAAAATAAAGTTTTGAGCCATAATGAGGTGAGTCCAATTAGTACAAAGACTACTACCTACTCACAATCATGCATTTTATTTATTTATTGGCACTGAACCCCTGAGTGTATTCTCTCATGTTGGGTCTGAGATGGGTCAAGTCCTTAAATACAAGCTCTTTAAATCAGAACTAGAAAAACAGCAGCAGTTGTTGTTGGGTTTTGTATGAAACAGTCTCAAAGTGAAGAAGGCAGCTGAATATGTGTTTGTCAACAGAAAATGAGTTCACACGTATTTTGATGAGTGAATAATATATTTATATTCATGTTCATTTTGCCTTCGAGCATTCTCAAATCAGAGGCTTTTCTGCATCTGCGAGTCACATACGTTTGTGGTGGGGTGAAGTTTGGGACAAGAAAAATAATTATTTGCAGACCAGGTGAGACATGAATTCTATCTGTAAAATGATACGCATTTATTGATTATTCGGCATAGGTTCCGGGTCTGGGAGGTTTGAGGGTTCAAAGTGTATGAGTGCAAATCATTCCTAACAATGGAACACATGATCAGAGTCCTTAAAGTGTAATGCAAGCAGCCCCTTTTGATCTGTCATTCATTCAATAACAGATTTCCTAACATTATTCAAGCCAATTCAGATTTAGAGATATTATTGTTAAGGCTCCGTCAGATTCATGAACGCATTTTTGCGCGATTGTGACCATCGCCAAGCAAAGTTTTTGATCGCGGCTTCGACGGATTCACCGACTGCTGGTCACTGTAATGCTCCACAGCCACATCTTCTCTATTACATATTTATTGTGCAGCCCCAACTGGTAAGCAAAGAATGAAATATTTCTTTTGTTACATTGCCCAGTCAAACAAGAGTTTAGCGCTAATCGCTGAACTCTGCAGTTTTGTGTAGGAGCTC
The DNA here is from genome assembly GCF_963383615.2 of Lipophrys pholis. Taxonomy (NCBI): domain Eukaryota; kingdom Metazoa; phylum Chordata; class Actinopteri; order Blenniiformes; family Blenniidae; genus Lipophrys; species Lipophrys pholis. Next base: position 18,716,823 of record NC_137630.1, read on the forward strand.
AGAAACTTCAAAGCAATTGTCTCATAGCTCGGACTGCTGAATGGTATCGGCACACGCTGAGTGCAAACTGTTGTCGGGTGAATTTCTGGGCAAACTTTGGTTCACTAATTGATGTGCGGCTGTTGTGTGAAACCACGCTGCCCTGCCCCTGCCAGGAGAATAAGGCGAGATGTTTTTATCACAGTTTCTTACAAGCCGAGTTGTAAGCCCACATTTGTAGTGCTTTGTTCTGTTTATGTTATAGTGAGGCTTCTCACCTTTTGTCCACTAGAAGAGCAGGGACAATGAGCCATATGCTTACATTTGGCAGCCTCGTTGCGTAATAGCTTCTTGTTTCTTTTTTAGACACATCCCCTGGTGCAAGGTGTCCGCACGCCAACACACTCTGTCACCAGGAAACAACAAAACAGCAGCATCGCATGGAGTGTTGTTCTGCAGTCACAGTGTCATGACAGTGACCAAAAATATTGTTGAAGAATCTGGGCACAATGATTCAAATCCAATAGTTTATTTATTATTCACAAGAAAAAAAAAAGTGGAGTGATTCAGTCAAGATGATGCCGCCAATGCCTGGTACTTTCTGTCTAGTAGCTTGATGTGCAGTCTGTTGTGAAGGCAATCCTGCATTCACCTGTTTATAATTTGGAAAAGAAGATTGCTTCTTTTCTGCGGTATTGTGACAAAGGAGACGCCGCGCTGCCTGAACAGCCTCTCATACTGGCCTCCTCTTGGCGGAGGAGACAGAAATTAGTCAACCTTGACTGACTTCTTCTACGATGGATCTATAAGTCTGAAAGAGAGGAGACACAGACTAACTATTCATTTATTAACTCGGCAAATGTATTGATTGTCGTTTAATGAGTCACCTATAAGTCACCTTAGAGACAAGAGAATAATCTGGATTCTCTCATGGTTTAATGCAAGGCCCCTGAGGATTGTACACAATGTGGCTGCGCACTGGTTTTCTGTATTTTAAAGACAATAAAAACACTGTCCAGCTGTTTTTGTGTAATTTAACTTATCCCAGTAGCCGAGTTACACATAGTGGTACGTGAGAAACCATTTTCAGCCTTCTCATGGTGTGAATGTTTCACTTCGTTCATTATTTTATTGTTTCAGAATAATTTTCGTATTTAATTGTTTTCAGCACACCAAGGTGAAAATGTTTATTTTTAAAGTGTGAGTTAAGGTTAATTAGTACTGGGTTTTTTGAAAGGCTCAGGTTGCTAAAAAAGAATACAGAATACCATAAGTTCAGTTGTTTCTGATGTTAGTTACTCTTTGTGTAAACTTACTGGCTGCTGCACCTGTAATTTAAATGAAAAGATCACAAATTGTCTGGCAGAAGTACAGTAGCGTCCACAAAAATACCCAAACTTTATTAATAGATGATTTGAAGTATGTGAAAGTACAACACAAAGAAAGGTTTTGACGGTTAAGAATTACTCCGATTAGACATAATAATGTCTGCAGCAGTTTGAGCTCCAAAAACCCATCTGTTGAGTCAGCCTTCACTCTCCACGTCCATCAGTGAGCCTTGATCACACATGACCCTTGAGCATACATGACCCATCTAAAACAACACCTTTGAAGACAAAACTTTCACTCACTGCCTATTATTTACCACTAACAGCAGCCCCGACAAAGAGAAAAGATGGTACTCGGTGGTCATAATGTTACGGCTGATCCATATAACGGCACAAAGACGAGAAGTCATGTTTTAAATGACCTTGTCCAGAGCGTTTATAGCTCATTATGTGAACATCTGACCTCCATTATAAACCCTGAAAACACTGAAGGACGTGTTGTTTACATGAAGGGCAGCAGGAAGCTTCAGTCATGTTTGCACTGGTGGCTCCTCCAATACTCTAACCGAGCCATGTGTTTGTACTTCCTGCCTCGTGTCATGGGTTACTTTTCAGTTTCATAGATTATTGTTAAGACTCGTTCATGGATTGTAAATGTTGTCATCTTCATTTTTTAATATCAGATGGTAAATCAGCAGGGTTTTTTGTATTCTTTTTCATCTCTAGGCGCTCTCTCACAATAAGGGAATTCGAGGACTCCACATCATTTAAATCAGGATTAAAAATGGAGCATCTCTTTTTATAAACTTATATTCACAACATCTTGGAGGTTTCCTCGGCCTCTGATGTCGTACTTTGTTGAACATCTCCAGCTGCTTTGTTGTGACTGTTATGCGGCATATTTGACAGCGCCGCACTTCACAGATGTTTACCAAGATGTATGCTGCATCGTGTCTGGCAAAAAATGTGACTAAATCACTGGAGGAACGGCTTGTTGTTTTGTCTTGGGGAAAATTCAAATAGATCCATTCGAATAATCCTCTTCAATAATGCATGTTCATCCTGCCTGTCAATTGTTCACAAAACATAGTCATTTTTAGATAAACTCCGAACCCCCTTTGGACTTTCCTCCTCCGTGACGCTGATCACTGGGGACCGCGCTGCTGCAGAGGCTGTTGTCAGTAATCCACACTGTTCCATTGCGCCTGGCCTATATCTGTCACATCCACTCCAATAAGAAGCCTCTACCTGCTCTTAACCCTTGAACAATGAGCTTAAACATAAAATTGGTTGATATGTTAAATGTTTTGCCAACATTACTTACGACTTACTTAATGACCATGCTTGCAAAAAATGCAAACTTTCAAGGTTTCACTCTGCTGAGCAACACGCTCTCTCCTCGTTCATCAACTGTCCGTATGCCTGGATGGATGGTTGAAAGGAAAATCTGAAAAACTCATGACTAACGAAAGGTTTGATATACACAGTGCAGTGGGTGTACATGTGCCAGATTGATTTAAAAGAAACAGCAACTGAACTCATATCCACATAACGTCCACATTACTAGAGAGACATTCCTCTCCCATTGGTATTTAGCATTTGTTGAAGGTTTTTCATTTTGGCCATTGGTATAACATAGTTGTTTTCAAAGTGACAGGGGTGTAGAGGGGTGGGAGTGGAGCATCGGTGGAGTTTCGGGGGTTGGCGGTGTCACAATACAGCTTCAGGGGCCCAGCATGCAGGAGAAACCTGGGCTTCTGAGGGAGGCTTTTTCCCAGCAGGTGGTAGTTTTACAATTAAATAGATTATTGGAGATAATTTCTTGAAGTAGGTTTTCAAACCATAAGTATAGCAGTTTCAGACTACATGGGAAATGGATTGCATTTACAAAGCACTTTTCTCAAAGTCACATTTACCCATTCACACAAACACCAATGTGGGTGGATACATTTAGAAGCAGTTTGGGTTTCAGTGTCTTGCTCAGGGACACTTTTGCACAGATGGGGGATTGAACCAGCAGCATTCCAATTAAGTGACGACCTGCTCTACCAACCAACCATAAAACCCAATATCTATCTTCTGTTCTGCTTTACGCTGGGCTGCGGGCCGCTGGAGCAGATCCCAGCTATCTACGTTGGTAGTTAGGACTTACAAGACGTTTCAAATGAAAAACATTTATCTGTTTTGCCACTGTGCCTCAGTCGGTAGAGTGAGTCCTCCTCCAATCCCAAGGTTGGCGGTCAAGGTGTCCTTTGGCAAAACACTGAACTTCAGATTGCTCCAATAGGAGGTCGGCCACTTTGCATTGCAGCTGTTGCCATTGGTCTCTGTGTGAATGACTGACCTTGTAAAGCTCTTTGAGACTGCTGATGAGTTGAAAATGTATAAATTAATAAGAAAACCTTCTAGTTGACCCCACAATACAAACACACACCTTGTTGGCAATACTGCCGAATACCACAAGACCTCTAACATGGTTAGTTCTTTATCATGAATATAGCTCATGTTACAGGTAAAAAGGTTTTTTAGTGAATGTCTTCAAATCTATGCATAGGCTTCAAGGTCATTTATTCATCCATCTATCGTCTAAGCCAGTTTATCTAGTTCAGGGTTGCGTTGTGCTGAAGCCGTTCCCCGCTGACTGGGCGAAGGCAGGACACACCTTGCACAGGTCACCACCCCATCACAGGCAGACAGAGAGACACACTTTCCTCATCACACATTCATGAAATGCAGAGTCACCAATTCACCTCCAATGCACATTTTTGCACTGGAAGATGACCAGTCTACCCAGGGAGCACCTGTGCATGCACGGGGAGAACATTCAATCTCCACCTCAGAAAGGCCTCCAATTTAGGACACCCCGACACCACGGCACAAAGAACATATGCATGATTATTTGCTTTTTTAGTGATAAGGATTCTCTCACGATGCACCAGCTGTCTGGTTACAGAGAAACACTAAATTAACCGACTGTACACATTAGGAAACTTTGTCAGGTCAAAGAACAGAACAGTAATTCAAATCCCCCAAAATACATTTTGTTCTAATGAATGTTCAGAGAGGGCCGAAGGAAGAACAAAAACAATCAAAAATAATAGAGGACATCTGTTGTGATTATGTAAAATACAAGGGTCTCCAAAATCCAATATTCATTAGCAGAGCTCTCAGGCTGTCAACAATCATTTTATTTGGGTGACGGCTGCATGATTGGTGTTCTCTGTGAAATCCATTCAAAGTGGGTGACTTTGCTTCCCCACAGTTTTTCCTCATAATAAATAAATGCAGCCAGATCCTGCATTTGTCCAGCCAAACAGTAATGCACATGCAGATTTGATCTCCTTGTTATGATGGATCATAGCTGCGCTCCAGGGACCGACCACAGCGCTAGAAATGATCCACATTCTGACAGTGTTTTGTCAGATTCAGTCATGTCATGCTAGATTATGCTCATTGACTGAGATTTGTACGATGTTAAGATGAATCATCTAAAGTCTTTTTACATATTCACTGAAAGGCTTTCCCGAACAGTCGTGATTTATCCCGCCTAGATTCAGTTACATGCTTGCACATTCATACGTAGCAGCGCACGCCCCCACACTTTAGTCACATTCTGATGTCCGCTTCATTTTTCTCTGCAATTATGAATGGCATCATTGTACCTAATCTCGCCGTGGATTTATTATCATAGCTAGAGTCTAATTGGGTTTATCAGAGAAATAAGTTCAATACAGTCACACCTGAACAAATAAACTAGGAGAAATAATAAGAATGAAACAGATTGTCTCTGCAAATCAGGGCGGTTCAAAAAATGCATGAATATGTGAAGAAAATAAAACCATTTTCTGCACTTCTGTAGCCGCCATGGCTCCATTGTTGCACATCCGAAATTCAAAGAATCCTGACTGGCATTTCAATGCACTCTCATACTATTGGAAAAGTCCAAGGCATGTTCTCATAAAGGGTGACAGGACATAATTCATGATCAGCACAATGCAGTCTTAGACAAGGATCTGCCTCATCTCCCCTTTAAAGGATTTCAATATCCCATGCATGATTCAGGAAGCCATTATTTCATTTTAACGATGCTTCAAAACCCTCAAGACCGCTGCAGGAAGTAGTTTGGCGCAAGCAGGATGCTCTAAAATTGTGCCGCTGCTCCAAGTTGCACTCACTGAATGGCGAAAATATTGTCGAGCATCCAAGAGGCGAGCCCGCAGAAATCTTTCACTCATACTGTATTTCTATTAGATGTCTGTTTGTGTCATGTTTTTGCTTTGAGACGCTCTGAATGACTGTGGTTGGTTCGGAACCTAATGCATCTGACCTCCTTTCACTAATGGAAACAGGCCTTTCAGGTTTACTCAAGGCTGAAATCACTTGTTCTCTCTCTCTCTCTCTCTCTCTCTCTCTCTCTCTCTCTCTCTCTCTCTCTCTCTCTCTCTCTCTCTCTCTCTCTCCAGTGCATCTACCCCAAAACAGAACCTGCTTGCTGGCTGCTAACAGCACACATAGCTTGCAGGGATTTCTCCCATGTGCGTGACCTAAGCCATTTCATAAAGTGAACCTGTATGTTATGAATACAGATAGGAACCCCTGGTTAATGGCTGCTACCATCTTGGGAGCGGACTTGCAAGTACAAACTTTGACACAAGTTGTGCACATACTTTTCTTTGATACATAACACACTCGAGCAGAACTCCACTCTCAATTCAGTATGTCCTTGGCCTGTCATGTTCCATTTCTTTTCCCTCTCTTCAGATCATTACGGGGGAATTGATGCTGCCTGTTCATTATACAAGGGCTAAATGGAACCACAATGAAAATCTGCCACTCACTGTCACTCATGATTGCATTATTCCATTACTGCCCATCGGCAGAAGGCTCTCAAGTCAAATCATCAACTACAACCAATGGTGCTTTCCACTTCCTGTTTCCTGGTTCCTGTTTCTCACCATGAATCTTTAACTAACCAATTAGTAACCTCTTAGTTGTTGTTGTTCCAGTTTGTTGTGCCTTGCACCTTTGGAAGATATTGTTTTCAAAAACAGACATTAAATATACATGGCCACGTTAGGATGAGAGCAGTTATGTATTATTTAGGGGAGAGGAGGATATTACAGCTGTTCTGTTTGTGGGTCCAATGGAAGTTACGGTTGAAAAGTCACAGAGGCGAACATGGAGTTCATGACAGGAGAATCCACGAGAGAGACACATCCAAACTGAAATGCAGCTCCTCCGAATGTGCGTCTTGGAAGAGACAATGGCAGTCATTAAGGGATTTGTTCAATATTTTGAAAATGCAGCTTTTCATTTTCTCGCCAAAAGTTAGATGAGAAGATGTGAAACCACTTTCATATCTGCTCATTCAAATACATAAAACCAGAGGATTGTGATCTGTGTGTCTGTGTAAGACTGAAAAAAGAAGAAACACATTAGGCTGGCTGTTAGCAAAGTTAAAATACACCTATCATCTCTTTTGCTGATTGAAACTGCATATTTAGCACAAGTTCAAGCTGTAACGTCTGTTTTCAAGTAATTTATCACCACCACAAAGAGAGCCTGATCAGCTGTTTCCTAGTGTTGTGCTTCAGTGTTTAATATTAATATAGACCCAAACATTGTGCTTCTTATAAACTGACAGAGACACTCAATATTAAACCACTGCAGGGTAATGCACACACCACTGCACTTCATGAAACAGTCATGTAGCAATTACATGCAACAGATAGACGGTGGGTATCAGTGGGGACGCTGCTGCTAATTCATATGTACTACAATTTTTTTTTTTTTAATATGCAATTTTCTGTGATCATGTTTTATTAAGCAGTGATACAGGTCGCCAAATAGTAATTAGCTAAATTGTTGTGTAGCACAAATCAAAGAATTGTCTCTAATGGGAGAAAAGCCAGGTAGAAGTGAAGGCGAGCGATGACATAATTCTACTTTGAACTGGTATTGTAGTATCTGCGCAATCTCCAAGGTTATTCTTTCAACTGTAAAATCATGTGAGCAGACATGTGAGACTATAAGGGAGTACACACACTATTTTTTTGAATACTGTAAGAATATACTTCCTTGAATCTAGAGAATGTTCATCCCTGGGCATTAAATTTAGAGGCAGGTGTGATTTCACTGCGAGGTCCAGACTTAGTGTCCTGTTGTGTTCTTGGTTTGCTTGCAAGGTCAGATTGTCCTCTGTAGGTGTAACACACACACACACACACACACACACACACACACACACACACACACACACACACACACACACACACACACACACACACACACACACACACACACACACACACACACACACACACGCACACACTCTCTCTCTCTCTCTATTTGATGAAGGGCAGCATCTTCACACGCCCATCACAAGCTTACTCAGGTCACGTTTGAAGACCCAAAAGCACGACGCAGGAAGTCACAGTGTTAAAGTTTACTCGACTACAAACAGTCTGACGCACATTCCAAGGAAGTGCGTCGACAAAGACAGAAGACAAAGTCCAGTTTTACAGATGTGGATATTGTAGAAGCAGAAGGATGGTGAAACGTACTGCCGTATTTCTATTTAGTGAGGGACGACTGAGCAGAGTCGGCTCGGGTGAGCAGAGGGGCGGGACTATATGGTGACGCGTCAGACAGGGCAGGAGTGTCTGCGGGTGAAAACACATGAAGCCAAATGAGTAAATTAGCAAAAAATACAGAGAAACAAGTTCACAAGTTTTTATGCTACTTTGCGATTTGCAAGGTTTGCAGTAATATGTCAAAGCCCACACACACCCTCTCACCCCCTGAAGAGCAGAAGTGAGGAACACTGAGTCAGTAGATGAGTGTCCAACGCACGTCTCAATTATTCCCTGTACTGTAGTGCAGAGTCATCGCTTAGACAAGTTTTTACCAACGTCCAAGATTGCTTTTGGGACAGGGATGCAATATGGTCCACAGCAATCTATCCTAGTGTCAATATGTCAAAACACCATCATTCCTTTTTATAATGTTACTGATTGTTAGTGCAAAGCCTCTCTGACTGCACTCCATTTGGTTGATAGTACTGGGAGTGTTTCCTAGAAGCTTGTTATCATGGATGATGAATAGTGGACAAGGTGGTACCATACTGAATAGCATGATCTGTAATACATTGGTTTTATTGGGCATTATACAGGTTTTTTTTTTTGTTTTTTTTAATGCTGGAGCTGCAGCTTAAAGCCTGATTTAAGGTGCTCTGCTGCTATATGACAACCACAAAGGGAGATGCGAGTTCTTCCTCTTTTCCCCTCCCTCATGTACAACCACTGTCGTTGTGTTTTTAAATGAATTTTTATTATGTAATATATTCCAAGAAAAACTGCAAAATAAAATAAGGAATATGAAATGAAAATATAATGAGATAATGAAAATGAAGTGAGTTTATACTTACAGGCTAATTCATTTCAAGCGTAATTCAGATTGACTAAGTAAGTTGTGTTTTACATTGCTGTAAAATGTTTTGATGACTTTTAAATTCCCAGGTTTAAAAGTCGGACTAGCAGCGACACACATCTTCCAACTCTTTTAATACAGGGTTGCCTCCCTTATGAATGCCTGCTAAGTCATTTAAAAACTACTTCACTCTTAATTTTTTGACCCTCCTTCCTGCAGAAAATGCCCCAAAACACTCCTGACTGTGGTTGTAAATATGATTGAAAATTCATTCACACCCCTTCATACCTCCAACATACAGACCCATGAAACTTTCCCCCGTATGAGGAGGATTTTTACAAGAGTGAGTAAGAGTAATCGCTCTTCAATTATGAATTGTGTTTTTAATCATGGAAGCCTGGCACTCAGTCTGGTCCACTAATTGCTTTATCCCTGAAGGAATCCACTCACACTCCAAGTGATGAGACTGCTGATGAAGCACACACATAACAAAAGATGATGCATAAATGCAGAAAGTGGTTTTTCATGTGTGATCCTCATTCATGCTCCATTGTTTTTCCTTCACAGAACTCACCTTCACGTGGATTTTCAACGAGTACCCTTCCTTTGTCATCCAGGACACACGGCGATTTGTGTCCCAGAAGACGGGGAACCTCTACATCGCTAAAGTGGAACCATCGGATGTTGGGAACTACACGTGTGTGGTCACCAACATGGTCACCAAAACCAACGTTCAAGGGCCACCAACACCTCTAGTCTTGCGGGTCGATGGTATGAAAAACCCTCTGCGGAATCCATTGAGTGAAAAGTAGAGGCGGTCTTCCAAATTAGCCATAGCGTATCGAAAACATTCACAGAATACATGATTCAACAGTTGTGATTGGTGCTGCTTTTGCAGGATTTATTGAGTTTCTTTGCGCCTTTACGATGTTTGCTTTGGCAGTGTACAGTATAAGCTTTAACTCAGTGAATCCATTGGAGGTATTAAACCTAAAAATATGGATAAATCTTGCAAACATTCATATTCCACACTTTAAATAATGAGCCGAACTTTACAATCTTTTACTCTTTAATTACATATCGATTAACATTTTCCCCTCTTTTGATGTTCTGAATGTTTTGTTTTTAGTTTTTTTGTTTGTTTGGCACTTTAAACTGATTTTTTTTTAATTGATAAAGTTTATCATAATTATCATTGTTACTATATTGGTTATTTATTAATAGATAGTTGTACTCAATACTACACAATGTAGAAATGTGATTAAAGAACCTTTTCCTGGATCTTAAATTATCAAATTTGTGTCACGCTTACTGAGTATTTTAATCTTGAATGGTAAAGGTTTTAAAGCATGACTTAATAGTAGAAGTATAGAGGGGAACTTTTTAGCTTTAACTATTGGTTTTATTGACGGAAATTGAATTTTAATTACCTGTACCTCATTTATGCTTTTAACAAGACTCGTTAAAGGACACTTTTTGAGTCTGCGTCATTATTATAATTTCTTTTCACTGAACTTTTCCAGAAACAAAGTCACAGCCCATCATGTAACCCTAACCCGGAAAAAAGACAATTTTCCTCCAACTATACTTTGCCAACCATCTCCAAAGACCACCTTGAGAGCTATGATTTCTCAGCTGATTTCCAGATGATTTGAGTTTTGTCTCACTGTGACCTTCTCGCGCTTTGTTTTGCACGGGATCATTTCTATGTTTCTCTTTGACACTCTAGGTGTGATGGGCGAGTACGAGCCAAAGATCGAAGTGCAGTTTCCTGAAGTTGTCCCCGTTGCAAAAAGTTCAACAGTCAAACTGGAATGTTTTGCACTCGGAAAGTATGTCCCACTGTGCCTTATTATACCACAATTATAGCTTCACCATTAGTTGTTTACTATGCCAGAGTAAGCTGCATGATAATGTGTGGAGAGTGTGTGAAGTGCTTTCGAAAACAGAAGATTTCAGATTCAAATGACTCCTCCTTGTGCTGTAAACAGAATATACAGAGAAGAAACACCCACCAGCTAATCCTTTATATTAATTGAAAATAGACAAATGTTGCCATTGTTTCTCATTTTCTACTGGCGTTGTATATGCATCTTTAACTCTCCAACATCCACAGATGAATCGAGATTGTATTTCATTTCTTGCCCTTGCTGTGTGCTGTATTTCCCATGCCTTTAGCCCAGTGCCAACCATCAGCTGGAGAAGAGTGGATGGAGCCTCTTTTGGCAGGAAGGTGGACATAAATAAGGCCAGCGGAGTTTTAGAAATTCCTTATTTCCAGCAGGAGGATGCGGGGATGTATGAATGTGTGGCTGAGAACAGCAGAGGGAGAAACCTGGTTAAAGGGAAGCTGTCTTTCTATGGTGAGTAGGAGGAGGATGTTCTCCTGACTTTGATCTGATAACTCACCTTTCTTCACAGCTCTTGTCTTGGGTATTTCAAAAAAAAAAAAAAAAAAAAGTCTCTCTCTCTGTATATATATAAATATTAGATTTGTTCAGCCCGTCAGACTTCCGTGGCATATCATGTGCCCATGTAGACTCATCAAATCTTCTGCCCATACAGTATTTAAGCCCCCTTGTCAAACTTCACTGTGATGGAAATTCTTGGGAGGAAAAGTGCAACCTCAGTGTGAGCCGAGCAAAAAAAGTTTTATTTGTTGTCATGCAATCTGTGGCTTTTATTAGAGTCCATATATTACTACATCATAAGGTGGAACGTGGCAGTAAATTAACCTATTACCAGTAGTTCATTTCTGACAAGCGTTTTATTGTGCCAGCGGCTAACACAGGGCCGGAGCACAGATTTACGCCGCCTCTCAGGGAGAGGTGATTTTTCCCTCACTAACACTGGACTTATGGCCCATATTCTGAGAAAGCTTTTAATAGCCCTTGATGAAGGATTTTTATGGTTTCCCTCTCCATTATTTTGCAGTTTATGCATTGAAGATGTCTGCCCATGAGGCCCTATAGGAATGTGCTCGACTGAAATCATCAAATCCACATTTTTCTTTCGTGTGAAGGAGGATGCCTTTTGATATGATAATGCAGTTTTTTTTTTTTTTTTTTGCAGCACCTGTGGGTAATATGAAATGCTCACAGTACCTGTAGGTAGGCTGTGGATTAAACATGCTTTACTTTAAGCAGTAGAGCATCACAAGACAGGGAGCTGACAGTATAGAGGGCTTAAAGCAAGGTAAAATATCCTGATGATGGGATGGCTGCTTTGTAAACAAGGTCATAATGTTTCAGCCGCTCAGTCGCAAGGCCTCTGTACCTCTCCTCCGCTGTGGCTGTGTGCAAGTTGTGTTTCTCCTTGTAAGATTTAAGTCCTGTCTCATTTCAAAGCCTCACAGGCTGACCGGCTGCCAGGTGATAAAAATCTGTAATCTCATTTTAAACTCCCATAGACAGGATCTTGTGGGACATCCATCAACTCTATAGAAGAATAGAAGAATCAATATGGCGATGTGGTACTTGCGACAACCAAACAGTACGGGCACAGTAAGAATAAAGGGTGGCCTCTTTCGATTTCCCCACTTAATTGTCCTTCTGCCGTTCCAGGGGATTTTAAGAAATTAGATCATGGTCCAACAGTTTACCGCATTTGAATGGACTCAGATACAATCGCAGCGAATTTGTATAGAAGCCGCTCGCATGAGATCTTCCTTTCCATTATGTTATCTCTGACAGTCTCATTTGTAATGCTGTTAACAGGGTGCTGCGGAGTAATTGTTACTCAGTAGTGATGCATTTTCAATACTGAATGTATTTATTATGCCAAATGTATTTACTTTTCACACCGCAGACATTAGGGAGAGCCTTTTCTAACTGCACAATGACAAAATAGCGTATTTTGCTGCTATTCAGTCAAACCTTGAATTAAATTTATGAGTCTAAGTCTGATCCTCTAAACTAAAATGTACCTCCGGAAGTCAGAAACGACTAAATAAACAAGACAATGCAACTTCACTCCCAAAAATTGCTGTTAATAATCTAAATCAGAAGAGAATTTATTGTGATTGGGGATTCTAAAATGTTTAGCAGTTAAAACATGCAGTTCAAAATTAGGATAAAATAATGACATTAGTTAAGTATGTATATTGGTGTAGTGGTTGGCACTGTCAACTTATAGTGAGCATATGCATATTCAGCTTCTTACTGGTTTCGTCTAGGTAATGCATAGTGCTCCAGCTTCCTCCAACAGTGCAGAAACATGTGTTTGAGGCTAATTGGTGACTCTGTTTTGTCTCCAGGTGTTAATGAGAGTGTGTGTGGTCATCTGGCTCTCTGTGTGTTTACTCTGTGATGAACTGGTGACCTGTCATGGGTGTATCATCAGCTGGGATCGGCTCAGTTCCCAAGTTGAAACAAACTATAGAAGATGGATGGGTAATAAGATATATTAATGCAAATCCCAGACTGATTCCTTTCTGAGGATGGTACAAGACACTGCAATTTAAACAGGCTCAACAGACATAGTGTAGCTGTATTATGATTGGTGGCGAATTAGTTTTTTTGCATAAAATGCATAAAGAAACTGAGTTTCATCCGGAATACCGTTTAAATTGCTGTGTGTAGGCGAGTGTTTGCCCTGTTCAGATGTCCTTGACACTGAATATGTCGTGGATACTAGAAGTTAATTGCATTATTATTATTAATATCATTATATTATATTATATATAAGTAACACATGTAGACAAGCTAGAAGACTGACTCACCCACCTTTTCTACCATTCCCCTTGACCCTGGTAGGGCATCCTGTATATATGTGGGTGCTTCACAGGCTCCATAAATCTTCTTACCCTGTTTCCAGAGATAAGGCGATAGTCACTGATGCGGCAGTACGACACCAGCATGAATATTGAGGAATTTGATTAATTCATTTCTCATGTTACAAGTGACAAAAAGTGGGAATAATGTGGTATTGACCAGTTTGATAAAAAAAAAAGAAAGGAATTACAGCACTGTAAATGTTAGCCTTACAAGAAACATGTTTCTTGTAATTCTTCATTCCTATAGAAGGATCACATCAGCAGAAACTGGCTATATGAAATACCAAAAGGTTGATTGGTCTCAATCTCCATTGATTTTTTTTTTTCTTTCATACACCTGTTTTTTATTAATTTATATATTTCCCAACAAGAGGTCAGATTCAGGTTAATTGGAAGTGGATTTATGATTTGTGTCTTTAGGCGCTTCTTTAATGAACTAATCGCTCGCCTGGTTGCCTCATTGATTTATTCGAAAAACGACTGCCGGCCGGCTATGCTGAAGCAATTGTGTGGTGGGAAAACGTTTGTTTACAGCGTGTGTGTTATGTGACCTCACAGCTGCACCCCACTTGACTGAAAAGCCTCAGGATGTGCAGAAGACCATTGATGACACTCTGGTGTGGGAATGCAAAGCCAGCGCCAAGCCGAAACCCTCGTACCGCTGGCTGAGGAACGGAGAGTCCCTGGACCCCATGGAGGTTGTTGTTTTGTTTTTTTCCCCTAGAAATTGCTTTTATTCAAAAATATATATACATAGCATCCAAGGCCACATGGTGTTGTAGTGGTTAGCTCTTTTGACATACAAAAATAGTTCAGGACCTTTCTATGTGGCGATTGTAGGTTTTCCCTGTTTCTGCTTTTTTCTACTGGTACTCTTGCTCTACCATAACTCAAAGACATGCATGTTTTGGTAAATGTGACATGACATATAAAATAGGATGTATGTGTGTGGTGCGATTGCATATCTCTGTGTGAATCCCTGTACTGGACTGAACATAGGTGAGCTGTCACAGGGTTATTATTATTATTTTATTTACTTTTAGGGGAAGCACCTTAGAAGTGGAAAACAGTTTTTTGTCCCTCTTCGTCCAGGTGGTGTCCGTCACATAAAGCCCATTTTGAACAAGTAATGACGGCATAATAATCCAAACAGCCACACGCCCACATCTTTTCCCTTTGTTTTAGTGCTAAAACGGACAAGGTACGAGTTCCTGAACATTTAGTTCAATAGTTAAGATAAGATAGTAAAATGTTACGAGATGCAAACACAACATAGGAACAATTTCAACATTTAAACAAATTTATCCTCCCACATTCGGAGAACCCTTGGGTTAATTGATTACTCTATTGGCCTGTATAGTGTTTACCTTGCATTTTACCCTTTGTCGGCTTGGATTGTCTCCCAACTATCTGTGGCCCGTAACTTTTGTTAGGCAGCTATAGACGGTGGTTAGATGCATGTAAAGATTTGCAAAGCTTCCATTCACTTTGCACGACGGCTCTTCCAAAAAGCAAGGGCATAAATTTTTTTTAAAAAACTAGTAAAAAAATAAAGTAAAAGCTGAGACAATTGTGTCAGGTGTAACCACATGATCAGATAATCAGTCAAGAGTGTTTACCACCTATTCAAATTGCTTTGCCAAATAATGTGGATTGTTTTGCTCGGATTTAATTACACTAATCCAATAGGGGCTGTGTTTCAAAACCACTCAATTGGTTTAAATTTTGGTTGTGCAAATCGCCTGCTGATCGAATTCCACTCCGAAGCTTTTGTTCCACCGCAGTGCATGTTTTCACTTGCAGACCGTCTTTTGAGCGGTTGTAGAAATGTCATGCATAATTTCTGCTTTCACTAATGGTTATGCAGGTCTGAGCCAGAGGCTATCAGAGGGTCTCAAAACACACCGTCATAAGGTTTGCTGTTAATCAATGTCTTACAAAATCTTACAGTGGTTAGTACATGGTAAGATTGCTGAAAGGCTCAATCTGCTCAGCTTTCACTGTGAGCAGAGTGTGGAAAGAAGAACGATTTTGACAACAAGCCCTAAAGCGCTTCTACGATCCCAGATGAGCATAATTTTAAGGGCACAATGAAAGATGATATAACTACGGTTGATTCAGACCCATCTTATGTAAAGGATGCATAATGTGGTACTGCACTATTTGTTGCATTTTGCTTGGGAGCAAATACTGCTTCCAACTCATAGGTTTGTACTTGGCAAGAACACGTCACTCTGAAATGGCTGCATTTCCTAGGGACTATATTTGGCATAAAGAAAATTGTGCGTGTGTGCGTGCGTGCGTGCCTGCGTGTGTGCATGTGTGGTGAGGGAGGCTGTTTGTATGTGTTTTCGCACCGAAGCCAAAGTGATGCCATTTTCTGCCAGTCATCAACCGGGGACTTTGTCGACAATTCGTTGCTCAATCTCTCCTATCTGCTACTCTCAATTTTATCATTAAGTCTCTTTTCTCTTGGGAGGGTGAAAAATGCCTTATCATCCAAAGTGCATTTCACATTTAGGCAATGTGCCTTGTTTTGTGTTATCGTGCTGCTGAAGTGAGTGTGCTTTCTGCCTAAAAAGGCTGGCTCCAATGAATCACAGTCACAGATCGTGGCTGTGTTTGGTTGGGTAATGAGCCCAAAACTGGACTGTTGCTGTTTTGTTGGACATGTGTTTAAAGGGGGCAGGTGGCTTTTGTTTTCTGGAACTTAGATAGGGAGCTGAGATAATACCCCAAATCTGCGGCACTTTAATTGGGGAGCCGAATGTTAATGCACGTGCACTGAGGAAGATTACTGGGTTTTGCGCTAAGTGGTTTGCCATTAAGACGGAGAAGTAGTACTGAGCAAATCCTTTATGTGTGGCCACTCAAAATTTAATCTGCATAAATAGGCCTCACTGTCACAAACATTTCCTCTCTGTCATTTGCTTCCGTCCATTATTTTACTGCATTTTGAAGGGCTTGACAAAGGTCACCTCTTCTATTTGCCACACATCTTTAACCACAGGAAACCCTTATCGCTCCACCTGCGAATCTCCCGTATTGATTTGTAAATAACATTGTAAAAATTCCTTTGGCAGGTGGCCAAGGTAACATATTCGCTATACATGGGGCTATATTAATGAGGTGGGGTGTTACCATTTTCAAAATGCCAGCGTCAACCGCGGCAACAGTAAATCAATTTCCAAACCCAAAGGTCAGCAATGTAGAGAGAGAGGGAGAAGGAGAAGAAGGCCAAGGGGGCCATTTGTTATTCCTCATTAGAATGGATCAGTCCTCCTTCTCTCTCTCTCTCTCTCTCTCTCTCTCTCTCTCTCTCTCTCTCTCTCTCTCTCTCTTGCTCTCTCTCTCCTTTGGTCACTCTCTTATGCTCTCTTTCAAGCTTTTTTCTGCCCATTTTCCTTCTCTCTGTCTCTGCCTCATTTTGGGCTCCCTCCAAGGGAATTAAATGGCACAGAGGAGGCCTGTCACTTCAAAATGTCACCCCGACGAAACAAGGACCCACTCATGCTTGTATTTTCCACTACCCCCCCACCCCCCAGCACCACCCCCGCCCTTTTACCTACATACATGTGAGTGTGTTTTCTCTACCTTCGACCTCCAACGTCCGCTATCTTCCTTCTGCTGAGTTTCTGATTTGTTGCTCACACTCATTTCAACAAATCACACATTCACATCCAGAGTAACTATAGAGCGCAATGACTTGCGTTTTTTTTTTTTTTTTTTCCCAACTTGATACACTGCTGGTATTGAGAGGAGTCCAGCATAATTAAATATGGTTATAAAGCAGCCGAGTTCTACCATTTCCCCCCAGTGTTAAAGAGATTATGATGGAGCCACCACTGAGTGTCTGAGGGTTTCTCAACGGGGCAGATGCTGCAGAGTAGCAAAGTGTGGCACCGACCCATGCACTTACCCACATCTCGTCCATCTGATTCATCCCCCTGGGCCTTTGTACTGTATAACCTGAAAAGGACCATCTATCATCTATTCAAAGCTACCGTGGCTCCGAGCTCTCCTCATCTCTTTATGTCTTTATGGCCTCCTTTCCTTTGAGCACACATGTAAGCACGCCTTGCTTGCCAAAAATCCCCGGGTGCTCGAGGAGTTCCACTTGGAAACTGCTGCATCCATCCACACCCAGGACCCCCTCTGGCGGTGGCTTTAGCTCCGGATCAACCACGCATCCGTCCTGTGAGCGGTGCCTCACAAAGAACTCCATTTGAAGATCCTGGGCAGTGTCACCGACTGATGTTAAGGGACAGTTCTAGTCTTTTCAAGTGGCGATGTTGTAATGATTCCTGACGACAGACAGACTGGCAGCAGGACCCTCTGGACTACTTTGTCACTGACATTAAAAGGTCCAGCTCCACTCAATGGAAAGATCAAGGGCAAGAACAATGAGTCCTGCCACACTTAAATTGACATAACTATAAAAAGAAGGCAGAGTAGTGCTGTAGCTTGTAAAAGCTAGAAGAGCTGTGGCGAAGGACAAACTTTATCCTGGTTTCTGTTTTTCTGGTGTACGGCGTGTATGCGTTCTTCAAATTTCTTTCTTTCTTTCTTTTTTTAAATGCCTTCACATGCTTATGAGTATTGTCTCTCTGCCTCCAACACTCTGTGACACTTGGTGGAGGATATAAAAAATAAAAAATACCCTGCATGCAGCAGTCCTCATCAAATCCACTGAGGTTTAATTGCAGCCATCTTTTTATAATGTCTCAGTGCTATGTTAAGCAGAGGGGGGTTACATCTGCTCACTGTGGGCCTATTGGGACCACAGAAAATTAACAGTGTTTCAATTAGAACCCCCCCGGAGAGAGAAAAAAACTGTGGCTAAAGCTTGATTTAAATCAGGTCATTTATCAGTATGAACACACTTGGTGTTGTAGTACTTAAAAAGTCCATATATAGGCCTAATTACCCACCACTAAGTGGTTCTAGTCCATAATTACCATTATCATATCGAATGTCAACTTGTTATTGTGCTAATTGGACTGTTTGTACAGTTTCTTATAAAAAGGTATGACATATTTTGAAGGTAAAGTATGTAATAAATGCAAATACATTAAAGGGCAGTGGTCCACAGAGTTTAAAGTCGACAGAAAGTACAATTTTTAGATGACTTTATATCCACCCCGGTGGTGCAGTGAGTCCAATTTAGGCTAAATGTTCCAAAAGCAGCTCCAAACAAGATATCAGGTAAATAACACCTTTCTACTACTAAAGAATTAACCAAGTTTAACAGTTAAAGGCTCAGTTAATAACTGGAAAGTAACAGAATTTATATTGACTTTTTATTTTCCATGCCTGTCTTCTTGAATGACTCATAAAAAGACAACAAAGCCATTATGATAACAAACAATGAAAATACATTAAATCTACTATGTAAAACATGTACTTTTCAAACATGTAATGCAAACATTGTAAAATTGGATTATGTGTCATGTGAACTCTGGATGACTCATTTGGATGATTGTCTCCTTTTTAAAAAAGAAAATATTTGTTTCTCTTTTAAACTTTACATGTTCAGGAATAAATGAATTAATAATAAAAAAAAAACTGTGCCATCACCAAAAGATCCTCCACCTTTGCACAAACAGCTTTTTCATTTAAAGCCATCTAACTCTGGAATCAGCTTCCGGACAGTCTGAAGCTGTCTGTAGACTGGAACACTTTTTCTCAAAACCTAAAAAATTCACATTATGGAAAACGAGCTGTGTCGGCATTATTCTATTTTAATTGTCCACTCTATTGTTGTATAATGCATTTCAGTATTTTGTAAGAATTTTAGGAATTCAGGTGTTGAATTTAAATGAGGAATGTTGATGTTATGTGTTCCTGCTCCTATTTTCTGTATAATGTGTTCCATAAGATTTTTAATATCTGATTATAGCTAATGTTATAAATTGTTACTGTATGTTATATTTGTAAATATGTATCATTATGCTGTGTGCCTGCCCGGGTACTGCAGATGGAAACTAGCAATGGCTAAAATCTTTTCTTCAAGATGAGTGTTTTTGTACATGGTCCCTGAAAAATAAACTAAATAAATTAAATAAATCATTTTCCAAACAGTGTAAAAATGCCAACATGATTGGTTCATCTATTGACCTGTGTGAATGTTTCACTGAGGTGAGTGTAGATGGAGAAACGCACCTACTGGGAAACAGATGTTGCTAAACATCTAAATCTAAATAAAACAATAAAATAAAGAATATTGGATTTAGTTGGCCAATTAATAGCAAATAAATTGCATGTACAAATAAAATACTTTGTAACAAGTTCATATGCCAATAATGTAGTTCTTACCACGGCACAAACTAATAAATCAATGGCTGGAGCTACTTTAGGAGCAAACAGCGTACCACTTAACACTGAACTCATCCTGATTAGTTGTTAACCTTGGAATGAGGTGAGTTTCATGCCTCAAGGCAACTACTCAAGGACTTTTTGCTGCAGCTTTGAACTCTCTGAACCTGTTTGGTATCAGGTTAACATGGCTGCTTCCATCTCTGGAAGTTAAATACGTGTCTCTCTGTCTGTCTGTCTTCAGCAGGACAGAATCCAGGTGAATAACGGAGTGCTGACGATCAGCAGCTTGAATCTGGCTGACATCGGCATGTACCAGTGTGTGGCAGAGAACAAGCATGGCCGAATCTTCACCAACGCTGAGCTGCGAGTCATCGGTAAGACGACAAGCTGATTCCTCAAAATACACTCAACCAGGTCACATACACCTGTCTTACACCCACAGCCGTGTTGACGGAGTATCTGCTGGATGTCTACAATTTTGACAGCTCGGTAACAAAAATATTATTTAAAAATAGAAACAGTTTCCCATCATTCGGTCTAAAAAACATTTGTTTTTCCCCTATTTTTAGAAAAAGCACTCACTATTCAAAATCTGTCACAATTAATTTAACCAGTTTTGGTTCATTTTTATGAAGAATTGATCGGTGATGCTTTATTGCCAGCAGCTGAAGTTAAAGTGACTGATTTGCTTGAATAAGATAAGTTGTTTGCATTGACCCAAGCAGGAGATGAGTCTTCAGTGACTGTTTGGTTTTGTTGTATTTTATCATTCGACCAAAAAATATTTGGACTAATTTAGAGTTGCAACAGTACTGCTGTGTACAAAAACAACATCTTATCCTATGATGATTTCCTACATTGAATTCACTAGGTTGTATGACTTGAAAGAAAAAGATTTAATTTTGCAGTGGTCACAAGTAATTATCAGATTTTAAATGAGATTTTCATTCAATACAACTTGCTCCTACAGCATGTTCATAGTGAGTGTCTTCATATATTTATTCTTTAGTTAACAACTGTACCAAAATCAAAAAAAAAATATTTGTAGTATGAGTTGTCTCAGGTTTAGGAAATTGTCTGAGAAAATTTACTTTTCCTTTTGATACAATGCGTTGCTCATCTATAGCAGGGTTCATACAATCTACAGTACTGCTTTACTGTTGTAGAAATTCAATGCAAACCTTTTTCTTGTATTTAATTTTAGCAGGTACAGGGAGAAAGGAAAACCTCAGTCACAGCACTTTGTTGTGACAGTTTGACACAAATGCATTATTAAAACAAAAAGGAGACTTCTAAGTCTGTCAAAGCCACTTAACCTCATGTTACAGCAGCTTGAGATGCTTTGTCTTCTCGCACGCATAACTCTGATTGGCAGCACAACATTAAATGACTTCCTGTATGCAGGCAGAGCTGATGCAGTTCACAGAGCCACTTGGCAGCTTGAAATGACTGTACGTACGTATACGGGCCTAAAAACAGATCAGTCAGTGTGGGAGGGAAAAATTGATGTGCCATCAACTCTCATCTGTTTCATCCTGTTGTATATTAGAAGTCATGGGACTGCAAATGCTTGACAGTCAAACAAAAGCATTTTGGATTTTGTAGCTCTGTTGTAAAGAATTATTGAAACAGAAAACACTCTAACAAAATTCTAAGGAAAACAACTCACTGAAAAAGTCCATCGTTTTTTGTGAATTCATAGCTGGTAGATCTAGGATTAAAAGTGGAACCAACAATTGTGCTCAACAAAAACTACTGTTATGTGGCTTTAACTGTTCTAAATTTCAGGTAGAAATGCGGTCTGTGATCATAAAATAACAGTTTTTTCAAAAACTACTAAAATACAAAGTATTAGTCAATTTTTACCAATCTGTAATTGCTTCAGTAGCAGGCAATAGAATAAATCCACGAGTCAACATTTGAAGCACATTTATCAGGCAGTAAATAAAGAATATGGAATTACATTTTGGTTATTTGTTTTGTGAATGCAACAATTAAAAAAAAAACGAACACAAAATGCGAATCGGTTTGCAAATAAATACTTTTTTATTGGAGGTTGGCAACATACTTGGTTCACAACTTCCAATTAAAGTTATCAAGGGCAGATAATTTTAAGAACATTAACTCAATGAACAGCGTACACATTTATTTAGAAATTCTCCAAAATAGTAATTAGTAAATAATTACAGTATTCCAAATATTGCTTGTTTGTCCCTTGATATTATGTTTAGGCTTTCAACTGACAATTGTTATTAAACTAAAACTAAGAATGGTTGTGATTAATGTGTAGTGACATTCCTGCAGAATGTTGCACACACACACACACACACACACACACACACACACACACACACACACACACACACACACACACACACACACACACACACACACACACACACACACACACACACACATATGTGTGTGTTTATATATATATGCGTTCTATATACATCTTTGTAATGTTTAATAAGTTCACACAACAAAGAAAGTTTCTTCACCATCAGTCAACCATCAGTCCTTCCTTTAAATTACATCTTTTCACGTTGACTTGTGAAGTTATTAATAGGTGTTTCTCACTTTCATTATACTGTGTCCCACCATTTAAATGGGATTCATGTCTTCTTCAAGTTCTAATCACAGGAATAAAGTGTGATTGACATTAATTCACCTTAAATTGCCCCCCAGTAGAGTACAGGGTCTGATTATCTATATTCCTTTAACATTATGAAGACATATCTTAGAAACTATAACTTCTTCTTGAACTTTTGAATTCATTCGAGCTCCTTCCATGTGAGGAATAAAAGACTGATGTGTGATAAATACCTGCTGTGTGGCTGGAAAAGAAAATGCTGGCTTTTCTACATAGAGTGTCAAGATATAATTGTGAGGTCTGCATTGTGTGCCTGAGTACATGCGTAATATCTTGTGTATTGTTGTGTATGCACATGCAGCGGCGCGCGCTGGCAGGTGCTCAGCCGTGTCACTGGCGCCAGGCTGTGCATTCGCTTTGAAGAGCTTTCTGCTGAGTCGGTGTGCATACAAAACAGCTCCAGACGACGGCGCCTTAGTAATTAAGGCCTAAAGGAGCTGCAACAAAGTCTCCTTCTCGTTTTACATTCCCCCAGTTTTGCTTGGAAGCCCTATGGCTTAATTCTCAATGCATAATGTCTTTCTAAGGAAGATTCATGGAATTGGAAAACCACCGCTCTTTTTTTTTTTTTTTCATAGAATATCTTCTTGATGTACCTTGTCTGTGTGCATTAGAGTCTGTCTGCATGTGCGCAAGCGAGTGTGTATGTGTGTAGAAAGAAAAGGATGTTGTGGGGCGGGGGGGGGGGGGGGGGGGTTGTGGGGTGACCTGCCTAATGGACAGAGTGACCTGCATGTTTTAGGAAGCTCCTCCACTCTCTTCTGCAGCAGCACTACTCCCCTTGCTCGTCCGTCTCCTCTTCTCTATCAGTAAATTAAACCACTCAGTTCTTTGTCCACCTCCCCCCCGCCTCCCCCATCTCCCTCACAAATACTCACATCTTTCTCATTGCACCCAACCCCATCAGCCATCGCTCCGGACTTCTCCCAGAACTTGTTGAAGGCGCAGACTTTGGCCCGCCAAGGTGGCGATGTCCTGATCGAATGCAAGCCGAGGATGTCTCCGCGGGGCGTGATCTCCTGGAGAAAGGGGAAGGAAGCCCTGAGAGAGAGCCACAGGTAACCAGGGTTCCTTTATATAGAGCTGTAGATACATGGTGTGTGGGACCGCAGTTGTTTAGTTTTGTCTGCACTACGTGCGGAGTAGTATTTCATCGACTTGTTATTTTATTTTTCCCTACTTGATATTCATGGTGACAAACTGCAAAGAGCAGAATCACAGTGTGACACAATACAATTTGAATTGCATAACACGTTCCTCGCTCCACCACTTTCCCCCTGCTATCTACATTTCTTCCCTGAACTCCGTTGTGCTTTGCTCCTCTGGCAGTGCTCAGAGCTGGTTTCTGCACTGTTTACTTAAGGTAATTGGGCGTTCCTAGACTGCGGCACTTGGATCGATGCACTGATCCATCAGCTCATTAGCAGCATGTAAGGCCTGGAGGGTCATTAGAGCACAAGGCAGACGATGATCCAGACCCACCACTGAGACATGGAAGAAGTGGATGAAATCCCCAAAAGGACTGATCAATGGATCGGCTGCTGAACATACATTCTTTTGCGGTGGTGCTGGTGACACCGGGGGTACCAGCCGGACACCTTGTTTTATTAGAAATCAGGTTAAGTTACAGATCAATGCAATACCTCTGTGTACCGAAGAGGAGATGGAAAAGGAAAAACTAACGTTAATCAGGCAAGAAAAACCAATTGTCCTCCTGAAGACATAATGCTGGTCGAGGAAGTTGTTCCGTATATAGTGAGTCACTGATCAGGATTTATATTGTTTGTTCTCACATTGCAGCAACATGCAGATACGGTGCGCAGCAGCTTTAAATAATATGGCCTTCCTTTGATTGACCATTTTTCAAAGCAGGGTTTAGCGATCTATTCTAATACACAGTCTACTGCACACAAGTAGTCACAGGAAATACAGTTTTTATTCTGAAATGTCACCATTCAGTGATATTCGTTCGATTTCCAGAGCTCTCTCACAAGCCCCGAAACATTCAACATGATTAAATGGGATGAAATTGAAACCGCCTGATGTGTTATTGCGCCCTAATTGTTGCCCTGCCGGGTTGGGTACTTTTCTCTGAGTGTTAATTTTCAGGTGAGCTATAATAATCTCCCAAACACACAATGTTTTCTCCTCAAAATCACTCACTTTCTGCGTGACAACATCTTTACTTTAGCCAGGAATGTGCCAGCGGGAGGCAAAGCACACCTGCTGGCACCTGCAGTGATGGAGTAGGGGTCCGCATTCCTCATTTGATGTGGGATTAATTGTTGAACTGGCTCAGCAGCTTTCCCACATCCAACCCCTGGGATATCTATCCTCACCACAGAGGGGGTGCGGCAGGTTTAGTCATGTCTCCCCTCCACCTGCCAGACAGCATGTTGGGGAAACTAAAGGTGTACTGACATTGTTAATAACAATGCCCGGCTAAGACGTCTGTTACAAGAGAGAAACATTTGGTTTTTGACTGTGCGCCAAATTCAGCACCAATATTGTTGCAAAGACCTGCTAAACGTTTGGGCCGGGTTGCAGATTCATCATCCTCTTAAGCATCGAAAGGGAATCGCATACATTCTGCAACATGCGTGATCAATCGCGCCCATAAAGACGAGATTTCCCTTATGAGATTTAATGTTACGGCCCTGCCCTGAAGTGTGTGAGCTGCATGCAAGATGTTACGTTTTGACATCATTGCAACATCTCTGGCAAGCCTATTCCCTTGTTCCTGGCTCGTTAGCATTTACTCTCCTCCATATTGAAATGGGGCTGTTACCAATGTTATTACAGCAGTGGCACAACACTAATCCATCCCACTGGCTCAACGAAAGTACCCATAATTCCTTCTAATCTTCCAGGGATAATGTTTTCAAGGATCTCGAGTATAAGAAAACGAATCAACTAAGAACAAGGCAGGGATCTGATTAGTTAATGAAATCATGAATGTGCGATACCTACATCAGCTCATATCACAGGCGCGTGTAACAGGATGAGGGTTACGGTGCACTTACTCAGGGAACTCTGAGGTTACGATAAAGTGCTTACCATAATTTAATTCTGCTGCTGACCACTGCCAGCAATTGTATATAGGAGAAAGCTTTTAGAAATATTACCTTTACGTTGAACCACCGTGTTTAGGAGTGCCAGGGTAAGTGGATGGTGTTGCTCCATCCTATAATATAAAGCATTTTCTA
Organism: Lipophrys pholis; assembly: GCF_963383615.2. Taxonomy (NCBI): domain Eukaryota; kingdom Metazoa; phylum Chordata; class Actinopteri; order Blenniiformes; family Blenniidae; genus Lipophrys; species Lipophrys pholis. Next base: position 18,742,509 of record NC_137630.1, read on the forward strand.
AACCTGCCACTAATACAAGCAAGAGTTGGCAAAGCAGAGAGAGCATCACGAGTGACTGAGATACTCAGTACCTGGGAATACTACAGTTCCTGGTAATATACTGACTTAATTATGCAATCCTTTGTAAGTGGTTGAAATAATGATCTTCATTTACACCCTCCTGTTTTTTGTTGCACCGTAGAGAAACGGAGCAGGCTTTTAGATTACAACCAGTAGCTCACTTTAACACCAGCCAGTAAGGCTGAAGTGAAGTGCCTGTTTACTATATCACACTGTTCAAGCTTTTATGTACACCACAAATTTCGCCAATACCTTAATTGCTGCGGGGCAACCTTTAAGAGAAACGGGAACAAAGTGAAAAGCATTTCAGATGGATAATGCCCCTCACATCTTTATCTTGCGCTGTCCTTTTGTAGCTTTGCCGAGGAGGAAGCCTGACATAGGCTACTGCACAGTTTAATGGCAAGTCTTATCCCTGTGACATCTCATATCCATAACTCTTTGTTATAGGCCATTACAAAGGAAGCCCTCGGTTCACTTAGGAGAATATACCCCCGTTTCCACGGGGAATGGGCACAGTAATGCGTTTTAATTCTTCCAGCCTTTAAAGTGACACGGGTCATTTTTGATCATTTCAGGAAGTCCACGCCGCCTCGGAGGGATGTTTCACAAAGTAGTGTTCAAGTTCTCTCTCCGAACTCGTTACACCTAAAACACTATAGCTTTCGCCCATTACCATCCTATGTGCAGTTTAAAGGATTAGATATCGGCTGCGAGAGAGGATTTACAAGGCAAGGCATGCATTGATGGGGTAATTAGCTTCTAAGGAGACAAATGTAGTCAGGATTTGGCTGAGAGATAACATCACAAATTGTTGGGCTATAATTTGATTGGATTGGCGTGACCTTTTCTGACTGAAGAAATGAACTGCAAAGAGATTTCTCCACTAGAGCTTGTCTTTGTCAAAAAAAAAAAAGAAAAAGAAAGGAAAAAAAAAAAAGATGAAGCTGTAGCATCTTCTGCTTTGCATCCATTAGAGATGTCAATAACACTTTTCTCCTACAGGCACTGAATGTTTATTCAGTGTTGTTACTTTCTCTGACAAATTACTCCTCAGTACAGAAATCCTGACACGTTGTAATGATCACGAATATCCTCTCTTTGGCGGCTAAACCCTGAGCATCAAGAATCAGAGGGTTGTAACTGTTTCACATCATGAAATATTAATTCTGTGCTCATGAGGCTTAATGGTTTTTGCATGTTGGCAATATCTTTGATAACGCCAGGCCAAATTAATTATTAGTTCAGCAAGCAATAGCTGTCTTGTTACCACGGGGGGATTTGTTTTTAGCACTGTGATATTTTATTGATTGCTGTCGGGAATTTTCCTTCATGTCTGCCTCCCCTGGGGAGAAGCGAGCTGGTGGAGACTTGAGTTGCTTAAGGACATCGCAGCCAGGCCGGCTCCCAGCTGCAGGATGACAAGTGAAAGATGGGCTCTGCAACAACTAACCTGCCTCTCTGATTATTTGGAGTCTCCAGAGGAAGGACAACAGACCCTGATCATCATTTGGGATGCTTGACCTCTCGTTTCTTTGTTTTCTGTACTCGTCTGTGAGGATTATTCAAAAAATTCTTATACACATAATCAGATGAAATTATTTAGAAGCAATGCTTTCCACATCGTTTTCGTGCTGTCACCTGCACTTTCTCATTGCGGGGGATTTTTGAGCTTTTTCTTTTGGAAATTTTCAATGAGAAGGTTGTATTGTAATTGCGGCTAAATCATGATTAAACACTAAACAGCTGAGCCAGATTTTTTTTTCTTTTTTTTTTTTTATTAAAGGTAAAACAAATTGCACCAGTATTGTGTTTTTACCTGATGATATGAAGATCAAATAAATCAATAAAAAGAAGGAAAAAGTTAGCGGACAGGACAAATTTAGCACCTATTATGGCTAAATCAATCATAACTGTTCTTACAGGCGCTGCATGTTCTGCGTTTTAGGCTATTTGGTGCCCGCAGATGAAAATGTGAATGTTTGTGGTTGCACGCCTGTTGTCTGTGTGTTTACTTTGCGATGTACCAGCGAGGAGTTAAACCTGTCTTCGCCCATAGCAACCCTCATTTGGATCAAACAGTATTAAAGAAGAAGAACATTTTAAGCCTTTAATTTAAAACTTATTATTTTTTAGGTTACAAAGAAAGAAACGGACAACACACAATGTCTAGACAAGCCCAAAGTTGTTGGCAACATACGGTGTCAGGTAATATTCAGCAAGTGCAGTAAATTAAAGCGAAATCTTAAGTCACACAGTCGGGTCTTTTAAGGCGTGTTGCCTCCAGTAATTACACAGATCAAATGATAAGACGCAAAATGTGTTTTTCAGAAGGAGCTGGAATGCCTCTTTCACTGAAGCTTAAATTTATTTTATTTAAATTTTTTGGGGGGAGGGGGGAGTGGGGGCATCTAGCGAGAGAGAATTAATCAAACCATTTATTTTATTACCGAGTACCGCACTAACCTGCGACCCTGTCATTTCTTTCTCTTTTGTAACATGTTGGGTTGTCTCAGGCTTCTGTGCGTCTCGCCAAACAAAGTCCCCACTCAAATGTTTTCTTCTTTTATTCTCTAACCTTGACTGTGATCAAAATACACCAAAAGTGCGGCGAGATGAATGTCATTATGCATATTTTCTTGCGAGTTATTTGTACTCATGTTTTTTTATTTATTTATTTGTACACACTATTCAAGGCCTTATTGACTCTGACGTGATTTAAGGACTCTGCTTTGAATGTTTTCAGGGCTCCTGCAGCGAGCAACTACTTTTCTAAGGGTTCATTTGGAAAGTTTTCACCTGCGAGTTTCTCTGTCGCTACTTAAAATAGCAGAGAAAATAGTTGTGTTTGCTGGGTTTGTTATAAAAAACCCATTAATGATAGCGCGCGTCGTGTGAGTCACACAAGGAGCATCCGCGTGAATTGAGGGAAAACTGAATATAAATTTTGTGAAACGTTGGCTCCGGTCCTCTTTATTAACACCGTCCATTTCCTCGCTCACCTTTTTAAAACAAATCCCACTTTGAAACTGTCTATATCTATTGATTTTCATTGTATATTGTTGTTGTTAATTGCAATTGATCTATTTTGGAAATTCAACTTCTTTTGAATTATTTAAAAACTGGGTGACTTTTGTTTTAAAAAAAAAAAGTACTTTTATCAATGAAGTTACCATTATGATGAATGTTTTTGAGAATTAATTTCAAGACAAAATCTAAACACTATACAACACGAATGGATTCAATCACAAAAGCCAAGCTTTGTTGCCAACTCTGCCGCTAATTTTTCATATTCTGTCTTCTATATCTGAGACAGTTTGGTGAATGGCGCAGAAGAAGTGATACTCAGTCTCTGTCTGATCGAATCTGTCCAGTTAGACTGATGTTGCCTTCAGGTGACAGAAGAATCTTAAGTATATTGGATTTGCTGCCACAGTTTGTCATAAAACCTTCTTTTGTGCTACATTGTGCTTTAATTAGGCAGATATTAATTGCTTCTCTGAATTCATGCTCAGTTGAATGGTTATTGGATCCTTTTAGTATTTTCTTAGAAGTGTTTTTTAATCACTGTGCATCACTCTGAGCAAACCTAAAATGAGAGCGAATAATCACCATAAGGTGACTATTAGCATAGGAAGTCAAGCATGGCTTTTTAAAATACCCATCCTATATGTGTCGATCCCTCTCCAAATCCTCATACTGTAAACCTCTAAGAAAAACTCATTTTTGATAAAAATGATCTTGTACTGTTTTTATCACAGCATCTCCTTGTACCGCACTCCCACAGATGTCAACACCAAAGCACATGGAGATGATTACATTTCTCTGAGACTATATCCTGGAGAAACTTCTCCAACTTCATAAATCGAAGCAGCAGCAAAGAATTATTGAGAAATTTCTATTGTGAGCCATCTGAAATATATTTAAAAGTGTTAACTAAAGTCTTTTTCACCTCTTGCAGAGTTATGGTGTTGGATAATGGAAGCTTGCGGATTTCCAATGTCACTAAAATGGATGCGGGAATCTACACTTGTGTAGCCAGAAACCAGTTTGGAGTAGCAAGCAGCGCTGGCAGCCTTTTGGTTAAAGGTAAGATATTATTGTTCTCGACTCCAAACAGCCTGATTTAGTTTCATATTGTGAACGGGATATTGCTTTCTATATTGTTCACTTCATCCTTATTAGTTGTTACCTTGGCAACGGCATCTTGTACACAACACACTTCATAATATAGTCACAACAAAATCCTATTATTAGGACACCATCATAGCAGTTACAGTTAATAAGGCTTTAATATTCAAACACTGATATAGTGTTTACTTTTTTTTTTTTGCTGCCTTCAAAGAATAGATGTGATGTTTTTTTTTTTTTGTTGTTAAAGCTTTTTGTTTTAATGAATCTGAACATTAATCCTGCAGGTTTTTGTCACCCAGCCTTTGAAATGAACCGACAGATCATTTACCGTGCTATATTGTAACACCAAACAAATAATGTGGTATTCTTCACGAAGAGATACGACCCACCCGTGTTGCATTTTGAAATTAACTCGGCGCCGTTTATGGCCAAACGGTGATGGATGCAGGCTATTAAGACTCATCTTACCTGACACATCTGCAATCCAATTAGTTGACTGACGGTGGCTTTAAAGAAGCGAGGGAACAAGGCCCTCCGCAACCATGCTCCGCAATGTTTAATTCATACTTCTTCTTTTTTTTTTTCATCCTTACACTACGTAGCCACGCTCAGTTTGTTTAAGATTTCAGTTCATTTAAATCGCACACACACTTCTGCAGAGCAAGGAATTTTCGTAGCCTCTTCTAAAGAGCAGAGTCAACAGCACTGCTCTATTAAAATGCCTTTTGGTGATTCCCCTTCACGGGTTTTTTGAATTGGAAATTGGTTTGCATAGAAGCCCAATTTCACCTTTTTTTTTTTTTGCCCACACAGCCTCTTTATGTGTACCAATGCTTCGGTTTCACAGTATATAATTGGGTATTTTATAGAACATTAGTTTGTGTTTTTACATGAAGAATTAGTAAAATAGTGTGCATTTATTATAGCCTGCATCAATATTTTAACATCTAGAAAATAATATCATCCCTTAATTCATATTTTTTCATGGTAGAAGCAACAGCTAATTAATTTCTAGCCTCACCACGGTGGTCATTATTTCCAATCTATTAAGCTGTCACCTGGTTAGTCTTTAAAATCGCAGCAAGCAATGAAAAATCAGTTTTTCAAAAGGCAAGGTGAGGTTGTTTTATCTGTATAAACATCTTACACTTTTAAAGCAGAAAAAGCTTCAATCTCACGCGTTTGAGACTCAAGAAACAGATCATTCCAGTCAGCAATGTGATGATTCATTGGATATGTTCATAACATCAGTTTTTCATCTATAATTAACTACTGTTTCACTTTAATTGATCGTCAAGAAAAAAAATCCTTGTGTGCCAATGTTTCACGATTTCCAGCTGGGGCAATTCTCAAACGGGATGAAATATGAATATGACTTCTTGAAAATATTTAGCATAGGGTTCAAATCTAGAATTACTTTTCTGTGCACAATGGTGTTTTTTTTTCTCATTTATTATATTTTTAGGTGCATCGTACCATGGCTCAAAATCCCTGATTTGAGTTTAGGTTTAAGGGCCTCTCCATGTGACGTTTGCATGTTTTCCTAATGCATGAATTTACTTTCCCCAGGTTCTCTCTCCCAAATTACCCTTGGTGTGAATGTAAGTGTGTGTGTGTGTGTGTGTGTGTGTGTGTGTGTGTGTGTGTGTGTGTGTGTGTGTGTGTGTGTGTGTGTGTGTGTGTGTGTGTGTGTGTGTGTGTGTGTGTGTGTACGACACACTCACATGGTCAGCTGACTGTCCAGCATGGACCCGACCTCATTCATTAATTCCAGCCCTGGGTTGGATAAAGCTACATATAAGACGGAAGAATCGATGGATTATATTCAAGTCTTGTAAACTGACATACAAGCAGCAGCCGCTGTCCCAATGGTCAGGGTCACGCAGGGGTCTGAAGCTCAATAGAGCTGGGGGCCACTTTTAGCTCTAACATCTCATTAGAGGGTCCCTTTGGTGTTTGAGTGGTAAAAAAACAAAAGCACATTTATTTAAATATTGATACAGTTTGAAATACAAAACTGCACACAAAAGGACCAGACTTTTCTCAATTTTTTTAACTATTTGAAGCTTTTCATTAACCCACCAAGCAAATTTATGCTCTCTTCTAACACTTACACTCAGATTTTATTTCACATTTTGACTCCTCGTGGTTAAACTACTGTCTTATATTTTTGCTGCCAACTTTCATTGTTTTTTCACTGTTGAAATTGTACAAGAGAGGGTTAGTTTTAATTGCGTTGGGAAACCTAATAAAATAATAACCAAAGTACATTATATTTTTGACAATAAGTTGAAGTAGAATCGGCCGCTTCTGCCAAGAATTGGAGACCCCTGAAATAACATTTTAATCATGTGGTGTACATGTATAGTGTAATGATTGTATTCAGTGTAAAATGACTAGTTCATTATCACTTGTTAAGCTATCAAGCAAAATAGATAGAATTCGATTTGACTACTAGCTGTTTGTTTGCACCAACAGGTGAAGTTATATTCTCCAGACCAAAAGCAGAGCTGAGAGAGACTGAACTCTGTTATTCATCATCAGGCCATTAACATAACTCCAGATAAATGATGATGTTGACTGCTCGAGGTGTAAATAAGCAAGGGAACAATTTTGTCATATCGATAAATAAAAGGTGTCATAGTCAATGTCTGTTTTTGTTTTCTTTTCGAGTTGGAGAGCTTTTTATCCTAATGTCTCCCTAATTGCAGTTAATTGTTTTTCACATGGTTTGGCAGCAATAAATCATTACCAAGACTTAACCAGGACTCGATTGTAGAAGATCCACTCCTTCCCAGACGGCTTGTTTTAACTTAACTGAACCTGAGGCACACACTTCACTTTTCTATGTCTCATAATGTTGTTCAGGCATAATGACACATCTCAGCATTTCTTATGCTAATCTTAATGGGAACACAAGGATCCAGTATACGCCGTCCCTGATCGTAGAGCCAACAAAGCAGGCATGGTAGAATTTATAAATGCTGTCCTTAGGTTTACAGAATGAGCGCTGCCATTCACACAGCACACTGTAGGGCATGAGGGAACCAATTTGTGAATTTCCTTCCAGTCGTAACAGGAAATGAGGGTGACAGCTTTGCAGTCGGAAGCAGAAACTTTTGCTCCTCTCATTTTTGCATCTGGTGCCAAACTTCTCCCAAGACTCACCTGCAATGCACAGCCATGACCAGTCGGCTCTCCTTAGGGGGGGGTGAGATAAACAAGCTGGCTTGTTTTGACAGAGCTGAATATAGACCTTTACTCCCCCTGACATGCTGCATTGGCTTGCCTGTCCATTAGATGCTTATGACATGCATGCATAATTCACAGTGGACCGGTTGCAGGGCCCCCTCAGCCCACTCTGAATTCTCCGCACCGCATTGCTGTTAAATGAGACATCCAGCCGAGACGACCTAAGATTATGTTGATGTGCACCACACTGAGGATGAAATAGGATGGCGTTTTGTCTCGCACAAACAGAGCCAAATTATAGACTCAGAGCTGACCTGCCATAATGGCCACCGAGTTTTTCTTTGTATTTGTTTATTTTACTTCGTCTCTGTTGTTTAGTGATATGTAAGACTGCGCTCTGATTTATGAGGCTCAAAGAAAGAGATGCAATATACGGTCACTGCCAGACTCAGAAGTAATTTGTCTTGTTTGCTTAACATCTCAAATAGGATATGACAAAGGACAGGATTTGTTTTTGAATATGCCGGGTTGTTTTTTTTATCAAAGTTCGGGAGATATAAAGAAATAGGAACAAGCCAACTCAAAGAAGAGCGGGACTATATATACACAGGAGATTGTATAGAAATTCTAGCGTTTCCAAAAAGAGCAAATCGCGTTGCGTTAACTGGACGCACTGTTTCCGAATGGTTACTCTCTGCTTTCAGAGGCGACTTCGATTACCAGCCCGGCAGGTCACCTGGACGTCACCATTGGAGAGAGCATCGTGCTGCCCTGTCAGGTATCACATGACCCAACACTGGACCTCAAGTTCACCTGGTTCTTCAATGAGCAGCTCATCCGCTTCGGAAGCCACGGGGTTTACTTTGAGAAAGTGGGTGGGGTAAGTGCATTTCTGTATTTTTCAGATCGAGATGTGAGACATCGAGCGCAGATCATTCAAATGATGTATTAGATAATGGCAGTTATCTGATCATGAGAAATTGGATTAACACACCAAGATATGGGCCCAGTTCTCCAATGTCTTTATACATGCAGACAAGTTTAATGAACGCCAGCAGGAAGTTGATCTAGAGCCGAGATGCTTTGATAACAGGAAGTTTGAGAACTACTTTATGATGTACATATATAATGAAATTAAGCCAATATTTGACTGAGACATTAAAACCAGAGAGTTTCATGTATTGCATTTCTTAAGTACATTTAAAAGTGTGAGATCTAATTATTATTTATATCCACAGATCATATTCATAATCATGTTGACAGACTGATGTTGTGTTAGTGGCTGCGTAAACACTCCCAGTAAAGGCTACATATACTTCCTATTTCTTTGGCTTGTCTGTGGTTGAACTGTTTTATTAATTTTTAAAACTGCCAATTGTCAAGAAATTATAAATGTAGTGTTTTCACTTCAAATTCTCTTATTCTCTCTTCCTTTGAAAAAGTGTTAAATTGTTGATTGAAGATCACCCTTAATTCTGCAATAGGTAGAAATGTTTACTGAAGTGAAACAGTCTTCCCCTGCCACTGCACTCAAAAAAATCCACTATGCAGTTTTTCAGTTTACATATCAGAAATATGTTTGATTAACATGAGCATATTGAGTTTCTTGTTGTTAAATGGTTCATTCTAATACATGTTGTTCAGATAATATGGATAAATGGGATTCAATCTACTTAATATTAATAGATCGAAATGTGTGACATGATTAAATTACATTAACTCAACAAATTATTTTTGTGGAAATGACTGAGAATTATTTGTGCGACACTTATGCAAGAACTGCAGCATCACTATTGGACATGGACTTGATTTGGCAGTGGAATGTATAACACACTTTTCGGCTCATAAAGATTTCAACCAAATGCAAAAAGATGCTTTAGAAACGTGTGGATAGAAGATGCATGGAGATATGGTAATAAGTGAAAATAAAAATCAGTCTAACATCCATTTCCATGAGACTTTTGAAACAGCCATAGCCTTTGAATCCTCAAAACCGAGAAACAAATATTTCAGATCTCAGTTGCTGAAGTAACCTTCAAACGCCTCATGTTTGCCGAGCGATAGAATGTTTTAGAAGTAGCTCTTGTATGGGCCTTGTAACTTTTCCCGAGGCTAAAGGGACCTGCCTCTGCACCTTCATACGTTTATTTCCATTTGCAGGAGGAAATTCTCTGCTTTTGATCTGAGCACACATGAAAACTTAAACCACAAAAGAGGCTTCAGCAAAGTTATGTGACTTTTTGAATTTAATCTATTTCGATAGTTTCTCTTTTTTTTTTAATAACGGGTACATGCTGTATGATAAAGTCACAACAGAATCCTCTTAAATTTCAATCAAAAAAATATATTTTTAAATTTTTTTTAGCATATCCATACCTTTTTTTCTAAAGCTGCATGCTTTGTTCCAGATAAAAAATTTTAAAGGTACAAAATATTGAGCGCTTGTTCACGATAAATCATGCAGGTTGCAGTTTTTTTTTGTGTTTTTTTTTCTTTCCTCAATAAAACATGAGGACACAGTGTTTGCCCGTTCTGCTTGTTAATAACACCTCCTCCATAGACAAATGCTGCAAGCAAGGAAATCATAAAGCAATGCTCAGCCGTGTGTCACATCTGATCATCATCTTTTAATTAGGAAAAGCAATTACGGGGTCCTGGCTTCGAGATCATCTATTGTTTTGCCTTTTTGGCAGGATCGCGGTCAACAAGAGCTTTTATAATTATGCGCCACCGCACAGTTCAGACAAACACATTGAACCCTCACATGCCCTCCACATGTTGTTGGAGCAAAACATGACATGTCAATTTTAAATGATTACAGTATTCCGACTGCACTGATCGACTCAGCGGGAGAACACATCCTCCTTTAGTTTGTTCTTATGTATCCTCTTTTCTCTTTTTACTAATGATAGGATGCACTGTAGGACTGTAGGTCTGTGAGGCGTCAACATCGCCACTGTGATGTGTAAATATTGCTACTGTAGATATGTGACTATTAATGTGAGAGGTGGATTTAGACATGAATACGCTAAAGAATAGTACTTTTATATTGTGATTAACTCTATCATACAGCTCAATTAATGAATAACAGAATGAGCCAATGAGAGCCATGCAGTCTAAACAATATGCCCCCATGTGACCATTAGTTGAACGAATGAATTGAATAAACAAAAAACTACCAAAACTAAAATGATTTCCATGGATATGTTTTTTGTAAAGGCTCAAGATCATTAAAGCCATAAAAAAAGCTGTGTTTTTCAGGTGCTGATCAATGATAAAACTGAACAGTAACTTTTATATCATGAACTGACTCATTTTCTTTCTCCTCTCAAAGATCTTACACATCCAAAGACAGATAATCACAATGTCATGCGAATGCTAATTGTGTCTGTCAGTGACGCGATATTAAGTGTCGTAAAGGTGTGATACCACTCACATCAACTGTTTATCACGAATTAAAGGCAAACACACTTGGCGTCGAGGTACAAAATAAAAAGTGACATCCAGCTGAACTGTACCGCCGGTAATAAGACACTGAATATTTAATGTCAGATATACAGTATGTTTATATTACTGAAGATGAAAGAAACTCCTGTCAGCGTTTTCACCCGAACTATCAAACAAAAAAAGAGATTATGTCTGTACATTTATTTTTAATTATCTGACACTGCAAGTCAGTCCGAACAGAATCAGCACATGCAGATCCGACAAACTTCAGACAGAGAGACTCACTTTTAGTGTTATTATTCAGAGGAACACACAAAAGAGGATTTTGTAGGAATTACTGTTTATTTGTTGGAGTTATTTAGATTTTTAAAGACAATGATACCTGTTTCTTTTTGGGTTTTTTTTCCTTGCATATATAAATTTTGTCAAAGAGGGGGACCCGTTTCATCCCAAGTCGTAGTATTTTAAAGATGACAGGGAGTTTCAAAGAGTGAATGACTTTGAGCAACTCAATTTTTATCTTCATAAAAAGCCCAGATTATACATCAAAGTAGTTATCCAGTCTCATCCCCTTTCACAGTTCCTCACTTTGATAGATAAGACATCAACTTAACATTAGCTTTAACTTTAAAGTTCAAAGCTAATAATGTATTTGGCATTGAATGGTTGTCTGTGGAGTAAATGGAATCGGGGAGAGTGAAAAGGATGGAGCTGAAAGGAGCTTTTTAATTCATCTCAAAGATCTGTCCTCGCAGCTGATTATGGGAAGCTGCACTCAGACATTTGGTGCGTCCTTGGACTCGTGTTGTACCTTTTTCTTCCTTAATATAATAAACTGAATGCTGGAAGAAATCACGGTGGCATTGCCCTTGTTTTCGCGGTGCTTCACTCCACAACTTTTCAATTTTGTTCCTTTCTTCTTCTTCTTTTTTTTTTTTTAACCTCTTTTGCATGTGTTTCTTTCCTGCAGCGATCAGCAGGTGACATTATGATCAGAAATATTCAACTGCAGCACGCTGGGAAATACACCTGCGCTGTTCAGACCAAGGTTGACAGTGTGTCTATTGCCACAGATGTGGTGGTCCGAGGTAAGCCTCTCCATCTTACAAATAAGTCAATGAGCATTAATCCATTGTTTGAAATTGCGCATTTTAAAATGTTATTCTGAATTGAAGTGCAATGTTTTTTTAGATCTCTAGCTGAAGCAAACGTGCTATGAAAACCTGTTGGAAACCGTCGTCCTTAAATGTTTCTTTAACCTAATCTAATACTATTTTAGGTCAGTTTGTTGTGATGAAAATTGATAAAAAAATTATACAACATTAAATTAAGTTTTGATGTTACTTTCCGCAATAGGACATTGGTTTATTCGCTTTTTCCTGATGAGGACAATGTTTTGTCTTTGATATTTTCACAAAAATGATTTTGTTTTTTAATTGTGAATCAAACTGAGCATAACAAATTATTCAAACCATAAAATGGAACAGGGTGGACAATTTCTAATGTCTTTTGTACATAGCAGCCATATCCATCTGCACAGACCTTGCACTCGCCCTCCCATTTATCTATTCATACATGCATACATACATTCTATTATCCATCATTTATCCCTGTTCTGTCAAGGCCAGGGCCCACAAGAGCTGGATCCTGTCCGTCCTATACTGGATGGAAATATCGTATATCCTGGTTACTTCATATGTAGGACGTCCTGCGAGACAACCAGACGACTAAAAGTTCATAACACACTGAACGATTCTCTAGTTTACTTCTATGTATAGTTTTATTTCTGGACAGTGCGCAACATAAACCGACTTTGTTTGCCAAAGTAAATGTTTCAGGATAAAGTGACCATTTGGATGTTTGGCTGGGTGCAACCTTGCTTAAAATATGACAAGCTAAGTTACAGATTAAGTCATGATTACCTGCTGATGCTGTGGAAAAGCGCTATATACGTACTGTAGGTAAAACCCATTTTCTATGGCCCTGCAACGAACACGCCCCGCTCAAAAATTTACCTACATATCACTGCTATTGAATACGAAAACTTTGGAGAACACGACGTGAATTCTTTCAAGACAACTTTCAATAATGTTTACCGAAATATGAACACTGACCTGCGTTACGGTTCAGTTTCATGTATCACAGAGGATCACTGCTGTTTGTGAGCATAGTGAGAGCTGCTGCATTTCTTACATCGGCTGTAAAAGTGCAGTTTAAGTCTTCACTGTATGAACGGAAAACTCAAGCCGGGACACATACTCTCTCACTCACCACGGCTGGGACTATATAACTGTAGTTATGACTTCAGCCTTGAGATGACATAACTATTGCTCCGACTGTAGCTGTAGTCACGGCTGTGCCTCGCTTGTCACGATCCTCACTGTGACACATTGGTTTTTGACTTGTCACGGTGACTATGTGCAGCGCCGTGGTTGTTGTTGTGCGGTTTCGGTTCTGCTGGCTGATCATTGTTACTCTCTCTTGTCTCCTGAAACTCCTGATGTGTTGGCCGCACCAGCTCCATCATTGAAGCTGCTCTAGTGCAAATACTAATAGCGGGTCATTGAACCGATGCAGGAGCCAAGGTCCAAACAGCTATAAACAACCTGCAAGTGCCTGTCAGAAATCAGCCTTTTATAAAAAGCACTGAAGACAAAATGCATCATGTGAGGCGACACGTTGCCTCTCTTTCTATCTAAGATGGTCATACTGACTTCAGCCTGTATACCAAATGTTCACAAGGATCAGAGGAAATAGCAAAAAGCCAATTATGCCTCAAACGAGACAGAAAGCATCAGCGAGAAGCCGTCACCTACTGTGTTATGACACACATACCGTTGTGTAATACACTGAGCCTTTATGGCATTTGTTTTTCTAGTCTGACTCATGAAGGTTTTGGACTTTTCCACAGCCCTGTAGTTCCTTTAATGCTTCGGAAGCAGCTTTCACACGTGTATGTTTGTACTTGTACCCTCCCACATAAAGCTTTGAACTCTTCCTGAGCTTCAGACTCCTTTTAAGTGCAACAGCATCTACGTGTGACCCTTCATCATGGATTACATATGTCGTTGATGCAAGTGATTTTTACCGACAATTCATCTTTTTTGAACTGAAACCAAGGACACAACCTTTGATCTAAGATTGTGTTTTGTTTTTACTATAAAATAGGTCTAATCTTTGAAGGTTCAGCACCATGGAATGGTTCATGGAATTATTTAAAAGCCTCAGTCACAAATGTGTGATACAGCTGCAATGTGCTTTCAGGCCAATGATGTTCAGCAGGATGGAAACTAATCTGATTTAGATGCAAAACATTAGGTCACTTCTCCAACATTGGGAATCATCCAATGAACGTATTTTTAGCTGTATTATGATCTCATAAGACGAGATAGTTTCTAGCAAATCTGCATTGCATACTAAATGCTTTAATGTTGTAGAGTTTGTTTCATGAATATAATAAAGGTGTGAAATTTAATAAACAACAGCAAGTCTTTTAGTTTTCCTAAAATCATTGTTGATAGTTTCTTATTTCGATGGAAAATGAATGCTACATCCAAATAAATCACATGTTGAATAAATGCAATATATTAATATTTTCTTTGAATATTCTTTACCTGTTCAACTATCCTTTCACTCTGTAAACCCAATGACTTGACAAAACCAAGACAGCAATTCTGTGAACGAATCAAACTTCAGTTTTATCCATTTATATAAAAGAAAGAAAGAATACTTAATTGATCCCTCCTGAGGAAAAATACTTCTCTGTATTTAATCAGTCCTATTAATAGTTAACTACAGATACTAAGAATGATGTGCCACAGTCTCGACTCGGTCAAGGGGCTTTCTCAAGTCAACTAGTCTAACATCTCGGCCACCACTGCCCCGATAGTTTCAGCGCATTGCCACCAAAGCACCAAAAAGGCGAGTTTAGAAAGTTTTGAGTTCCACCGAGAGTGTTAGCGCGCGTTATCTTCATACTGAGCTCTGAGCGTGGCCCACCCACTCTGTGTCTTCATTCTGCTTCCTCTTGGCCTCATTAATCTCAGCAGTATTTATCATTCTGTGTGAGTGAACTGTGACTAATTGTGCTCCCAGGTCCTCCGGGCCCCCCCGTGGACTGCCGGGTGACTGCAGTGACAGAGACCACTGCCTCTCTGTCGTGGGGACCCGGGATGGATAACCACAGCCCCATCCTCAGCTACACCATCCAGGCCAGGACGCCTTTTTCTCTCGGGTGGCAGGCCGTCACCACGGGTACGCCGGCCTCATCTCCCAGTCTGTTTGTAGGGCGTGCGAGTGTGAAGTTTACTGAGCGGTTGAAAGGGGGTGAGGGGGTGTGACTGCTACCCTCGCCGAGCGCCACACACAAAATGACAGTAAATAACACATCACCGGCTTGGCTAAGTTTCAGCGGCAGATCTTGCGGGGCTTTAATGAAAGGTTATTTCTGTGATGTCTCCCAGTTCCCGAGCTGCTAGGAGGGAAGCAGCTGTCAGCCACTGTCACTGACTTGAGTCCCTGGGTCGAATACGAGTTCAGAGTCTTGGCAACCAACGGCATAGGAACCGGAGAGCCCAGCAAACCCTCCAACAAGTCCCGCACCAAAGAAATGCGTATGTATCCGAGGCGCCGAGCATTTCTTCTGCTGCCAACACTGACACAAATGGTTTCAAATTATACACATTAAACGAAGGGAGAAGCTACTTCAGGATAGCAATTAGATGCTTTCAAAATACTTTAATGCAGGAGCACATTGATGAGACATTTCCTCTTCCTAAAGGCACACAACACATGAATGGACCAAGGACATGATTGATGCCAAGCACTTTCAGTTAGGCAGTTTCCCTTTCTTACATGTGGGGGGAGAAAAAGAAGTCATCTGCAGGGCACTGCTTAGAAATGCATACGATGCATACCCAGATGTTTGGTTTTTAACCAACGTGCATCGAATCACTTTTGCAGGTCTGTTTTGGTCTGACAGTGCTGCAAAAGTGCAAAGCTGTAAAAGTGGAATACTTTTAGATGAAATATTTTGAGACATGTTTTCCACAAACTGTTTTGCTGCAAACAAGAAACTCCACAATTCTAGCTAATATTGCAAATCCAAATGTTTATAAACTAATGCACTGTGTATTCAGACGTCTTTTAATCTGGGCACTGCAGGATCACCACTGTTCATCTTCAGACCAATTTTACTGGTGAAATACCCACAGGAGCTGCAGTTTTGGCAGTTTAGTATACTTCTTTAAATAGCTCATTATTACAGTTGTTATAATTCAGTCCAAAAGGTGCATGCAAGTTTGACACATTTTACAGTTAGAATTTCATTTATTGGCTGTCATGTCTTGAGTTGCACAAGAAAATGGCACAACAATCGAGTATGTAACAATAACTTGTCAAAATACTTAATAAAATTATTGCAAAACCTTATTCCCATATCTTAATTACAGTTCTGAGGAACACTAACCAGAAATCATAGAATTTTGCAATTCACCTCTTTAACCAAAACCATCTTTTTTTAATGCTTTTTTCATTAGAAAATTATTTTGTCAAAGTTTGAGAACAACTGATCCTGATTTTTGTTGAATCTTTTAGTTCCCAGAGTGACTCCAGCACGGGTGAATGGTGGAGGTGGGGGACGCTCAGAGCTGGTCATTACATGGGAGGTAAGACTGCATTCACATGCAGTGAATATTGCATGAAGTGCATATTTTCCTTGTTTTAACAGTTCAACTGAACGCGAGATTATTAGTATTTCTATTATTTGCTAGAATCAACTATAACAACATTTAAATTGATAGAATCTCACATTTAAAACAGTTCCGTTGACATCTTTGCTATATTACACGCATGAATCTAGTATTTAAAGATTGAAATGAATGAAAGTTAACTATTGCAATCTGTGTAAAAAGCCCAGTTCTATTTCTCCTTGGTATAAAACCCCTTAACCATACAGAATGATAAGTTTGTGCAAGGCTTGCAAGTACAGTAATGCCCTCAGCACTGTTCCTCTCAGTGCCCTAATCTGTGCAGAGCTGCATTTCTTTTAGGTATTAATATCTTTAAGATCAGTCCTGCTCGGCTGTCTTGAGTCATTCCTCTGAGTCATCTCGTACCTCCTCAGCCTGTTCCCGACGAGCTGCAGAGCGGCCCGGGCTTCGGATACGTGGTGGCTTTCCGCCCACTCGGGGCTCAGGGCTGGATGCAGGCAGCTGTCACGTCTCCAGATGCTTCTAGATACGTCTTCAAGAATGAGAGCATCCCTCCCTTCTCCCCGTATCAAGTCAAAATCCGGGTATACAACAACAAGGGAGAAGGCCCTTTCAGCCCGGTGACAACCATCTATTCAGCAGAGGAAGGTGTGTGTGATGTTCCCATGTCACTTTGTCTGTAAATACACACTGCTCCCATGCTTCAGCAAATTATTCTTTTATTGCATCTTTTTAATTTATTCCAACAAGTCAAATGGCCATCTTTAATAACCCATTGCAATGGATTGCATGTTTCCTGATTTTCACTTTTATTGATTTCTGTATGGGTCACTCCAACACTTTATATATTCTGCAGCATTGCTTTGTGGTTCGACTTTAAAAAAAAACAAGCACTTTCTGACAAACTTTATTATTCTGTATATTTTATTTGAGTGATATCCAATTTGAGTTATGATACGTTTGCAGTACTAGAACAAGAACTGAATTTCAAACTAATATACTGTTATATAAGATGTGTAATTTGTGATTGAAGCAAATCAAATGGGGATGATTTGGATTGAGGGATTCAGATGAAAATGCCAGAAAGTCAGACAGAGTGAAAAGAAGGGACTGAAAGTAATACACATTTTGTTAAAACACAATGTTTTGTGGATATTCGGGTTTTAAGTGTAATGATTTAATGCACATAAAATGAAGCGATAAATGACTGCAGGAGGGATTTATTTTTAAAGTAAAGTGAAACTCTCTAGATCAGCCTTTGGCATTGTTATCCCTTGTTGTTAAAATACACTAAGTCTGGCATTCAACTAAAATTTACTTCTTGGCTTGAGTCAAATTTGATCTTCATGTGAGTGCAGAGTTTTACTCTCAATGGTGTGAAAGATAACGACGTGGATTTACTTAGATTGGAAAACAGATTCTTTTCTGTGTTTTGTCAAGTGTGCTGGTTGAAGTAGTTTTAATCAGAATGAGGAGGAAAATGATTTTAATCCCTCCACTGGGGAAACAAAAGCCTCATATTCACTAAATTCGAATGGTACTGCGCAGCCAACTTTAGTCGGTTTCAGTTTAGCAGGTTGCTGAATATAGGAATAAGGTTTCTTTATGACCGTTCTTAAAAAAAGAGTCTTATATGAGTCTGTTTCTGCATATACAGAATATAGGAAGGAGGAGGTGACAGGGGGTCTTTTAAGAAGTTGATCCGCTGTGGCAAACTCTTGACAGGAAAATGCAGAACAAAGTTGATGATATAAGAAGTCACCCTTGAAAATGTGCATGTTTTGGTGATTATTTCCAACAATGTCTCATAAACAAACATGCAACTTGTGTTTGTCAACTACATTTTCAACAGTAGCCACTGCTGGGTTGTTTTTCTGTGCGTAAAATCTCAAAGTAAATTTAGAATTTCACACTTTCCGGTGATTTTTTTTGGGGGGTGGAAACTCTTGGCTGCGCTCACTCCTCCTCACGCAGTAGTGCAGATAGACAGGATGGAGCTGCAGCACACTCAGTAAGTCGTACAGTGAACGTGGGTGGAGTGAATCCATGTCTTCTTCCCTCTCCTGACTAGTGTGTGTACCTTTCAGAGCCCAGCAGAGCTCCGGGGAGGCTCAGGGCGAGGAGTATCTCTGCATCCGAGGTAGAGGTCACCTGGAAGCCGCTGGCCTGGAGCAACAACCGCAGACGCATTCTAGGCTATGAGGTCAAGCCAACACATGCCCACACAATAGGACCTGTTCTAACATAGTGGACAACGCCAACAGCTAGTGGCATTGTATTTGGTTTTGTTCTGTCTTTTTTTTTTTTTGAACTGCATAACAACGTTACGACCTTTTTTGTATTCGTGTATTACATGATTATTTATTTATGAGCTAATATACTACATTTTAAAAGCTGAGAGCGGTTTAAGTTCTGAGCAATGAACTAGACTGAAATTGTTGCCTGTGTGTGTGTTTTGTGTTTATAGTTGCGGTACTGGGGCGAGAAGGAGAAACAGGAGGCAGCTACTGTGATCCGGACAGTGGGGAATAAAACTTCAGTGTTCATCAGGGACTTGGAGGGCAGCAGTACCTATTACATGTCCCTGCGGGCCTATAACAGTGCTGGAGAGGGTCCACAGAGCAGCACAGTCAATGTCACCACCAAGAAACCGCGTAAGGACTCCGCTCTTAAGATACTGCCAGCAAACGACATTGTCATTTTGTGTGTTGTTATTCTCTTTTTTTTCTTTTCTTTTTATGCCTTTTCTCTACCTAGGGGTGCATGGCTCATTCAGCTTATACCATTTTTCAGCAGTAATGAAAGGAGCCATTCAGTACAGGAAGCACCATGTGGAGCTTTGCTGTGTCTCAGTCACATTGACTGTTTGTCACCCGAGTTGTGTGCAGCTGAGACCCAAAATTTGTCAAGTGCCTTTTGCCCGTCATGAAATATTTACAGAGATGTTATTTTTAATAATGTGAACCCTCCGTTGTTTACTGCACATCTGTGTTTACACCAGGTAAATGTTTTTTTTGGTTTTTTTTTCACTTCTTCCTTCTCCTCTGTGGAGAAGTTGCTTCAGTTTCTGGCAACTCAGTTCTGCAAACAGCCTGAAACTGAAGGATGTCATGTAACACTCTTCATCTCATAGACATGGCCAGTTTTTATGTAAACGCCAGTTCAATTTATTGCCACACTGGGTGATTTGACACAGAGATTGAGTTGGCAAAAGATGAGACGTTTCCAGCTGAGGAGGAAGACGTGCACACAAAGTCTCATATACTTTACTGCCCTCTGCAGTTGGCAGCAGTGCACATCATGCTATCTGCATACAAATGCTTGTGCAAGTTGCAAACGCAACGTTGGTGAACGTTGGGACAGGTCTACTTCTTCTGCAGGCCAATAGAACAATATGTTAATCATACATCCATGTGATCACAATACATACATACATACACACAAAGTCACAGTTCGTTCCTATCAGAGGGATGATTAGACAGATAATGAGAATGAGCTTGTTGGTTTTCTCCTCTCTCTTCTTCTTCTTGTCCCCGTGTCCTCCCGCAGCACCGAGCCAAGCCCCCGTCAAAATCATGTGGAACACTTCCAACTCCAAGGTCATCCTGAAGTGGGACCAAGTGCACGCCCTGGAGAACGAGTCAGAAGTCACAGGGTATAAGGTAAAGAAGTGTAGAGCTTTACACTCCCCTAATAGAGGCAACCCCAACGACTTGTATTGATTCTAACACAACAGGGACTACCAGACTGACTCTTGGACCATTTCACCTGACAAACTATTCATTGATAATATTGTGCCTGTCCTGATGTTGTCATACTTAACCAGATATAAGCATAACCTTTAAAATGTTGGTACTTGGTGCTTAAGGCCCTATGAAATCAAGAAGAAAAGACAAAATACAAATATAAAACAAATACAAAGTGTACAGTACTGTGCAGAGATTTTAGGTTGCGGTGGGAAATAAAAGACGGTCAATAAAAAAATCTAAATTGGCTGAACAATTCAATACTTGGACATCCCTTTGTCTTCACAATTGCCTTTTTCACAGTTTCTGAAAGCACTCTGCAGGAAGGTCGTTTCAAACGTCCTGGACAATGAACCTTCCGGGGATGCTACATACAGTATATAGGTTTCATGAAAGCAGATGCCTCCCTTAATGGACAAGTGGCACTTGTACACTTGTGCACTCATCCTCCTTTCATTGAAGAATCCTGAAAGTAAAGTTCAGTCTCTTCTGAAAGAGGCTGAAGCATTCATGGCCCAAGCTGCAGCTGAAAAGTCAGGATTGAAATATCTCCACCTTTCCCTTATCTCTGCTTGCTTTGACGACCAGGCGCAGTCACGTGCAGATATCTGCAGCATAGGATGTCTTCTTGTTCCCTCCAGAGACCAGTCTTTCCATCTCACAGTCAGACTTAGAGTCTCTTGTCAGTGTGCTACCTACAAGGACACTGATACATTGTTTGTTTGGAGACGCTTCATGCAACGCCACGCGCCGTTATCATCCTTTGTGCGTCGCTTCCTGCAGGTGATGTACAGCCAGGACAAGCACAGCCACCCCAGCGTGGTGGAAACCAACAACACCTCCTTGGAGTTGTCCCTGCCGGTCAACCAAGGTTACGTGATCCAGATTAAACCCTTCAGCGAGGGAGGTGAAGGCATCAGCAGCCGCCAGATCACCATCCCCAAGATAGCAGGTGGGACTTTGCATGAGGCATGATTTGTGAAGACAATGTTTGTTTGTGATGAATCAGTCAGTAAATCAGTCTTACACACTCAGTTTCAAGTGCAGATAGCCTCACAACTAATCTGCGTCTTCTGTGTCGGATTCCTTTATTCTAATGCTTTCAGAACATGTTTTGGACTGTGCTGCTTTTGTACAAAACTAGTTCTATGAAAAAATAAACGGTAGTATTCGGCGCTCAGCCTGCTGCTGCATCAAATAGATTAATAGTTTTTTCACACTCCTTTGTTTTTTTTCCTGATAAGAGTTTTCCATGTTTAGGCTATTTTACATTATTTTTAAACAGAAGCTTTTTTTTCTTCTCATGTCTTTTGAGTATCACCAGTCTGCACATCCGTGTTGGAATAGTGCCATCTATTGATACATTTGTGCAATCACATCACACTGAAATTCTTTTGTCTGTGTTCTGATACTGAATGTGGAAAAAAAGGGTGATAAAGTGTCACAGTAAACACAAGGAAGGCTCACAGATCCACATCTCTTTGAACCACAAACGCTGGATCGGATTCTGATTTGTGTCTTTGTGTTTGTTTCAGGCTCCATAGCCAGAGGAGCAGCGCTGGAGTCCTTCGGATGCTCCTTGGTCCACCTTGCCACCATAATCCTCACAGCCAGAACGCTACTATGACAAACGTGCTCGGGAACCGGGCACTTCCAGCTGCTTTGTGTTGAGAGGAAAAGCAGCAGGTTATAGACAACAAGAGGCTTGCAGCCACATCTCCACCTGCTCCCTCCTTCCCCACCCTACTGTGTCTTTCCTCGCCTCTCCACAAAGATCTCTTAGTGAGGACGACTGGTCTTCTCCACCTTTCTAAAGTAGCTCCTGAAAGGAACTGAATGTTTCAGAAGTTGCTTGTTTGAAACTGAAAGGACATGGTGACTCAACTGCAGTCTCTTTGAAGATGTTTCTTTGTTTTTTGTTTTTCCCCACCCCGCGCCTCCTTTCTAACCGACGGATATTCTCCTGTGGTTTTCACCTTGGAAGCCACACTAGGATGTGTATGTTTTGAGGTTGTCCAGGTTCTGTTGAGTAGGAGAACTCAGTGTACCACTGGACGATATTTTGGTTGATGGTACTTAAGAGGACGCTTAGGAAACCTGAGCTTACATAGTTATGTGATTGAAGTTGTATTGAAGCTTGGGTTATTACTGGTCAAGGTAAAGACATCTACTTGCTGTCTTTGCAGCATTTTAGGGGAATAACGCTGCACTGTCTAAGAAGGAAAATCAACCTTTACTCATCCCTGCCACAAAAAAAAAAAAGGGGAGCTAAGCCTCATTGCTTCATGACAACCAGTACTAGAGACCTTTGCCTGGATTTTACGTTACACCATGCTACATGAAAACCTCAGAGCTGCCATGAAACTGACTGGAACCAAAGCTACGGGGCCAACCAGGTTCGCTTCCATCTTCTGTATCCTTGTGAGAAAAATAGAGCGCTTACGCCCACAGTAATGGCTTCCATTGTAAGCAGCAGACTTGTGTTGATTAATCAATGTCTGACTTTCCTCTTTCATTCATGACAAATGTGTAACAAAGGAACGCAGAGCAGTGGACACGGCTCTGTTGTACTCTGTATGTATGAAATCCTCAGGTCCCAAATGAGCCTTAAGT
Source organism: Lipophrys pholis (assembly GCF_963383615.2). Taxonomy (NCBI): domain Eukaryota; kingdom Metazoa; phylum Chordata; class Actinopteri; order Blenniiformes; family Blenniidae; genus Lipophrys; species Lipophrys pholis. The sequence continues at coordinate 18,765,412 of NC_137630.1, forward strand.
CTTATGATTATAGTTCATGATGTTGGTTTTATTTATTTTCCTGTTTTGTTCCTTATTGTAATTTTGGCTCTTTCACTTTATAATTTATAACTGATTGACCTACCTGTCTGCTGTGTTGACACTTTTCTTTTTTTTTAATTTTTAGATGACGTGTGGGCATTTTGGGCTCCAAATCAACAGGCCTTTCTCTTTTCATTGTAATACAGTGAGTGGCAGTGACTTATGACTTTTCTAACATGGCTTCTTTCAAAGTGTGGGCAGTCCTTTACTGTCAGCTACTGTTTGGCATGAGATTGGTCAGTGTATGTACCTACGTTGCTTAGGGTGTCTGAGTGGATCGACCTGCTTTTAATAAACATAATGCCATTTTCCTCATTTCTTTATTTGCTGTCAGAGGAGGCCTTATATTCATGGGTTCATGTGGTAGTTCTTGCAGCTTTAGGGCTCGGATAGTACTTTGAAATTGCTGAACAAGGGTTTCTTTCAATTATATTTGTTGACTTTGGAGCAGCTACAAAACAGTCGAGGTGAACTGCAAACATGAAGACAGCAGCAGATACCGCTCATAAAGTAGAGCTAATGTTTTATTTATTTTGGGGCTGTAAATACAACAACAGTATACTATGGAGGCAGACTAAAGCTGCGTCGGGGAACATGGCCAAGGCAGATGGCAGCTTTCACACTGCTTTCATTTACAAGTAAGTAAAAGTAACAAGTTCATAAAAACAACAGCAACTGTAACTCCATTGTTTTCCTAAAAGAAACTGGTTATTACTGTCCAACAAAGTGGTGTTACAGTAACGTTTTACTAAATGGAATTACCTGGAAAGTACACTAAAAGGCCCCCACAAATAATTATTTGTATTACATAGTTTGGCCACCAGATTTACAGGAGCCGGACTCAGTGGGCATTATGAGACATCTTCAGATCAATAAAGAAGAAGTGTGTGTGTGAAAAGGTGAAACCATGTCTGTCACTTTGTGCTATAATTGTTTTTTAAATGCAAGGAGGGGTACAGTAAAACAACCAAACAGTGATTCATTCCAATGTTGCTTCAGACCTGATAGGGTTCACCAAATATACCTTGTATCTGAACAATCTTTCACACATTTCATTCCACAACAGCCTATTCATTTCAAAAATGAAGGAGATTTTGTTCTATTCACCTTCTGCAATCATCTATATCAGTCAAATGAATGCAGTTAAGTTATTATTTCATATCCAGAGAAGAGTCAGTAGAAACTATAGCTCCAGCTGATTCAGCTGAAGTCTATCCGACAGTCCGTCCATCCATCTTCGATGTCCCTTCTATCCAGACAAGGGGAAGCCACATCCTGGACTGATCAGTAACAAAGAAACAATCACATGCTCACATGTAGACAACTACCTCCAACGGGTATGTCTTTGTATTGTTACTGGAGGAAAAATACAAACTATTGGTATCTATAATAACTTTCAAAAGATTTGTTTGATTTTAAGACACCGGCAGGATTGTGTCCGTTCTTAATTTACCAAAAGTGTTCCACACAATATGCTTGAAGGCAAGGGACTTCTGACAGCCCATATCTAAATAATGCACACACAAAAAAAGAAAGACATTTGGAGAGGTCAAAAAACTAATGTAAAATGTTTGTCTAGGTAGTTTCTGTCTGCTTGTTTTTCCTTACCTGTGAGATACATTTGTAGTAATCATCCATTTTCTATACTGCCGATCCAACTCAGGGTCACAGAGGACAGGAGCTAATTCCAGCTGACGACAGGTTGAAGGCAGGATACACCCTGGACAGGTCAGCCCGTCCACCACAGAGCCAGCACAGAGAGACGGACAACCACACACACTCACATACACATACACATATCTGGGCAATTTCATGCCACCATACACACATTTCTGGACTGAACAGAAAAACTTTACATGCACTGTTGTAAGGTGAGAGGACTCACTACACCTTGTAGCCTTGTAGCCCCAGTGTAGTAGATAGTGCTCAGAAAAACAGGTTTGTCAGTACAATAACTATTTAAATAAGGTTTATCACGGAGCATGTCTAATTCATTGATCCAGAGATCCACTTTCCTGTATGTACCCGAGTTCTTAAACAAACCTGAAAGCAATTGGTTGAGAAAAAGTACCACACAACTGTGTTGTCATCTTTGAAGATGGACGTTTCAACAAAACAATAGCCACAATACAAAATTAGACATATTAGAACCAACACAGTCATTTCCTCCTCATCTTGACTTTTATCTGTTTTCTTTATTCATTTTTTCTTTATTTTTTTTTGAAGGAATGCAAGTACAATGTACAGCAAAGACACAGCACCAAGCAATGGAGAGCAGCAGAGCAGAAGAGATGAAGCTGAGGAGGAGGAGGAGGAGGAGGAGGAGGACAGCTCTGTACAGAAAGGACAGGGCTAGTTTTAAGGGTCAGCCAGAGGTCGTCCAATCAGGCTTTGGCACCAGGTGTCTCAGCCACAGCCAAGCGTTGGTGATTAATCACAGTCCAGTTATTTTTTGTCAGACTTTCATGAGCAGGCCCTTTCTGGAAGGAGGGAGGTAAGTTTGTCGATCCAGGAAAGCTGTGGATGATATTACCCCCTCCGCCCCCTTAAGAGGGATGGTGAGAAGGATTTCAGCTGTGATGCTCGATGTCAAAGCGCTTGCTCCTCTCAGGTAACTGGTGCCCCCTCGTGTACATCGAGCCCAAGGCCAATAACTACTTTACGTCTTCACAATCCACCAAACAGCACCAAATATACAGTACAAGCTATGCATGGCTGCATTATTATTTTTTTCCACCTTCCAGTTTGACACCCACATCCATGACTAACCATCAATTTATAAGATTTGGAACCAAAATCTGAAACACAACAGGAGGTACACTACACATGTGAACACTGTACGGTTTAGTATCTGAAAGCCAAAGTTATATCTCAGGAATCCCCTCCTAAGCCTGCATGATGGTTTTTCAGCAGGTTTTTTTTTTCTCAAATGAGAGATGAATTATCTGCTGCATGTATTGATTTATATATATAAAATGTGACATTTGCAAACAGAGTTAAGTTGTAGTTTTTTTTGGATTTTTTTGTAGGTTTTTTTTTTTGTTTGTTTTTTTACTTTGACATTAAAGACACCATAATTAAAGGGAAAGCCTCGCCATGCCAAGTTTATGCATTTGACCTTCTGGCACTTTTGTAATTAAAAGTAGCTTGTTCATATAAAGTTATTTCATACAAAACGAGTGTTTGTACAATTGGACTGCTACCTTAATTGGCACATTAACATGTCTACCCCAATGATCCCTAACATCCATGTACCAAATCTCACACAGCTAAAACTTCAAAGATTTGTCTCCTACGGCGTACGTTTTATTTCGTTCGTACATGTTATTTTACATGAGTGGATATCAGAGTGTCTTTGATGCGCTATAGCATTTCAGCCCAGAAGCTGCAAGAAAGTTATTGGGAAAATAGTTAATTGAAACAGAGCAACAGTAATGGAAATGAAAATAAAACATCAGTCACCAGGAAAACGGTGTGAGGTTAGTCAGGCCTACTTTGTGTCTCTTTGCAAATCAAATCAAGAACAGACTGAGGTGTTACAATTTGTAAATATACCAGCACTGTCGGCTACAGGAATACAAAAGGAATAAACTATGAACTGCTATTATTCATTAAGTGAATTTTATGTTTCATATGGCTCACACTCACAAATGTAATGTATCTTCTTTCAGGAATCCTAATTTCCTTTGTCAAGTAACGAACTTCTACATATTTGGAATTTTTAAGAGTAATTCTTTTCTAACCCTGGTTATTACAATCAATCTCCTTGATTACAATTCCAATAATGCAAGAAACTATCATGCAAATGACTGCCGATACTACTTTGTCTGACGCAACAGCCTGCTGTGTGACGTACTGAGCTTGCTCTATGTATTTACTACAGAAACAAGGCCAAAGTGGTATCATATCCACCTGGATAGTAAAAGCATGTCTAAAGGCTGGGAGAGGAGAGAGAGAGACTGGGTTTCTTCTGGAACTTCAGCATTCTCAGAAACTACACGGCCACTGCTTGAATAATTACAATGGTACACTGTATATCACCCCTCCGAAGACCTACTCACTATGCAAACCTTTGCACACACTCACCCCCACACACGTTGAGTCGAGATACATGAAGCAGAAATAATAGATTAAAAGACAGAGGGAAGGATAGTAATCAGACTTCCTAACTTTGGTCCTAAAAAAGTACTAGAACATCTCAGAGGACTGCCATTCTTTCTACATGTCACTCAGAATGACTTTGTTCGTTGATGCAGGGGTGAGAACTCAATGAAGGATTTCTTCTGCTCTCACTAAAACCCTGTTTCACTGGATGATCTAACAGCGCTTGAGCTACATTTGATGGTTTATTTTGCTCATTAACAAACACACACAGAAAGCAGTTTTGTTTTTGTTTTTTTTCCAGCACACACAGCAGTAATTCAGAACAGCAAGATAAAACACTCACATTCCTAATTGATATCCCATCTGATTCAGTCTACAAGGGATAAGCACGCACATGACACATGACCTTGGATTATTCCACAGTGAGTTATTAAAACAAACCCTGTCTACATTAGAATTTAACCTTGGAGCAATAAAGACCTGATAATAGAGGCCCTGAGAGCTTTGCAGGGAATTTAATTGAGTCGCCCCTGGTTCCAGATGTTGGGAATTGTTGTGAATGAGGCCAATCAAAGACCAAGAAAAAAAATTCACCTTTTTTTTTTTTTTTTTTAAATTATGAATGAAACACCGCTCCTCTGAACAATAATGATTTCAATCATGAAATACTGAAACAAAAATAAAAGACTCATTTAAAAGTTGTCCTGTTTTGGCCGTCTCAGTGGTGAGCATGTGCGTATGTGCGTATGTGTGTGTGTGAACTTGTACAGCAGGCTTCATCAAAGTGCCACAGGCAGAAGTAGTCAGATCAGTTGGGATTGTTGGGTGGGAATTTCAAGTCGGGTACTGATGCCTCTGGTCCATTGGGGGGCAGCCTCGCCTCAGGAAATCAGGACTGTAGACAAGCAAGACGAGATAGTCCAACCTTAAACCCCTGAGCCTCAAAAGAAGGTCATGGGAGGCTAAACCCAGTCAGATACTATCAATTGGAGTCAGGATGGCAAACGTACCTCTGATGCACCGTGTCGATCCTCAGTGGACGATTCTGTTTCCCTGACAACAACGGCCTTTGTCACCTGCATGTCCGGATGCTGCTGCTTGGCTTCCTGTATTGCAATCGCCAGAGCCTGCAAGGGAAAGTGAGCAGCATACCTCAGATCAATGAACAAACGTCCAGCAATGATGGGCTGGCAACCTGTCCTGGGTGTTCCCTGTCTGCACCCATAGACCGCTGGGACTGGCCTCAGTCCCTCAACGTTAAATAAAGTGTCATAGAGAGTCAGTAGATTTTCACTTAAAGAGTACATTTGATAAAGTTTAAAAGTGGCAATTAAAAGGCTTTTCGGTTAAAGTATTATTCACATCTACAAGTTTTCAAAAATAGCAGTGAATATCAATGACTCATACCAGCAAGAAGGGATTCATTTTTTAGATAAAATCATGATTAAATAGAGATTTGTGCTAATATTTGTTTTATAAAAGATCTGTAGTAATACATTTGAAATAATAAAAAAGACATTTTAACTATTTTCTTTAAGTTAAAGCAACTATCCATGAGCAAACAGCAGTCAGGATTGGCCAATACAACTTAAGTATTCATGAATCTGAACAACAATAACAAATTTGATTCCAACGTTCATTCAACAAAGATTAATACTTGGCCCGAGACAGAACCATATGCGGTGTGACAGTTATGAGTTCATTGTTTGAGTTTCACTCTCGGTGTGCCGACAGTTGTCAGCTCTTTTTCACTTAAATTTTTAAAAACCTTTGTGCTAATAAAATATTCAGTAGAAAAGACAGTTGAATCCACATTAGATATTCCAGAGAGGGCTGGATTCCCCCGACCCCTCCAAGAAAATTGCCTCTTGAGTAGCAGTATCTACTAAATGTGTTTTTTTGTTGTTGTTTTTTTCCCAGAGAATCCACAGGATTTCATCAATGGTTAATTCAGCCATGTCGGCCCACCTGTTCTTGGTCTACATCGTCGTCTCCAGTGATTATGATCCTCTTCTCGATCCTCGTCTCTGAATATCCTCCTTTCACCGTCTGCAACACACAATACTTTGTTTTTGGCAGCTTTCACTCCAGCATGCGTTCGCTGTCGCTCTTCCCAGACATAATAAGAAATGAGCCTTAAACACTTCATCATAATTACACCTTAAACTGTGTGCTTTTTAAGTTTTATTTAGGCTTTGCTACCTTTGTGACGTGAGTGGTTGCTGAGGTAACGTTTTCAGTCACAAGGATAGGCGACCCCGCTGACTCTCTTCCCTTGTGCACCTGAGAGAACAGAACAGCTGTGAGCACAGCTCATACGGGCAGAAACCATCGGGTCAAACAGGGACCGCTCTCCAATCAAGCACATATTCATGAATTCATGTCTTCAGTCTCTGTAAGTAGGCTTAAACCCTGGAGATGTTCATGCAGCGAGCTGCAGGTTGAGTTAAAATTGGAGAGGTCTTGCTGTTAGTACTCACAGGGGAAATGCTCTGTCTGGTGGAGTAGGAGACTTCACCGAGGCCCCCGATGCCATGATCCTAAGAAAACAGACCAGCTCAGTACGTGACTCGTGTTATTCAGAGAATCACAACCGGATAGTGTGTTGTATCAATTCATTAATCCGCGTTATTTTCACCGCAGCAGGTGACCAACCTGATCTGTGAACTCGACGATGGTGGTGGTGACCTCCGAGCCGTTGGGCTGAGTCTCCGTCCTGACGTCCGTCTTCCTCACCATTGGCGTGGGCATGACATCACTGGCCTCCCGGCTCAGAGGGGTGACAGCGTGGCGACCGGACTCTCTGTGTGATTGCTCCCTGTCTATTGATGATGACACCGGTACTGACCTCTTTGGTTTTTTGGGAACGACGGGCTTAGGAGTGGAGAAACAAACAGGTTTTAGTGTCATGAGATTGTAGACCTGGAAGTTTTGTCTTTATCACAAAACTCAATGGGAAAATAGATTTAAAGATTAAGTTGAAACAAAAAAGAACAAAAATGATTATAATGTAAAATGCAGATGGGGAAAGGCTTAAACTCGATTCTTGGGCTGAGATATGGATAGGGGGCATAAAAAATATATAGTTTATGTTCTAACCGCTGGATAACAAACCTAAAACTAACCAACTGCTTACATGTTTCATTGCAGCCTTTTGGCTGATTTCAGAGCATTAATTCCATCAGAGCATATGTGTATTTATTATTTTCAGCTGCGCAGGCTTTGTACCAGTCAATCTCTAACCAAAACCCGAGTTTAACAACCTACATCATAAAACTTTGTGAAAGCTTGTAGCAAATATTTTAAACACCAAATCATGTCGGGTTTTTCTTTATGCGTTAATTTAAATCGTAATGGAAACATTTTCCCTGTTCAATTTCAGCATTGTTCCAAAATGTTTCATGTTTACACTGATCACAGGCAACCCAGAGCAGGAAAGCACAACCTTGATTAGCTGTCATCACACTTTGTTAGAAACATGCACAGCACACGGAGGGTAATATAGTCGTAAAAAGCGATTTGGAAATTCAGCCTTGTTTCCTGTAGAAACAGAACAAATATGCCTGCACGCTCACTCACTGGAAACATGTAGAGCTTTGTATGAAACAATGATTCATTGCTATTTTGCAGTGTATTCAGATTGCATGCCTCCCTTTGCTGCCCTGCGCAGCTGAAATTCATAATAATCAGGTGCTTCAAAAACAGCTGTTTTTCCGTCAGCTACTAGAAACACATTTCAAGTCCTTTAACATTAGAGACGGGACCTTTTAGATCTACCTGCACATCAGGTCGTTTGACTTCTGGCCTGACTTCCTCAGCCTGGACGTGTTTGGCTGGAGGGCTGCTGCTGACTCCTCTAGACAAAGGAGCTGCCACGAGTGGAGGCGGCGGCTCAGACGGGCCCTGCTGCTGGAGCAAGTCGATGCCAAGACACAGGCCGCCATCAGGAGAGAGATCTCTCCCTCCCAACTCTGTCATCCCCCTGGAAAACTCCTCCATGCCCGTGTGCAGGTCTGTGAGCACGGTGAAATCGACTTCAGCCTCCAGGCTGGACGTAGAACTGACCGTGATGCTGGAGCATTTGCGTTCGATGCCCAGGTGGGTTTCCTTCAGGTACAGGATCTCGTGGTCTTGTTCGTCCTCTGACACAGAGCCCAGACGTCTCTCCCACGGTTCCCTCTAAAACAGAAGAGTCATTATAGAACTCATAGAGTGCATTTATTTTGCAATCGGTGCTTCGGACCATGTCAGAGGTGTCAAACATAAGACCTGGTGGCCGAAACACACCCGGCATAGGGTTCAATCCAGCCTGCAGGATTACAGTCCCTGCATAGTGTAAAAATGACAAAGAAGATATTGACTGATTTATTTTCAAAGAAAGTATGATTTGGCATGAAAACCAAGCCACATTATCATTAGTGAAGTAGCATTACCATCACATCCATACTGTGAAGTTCCAACATGCCAAAGAAATGATTTTCTTTGCAGAATGCTTCTTACTCTGGTCATTGACAGACGTTTGCAAACATCAGTCTGAAGAAAAACACTAAGGCTGAGATCATGTTAGATCTTCTGGCAGATTTGGAGATTGAAATAATAGTAAATTTTGTAGTTTTGGTTGTAAGTGAATATGAGTGTCAGTGTTCCTGTAAAGTGCCGAAATTGCACTTTTTTTCCATCCAAATTTTCAGGTCATTTCCATTCTGGGAGAAAATGTAATTAATTAACGTTACATAAATTAGGACTTCTTAGTATTAAAACATTTGAATTCACTTTCATTTAAATTTGGTTGACTAAAAATTCATCTCACAATCATTATGTATGTTCACAAGAAGGTGATTTCCATTTTTAAATATTCTGTCACATATGTATTTCTTTACTGGCGTTTCCCTCTTAATTAGATATAAACTAACTGTGTCTTTAAAGAACCATGTAAAATGATGACATTTGGAAAATTAGCATCTTAAAACTAGAAACACTATTGGGAGCATCTTGAAGATGTGTTAAATACCTAATTGCAATGTGTTTACTCTTTTCCAAAGGTGTGGTTGAATAAGAAGTGAGAGAGGAGCTGAGGGATGACTCACTGAAGCTTCGCAGAGAGGCTCCTCGTGAATAGCAGGAGTGGGAGGTGTCTCCTACAGAAAACAGAAACAAACAAGAAGCAAATTTTAATGATCAAACTGATGGAGCTTGTATCAATTCATAGAGACACAGCCACAAACTGGAATCCTTCGGTATTGCTCACATGAGTGTAAGCCCGCAGGAAACAGTAGAAAGTTAGGACGTTTTCTATGCTGCTTGTGTAGCTCAATCCGTCTCCTTTCACTGGCAGTGCTTAACAGGGCAGTTTTGCATTTAAAGAAATGAACAAATCAAATTCATTCGTAACTTCAGGACTCGAGCTTAACTTCGAAAGCAAACATTTCCAGAGACTCCAAAGCTTAAGGCCACGGTCAGAAGCATGCACACAGAGTGTATTTCACAGGTTGATATCATTTAAAATGACTGAAAGTGCAATGGTAATGCCATGCACTGAAAAGTTTCATTTTCAAATCCCTTTCAGGGGAAAGGTATTCATATTCGTAAGTGCGACATATGAATGCCCAAACCCTGAAGAGGTTTGGCAGCTCTGCAGCCTGTGATTACATCTAATCGCCTTTTTCATCTTTTTGCCTTTGCTCCAGAGGTGCCAAGGCAGAACATTTGGTTCAAATGCCCTCACAGCCATTTACAAAAAGGATTCAAATCAGGCGGGGAAAAAAAAGAGGTTTCAAAGAAAAATGGTTGGAAAGGTCTTGCACTCCTTGCAACAGCAGACACCTTATTTGCACTGTGAGAATGTTGGAAGGAGAGACCAGGTGTTAACGTGACGAGTTAAAAAAAAAAAACCGCTGTCTGAAGCTTAAGCAATGGGATCTTTGCTTAAAGGCCCGCAGCGTTCTGAAATGGCCAAGCAGATGTCAAGCTTTGAGTAATAAGGGATAGAAGGGAAAGCAAAATGCTCCGTGGGCCATGGGCGTGAACTGACTCGATCAATGATGCGATGCGAAGGAACGTGAACTTTTGCTTTCTCATACACAGCCACATGACTTCTGAGGTATGTGTGGTGATTTTTTTTTTTTTGGGGGGGGGGGTTGTTTTTAGATGATTTAAAAACAAGGTCTGCACGACATTGCCGGAAGCTCATGCAATGCTTTACTTTCCGATGATTGACAAAGAAGTTAGAGGGGGGCAGGTGGTTTTACCGCTTGCTTCCTCTTCGCTGTTTCTTGGCTGGCCGTCCTGTAGTGGATGTGGCTGTTGTCCACGTTGCTCTGTCTGTCTCGTGACCATTGTGTTTTCAGAGGTAGAGTGCGGGGGGGTTCGTTTGGGAATTTGCAGCTGAACTCGGAGGCTTGTTGAAATGAATCTTCATGCGGTACTCCTCCTCTTACCCACTGGCCTTGCCCCATCGTATCACCGCAGTCTCTGAGCTCCTGTTGTCCCAACACCTCGTGCCTTATCTGTTGTTGTAGCTGAGTCTGCTGCTGATACAGTGCTGTAGTTTCATCGTGGTGTTGGGTTGCTGCTGTATTTTCCTTGGCAACATCTGAAGTGGATTGCAGTGCAGGATTATCATCCGATCTGCTTCCTGCTTCACAGGATCTGTCTTTTGATTTTGTCATCTGTACGTCCTCGGCCTCTCCGAAGAGGCCGCTGTTAGGCTGGCTTTGAAATTCAGGGTTTACAACATCTTTGTTCTCTTTATTCAAAGCTTTCTTTGATCTCTGAGGCTTGAGAGGAACTATTTTTGGGACTTCAGAGTGTGAGTTTCCAGTTTTGCCGAAATCTTTCTCTCCCCTGGGGCTCGGGTCTTTTATTTTCCAAGCCTCACAATGCCTCGCGCCACCTTCACTTCTGGCCCAACTGCTTTTCTTAAAGGAGTCGTCGGCCATGGGTGTTTCAAAGTTCTGAGGTCTTTCTTGATACTCATACTGAGAGCGATTAAAGTCTTTGCTCATTTCACCCCTCTGTTTGTCTGGTGGAGAACAGTATCCATTTTCTTGAATGTTGTTCCCCTCGAACATTGAATCATGATGTCCGTTCGTCGTTACTTCACTATCCAGAGGGTTTATATCCTTTAGCCCTGGTGGTCTTAAGGCCGTGTCCTGCTTCGGAGATGTTGAAAATCTAGTTCTCGAAGAATCCCAGGGTGTTTGGCAATTGTTCATATTTGCTTCATTCCAAGCAAACATGTCTCTACACACGGAAGAGTCCTCACTCTTTTCCCCTTTAGAGAAAGTCTCCGCTGTTGCTTCATAAGCATCCTGCTTGTCAATCAATTTGCCATCAGTGGTAGCCTATGTTGACATAGAGTAGACATTTGCATTAGCCTGACTAGATAAAGTGAACTTTAGTTTGTGACACTATTGTTACCCCACATTATTACTTTAATGAGTAATAAAAAAAAAGAAAAATGTGATAAAGTGGGGGAACTTAAGACTGCGATTGTTTAATACAATGGAAATGTTTTCTTCTGTGCTTTGGGTTAAATAAAATCACAGTTCTGACAGCACTTGAGAAGAAAGAATAGTGTTGGCTCACACCGATACATTGCATCTTTCAAGAAATGGTGACGTGTGTGAGAATAAAGGCAGTTTGATTTGGAAGTTGGAAAAGGACGTCATTCTTACTGCTTTGCGTTCAGGCGTTCCTCCTGGAGGAGTAGCTGACGAGATGCGTTTCTCTCTCTGGGCCATCTTGCTGTTTGGTTGCCTCAGTGCCCTCTTCAGCTCGTTGATGCTGGCCTGGTGCTTTTGTATCACATCGTCCGGCTTATCCAAGAACTGCTACTCACACAGCACAGAAAACAATTAAGTTCACAAATTAACCCTTGTGGAACTCCTTCCTTTGAGTGACTCTCCAGTCAGGGTCAGTTCTGCTGCTTCTATGTTGACAAAATAAACTGAGAGTTACTTTATGTTATAATACTGATCAAATCTTGAACTTTTTCAGTAAGGCTGCAGTGCATCATTATTTTGTTAATCCACTTAATGCTGTCTATGAATATTTACTACAACAACAAAGAGAGAAAGTTACAACTTTGCAGCTTACGAAAACCTCCCAGTCATGAATCACAAATTATAAAAAATAACAAATTATAAAGCTGTAGATTGTAAGATTTAAAGTGACTTCTGAGTCACGCTTCCTCAGTGTTACAGCAGCCAGCTGTTAGTCATTTCCAACAACTGAAGCACCCACCAATATTTCTTTTAGTTTTTAAGGCTCCTACACACTTATTATTTCAGCAGTCTGGTACGTTTATGAGCTGCTACACTTTTTAATGTGGAGTTTTGTTTTGTTTTTTAAATTTACCGTTAGACGTAAGTCGGCAAACATAATGACAATATCCTATATGTCATCTATTTACGCCACTGGTTCTACCAATAAATAAACAAAGCAAACAAGTTGTCCTGGTATAATTTATGTGCAAGATAAAAGGTTGGCACAGAAGTAGACTAAAATTTGGATGCGGTCCAATAATTCACTTTCTTGAGAATCTGCTCGTAGGGTGGCTTTGATGTTCACCTCGTTTTCTGCAGTTGTTCATTTTTTTTTGTCAGTTGTTGCTGCTCTATTTCACTAAAGTAAACAATCTATGACAATATCGCATTGTCTCTCTCTCTCTGACATAAGGCCACAGACTTTGAGCTTGGACCAATTAAATACAGTATATGCAATACGTAATTATCTGCTTCTTCCTGTACTGAAGGGAAAGAAGAGAGGTAATGTCAGTATCCATCTGTTCTTCAGGTACAATATGATTGATCTGGTTGCAACAAGATGGTTAGTTTGTTCATTTGTTTTTAATAGATTTCTCTTTCTGACATTTTAAATGTTTCACACTAGAAATATCACTTATAGTACAATCTAATGTTTCAGTACTTACTGAACACACAATCGCTGTAAGAATGAGGCCTGTAATTATACTTTTATCAAAGTGTATTTGGAACTGGCATTAATGGGGGGAAAAAAGCTTTTAACATGAGGTCCACTGCTATCGTGGTGTTAAATGATAACTGGCAGGCACCATCATGAATAACAAAAACACAGAGCACCTGGTGAGGGTCACACACAGCACATGCCAAAAAGAGAGGACAAGCAGTACCTCCTGTTTGGGCCGAAGGGTGACCAGATCCTTGTCCGATAGATGAACAGGGGGAATGTGAGATGAAGTGAGGGGTATTTGAGCAAAGCGGGACGGTTGAGAATTTGGGAGCAGGAGGAACAGATGCGTGCAGAGACAAAGAGGTAAAATGCTGCAGGTGAGTCAAAAAGGCAGGCAGCCACACCAACAGACAGAGACAGTTGACACCATCGGGATCGAGACCTTTGAAGCCATTTAATAAGCTGCCAAGAAGACAAGGACAATCCATTTTGTGCTGGCCAACTGGTAATTAATGCAGTCAGTTATTGACTGAACCTAAGTGTTTGGCAGTGGATTGTTCCCATTCTTCTTCATCCAAAGATTTGATGTGAAGGCATTACAAAACCACAAATGAAGAGTCCATTAAGTGACTAATGCATTGCCAATATTTCCTGCAAACAACAAACCAAAAACACAGCCACACATACCTGACGAGGAATAATGCAACACAAATATCTATCTGGGAAGCTTGTGTTGAATTCAAATATTTCCAATGGTTAACTAATTGGATAAGTATGTGTGGATGTGTGAGCCTTTCAGCAGGGGTACAAAGGGATTTGCCCATAGGGAAACCACAGATTCCCTGAGTCATCAACAAGAGATTAGGAGCCATCTGTTTATTCTGCTAATCAGAATCAATCGCTCCAATATCACACAGGGACACACTTGAAGATGCATGCTGCTAATGCGGTACTATCAAACTGAGAAAAAGCTTTTTCCCGCAGAGCTCTGAGATTTAAGTCAGTGGATGGGATTGAAAAGTTTATTCAACTCAGGTGTGACTCTCCACTGACACTATTTCCCAGTGGGCACAAAAGAAAAAGGGAAAATAAAGAACCTGAATATATGTATATTAAACATTTTGTGTCTATTCTTCTAAAAGTCAATGCATGCAGTTCCCATTTCTTTCATACAAAATAAAAGAAGAAGATAAATGACAGTTCGTGCTTCAAAAACATAGAATACAAGTGCATATCCTACGACAACTGAAACCACACAAAGCGAGACACAGAAAAAAATCCAAGGCCAAAATACCTCTGGCTTTGAGTCATATAAAGGCGAGCCTGCCTCCTCACCCTGTGAGAGGACAAGGTAGAGGACAGATATGTAAGAGAAGGAGAGCAGCAGTTAGCAGAGAGTGTTAATATTACGGCAGCAAGAGAACAAAACAGTTTGTTAGAGGCAAAGGTGCTGGGTTAGGGAAAATATGATCTGCAGCAAAAGAGGTTGAGTTGGATTCTGAGACAGGTGATTTATAGAGAACAGAGAAGAGGAGAGGACTCATTCTGAGCAGTGTCTGGAGAGGAGCGAAGAAGAGGGGAAATTAGGCCAAGGGGAGAAAAATAAGGACTGTGATTACAGTCTCAAATGAAAAAGAATGTATGTGTGTGTGAGGGAGAGATGAGGAGTGTGAGTTCAGGAGTGTTTCTTTCTGATTGGGGTGCAGGAAAGTGAGGTGAATAGTCTTCACGAACCAAGTGTTTCTCTGCAATCTTCTGAAATTATCATACATGTTTCACACGTACGGCATTTCAGGCAAACAGGTAAGTCATTATATTGACTCTTGGTTGACTGAGCTCAATTAGGTCTTCTTAAAGATGACCGGTAATGTTTCCGTACAATATCGAAAAAGTTTCAAGATAGACAACTAAATGAGAAAAGAAATTCAGATGTCTGTTTTACCTTGAGCTCTAAGGTTTTGGTAGGTGTTGAGGTGTTGGCATCAAATATGTACTTCTGATCGTCATCCGGCTCCAACTCCTGATCTGTGTACTGGTCTTGGTCCTGATAGTGATACTGATCGTGGTCCAGGTCTAGACTCCCCTCTTGGTCCAGGTCTTCTCTGGACATGAACTGTGTCCGTTCGCTGGAGCTTCGCTGGGACAGCTGGTCCATGCTGTCGCCCAGAGCTGAGGCTAGGAAAATGCAATGCAAATGAGGGATAACATCCACCGAGATCACTGTGAAAGCTTTTAAACTTCATTATGCTCTGTGAAGAGTTTAAGAGGAGGCATATCTCAATGAGCTTTCTAAATGCATGAGACCTCATTTTTATTTTCATTCCTGTGTTCATTCAAACCAAACAGAAAGTGGAAAGCACTCTTTTCTCTTTGAAATATTTGCACCCACTGATTAGTCTGTTTTCTAAAAATGAAAAAAGGAGCCAAATTACAGCCACACAATATTATTCAGGACCTTGCGGGTACTGTCCTTGTCTCCACTCCTCACCTCCATCGATGCTGCGAGGCATCATGTACCGCTTGCTAACGGAGCGTTCGAACTGAGGGGCAGGCCTGTCAATCAGAGCGCTGGCCTGTCTCGTCTGAGCTTGAGTTCGTCCACTGTAACGGAACTTGGAGCCGATCACCAGGAAGCCCTTGGGAGGGGGCTCAGGGGAGACCAACCTGCAGGAAAATTCGCTCTCTGTAAATTCACCACAGATGTCACTGCTGAATGTTGCCGCAGTAGTTTTAATAGAGTTTTAATATGAATGTCCATTTATATTCAATATGAACTAAATGAACCGAGTTGCATTGAGTTTTTATGCCGGAGTTCATCTGTTCAGAGTTAAATGAGTAGCCTGATAGCATTTTAGTTGAGTGTTATTAAAAAAGGACATCTCCCTCATTTACTGTGACAAAACTGCACCTCAAATGTACAAATGCCATAGAAAATAACTTATTTCACAACAAACTTTGGCTCAGTTATAAGGTTATGAAATCCCTCAAGTAGGATGGCTAAAGATTCCCTGGGTCTTCACCGTGAGGTTCCCAAGCAGCCGGCAGGGCCTCCGGGAAGTCAATGTGCTGAATCAAGAAAAAGTCGCCCCACATAATCCCACAATATGTTACATTTGGCTGGACTGCAACAGCGGTGTGGGCTCAAGCCTTATGCTGTAAATGCACTCCGGCAACTGAGAGTGTGATCAAAGTTACACCATTGTGCTAAATGACTGATAATCACAGTGACACATTAGCAGTCATTTTAAAACAACACGAATCTAAAACCAAAAATGAAAACACAGACGAGCTTAAGTGTAATTAAATGCAGCATTATGT
Organism: Lipophrys pholis; assembly: GCF_963383615.2. Lineage (NCBI taxonomy): Eukaryota > Metazoa > Chordata > Actinopteri > Blenniiformes > Blenniidae > Lipophrys > Lipophrys pholis. The sequence goes on from NC_137630.1 coordinate 18,781,825, forward strand.
TTTTATCTGCACTCCCGCCCACTGGTGGCAGCACTGTGCCTCTAATATGGTCTGACACATAAATAGAGAAGAAATATAAGAAGTAGTAGAAAAAGAAAACAAAGAGAAAGGCCAGGGCAAATTTTTTTTTTTTTTAACATTTACGTGTAATGTTTTGATTTAAAAGCTTTGGAGGTCATGATGTGGCACGATGGTGGAGCTGCTGCAAAGAAATACTTGAGAAAACCTGCTGAGGCTGAATCAGAGAAAGCTTGTGACAAGTTGAGTACTGTTACTCCCAGATTTACAACCATTATTGATTAAACTGTGCTCTGAAATATATGTGTAGACTAAAAGCTTCATTTTGAATGTCAAGAAATGCTTCCCTGATCTTGTCTGACTGGAAAGAGTCCATTTAAATCGGTTGTGTCCAAACACAGTCCTGCATGTTTTAGCTCTCCCTGCTTCAGCATACCTGATTCCAATGATGATGTCATCACCAAACTTGTGAAGAAGTCCGACAATGAGTCCATCGCTGCATTCAGTTGTGTTGCAACTGGGAGAGACCTAAACCATGCAGGACGCTGGCCCTTGAGGAGCGAATATGGACACCCCTGATTTAAATCATTCATCATTGAAAATGGCATTAAGTCACTCTCTCATATTTTTGGCATAGCTGGTATTATAGTATCCTTGAAGCTTTGCCTACAAAAGACAATAACAAGAGTGATTTATATTTTGTGTGTGTGAGGGTAAGAGATGTACTTGTGTCTTTCTACTTAAAACACATAAGAAAAGAATGTGCCCCGAAGTGCTTTCAATTTCCCCACCACCATATTCCAAGTAAATCATGCAGAAAAGTTCCCATGGAAATTTGACGGATCGACACGCTTGCAGGTGACATTTGAACAATACCTTTGTTGTGCGAGGTGTTGATGGTACATGCAGGGTGGCGTGACTGCAGTGCAGAGAGTGATTGTGTGTACCTACGATAAGCGAGTCCTACCTGAAGAAGGTGTGGTGCTCAATGCAGACTTTCCACAATCGCTTCGAGGCCCGATGGTTGGGCAGCTTGAAGCCTATGGTGCTCTCAAACTGTTCATACTGAGTGGTGAGACGAAACAGTGGAGATGGAGGAGGAGGAAGGCGGAGGAGGAAGGAGGAGGAGGAGGTGGGCAGGTGAAGGAAAAAAAAGGAAAGTGAAGGAAGCAAGTGTGGGGAAAGATGGAAGAATGGCGGCAGGGTGAAATGTGTTTACTCCGCAGCAATGAGAAAATCAATGCTTTTCTGTTTACTCATAAAAATATATTCTCGCGTCTCCTGCCGACATGTCGTGTGGATTTTCCATCTCTAACCATCCTATAAATTTGTCTTTCATGCACTCACTCCATCAGGTGTTCAGTGGAGTGAACAGGAGAAAAACGCTTTCGAATCAATATGTTATTAGCAATATAACAGGTCTTTAAACATTAGGAGGTGCAAATTCACAAATACTTTTTTTTTCTTCCACACAGTAAGTCTTTGGGGGACAGTTCAGAATAAAATGGTTTTAAAACACAATGATGACCCTCCTGGCAAATCTGAAGTGGCAGCTGACTTAAGAGGATAGGCCTGCAGAACAAAAGTATATGCACAGTGAGGGCGCCGTATTCACTATAAAGATGTCAGTGTCGTTTTAACAGTGGATTTAAAATCCTCTGTAGATACCCTAAAGGCCAGAAAATGAGGGGAAAAAAAATTTGAATAATTTCAGTGAGTTGAAAACCATGGTGAGCATAATGTGGCTCTAACGCCTGCAAAGAAAAATCCTTGAATAAAATGCAAATCCTCATGGCTGGCTAATCACACATTAAAGTCAGCATGGAGGAAGACAGAAGAAGGACAAGAATAAAAAACACGACCTATCAGCCTAAGCTGTGAGAACGGTATCTGTAGGGGCTATAAATAATCGAGTGTCCTGCAAAAAAAGTGTACACTCTGCGATTACAGCGTGGTTTGCGGCAGATAAATCTCAAAAGTAACACTTTTATCAAAGCATGAAATGACTATTTATGCTGCTTGGACGAGTCAAAAGAGGCAATGATGTAATTTTAACAACTGTGAAACCATGAAATAGAAATGTGAAGTTGGCTCTTTACCAAATGATCCTTTATTCCATATGCCTCAGCTGTGCCGAAGTGACTCTGATCTCTTCTGGTGAGTTTTGCATGCAATAATTGCTCAGTGAGCTCATCATAAGTCAAGTAAAATGGTATATAAAAGTTAATGACAGCTTTTATGTACCTCTCCGGGGCGGATCTTGATGTAGAAGTTGCTTCTTTTGTAGGAAATTTTCAGGATTTTTGGCCACGCGAACCGATTGATTCTGAGGCGGTCTCGGTAGATGAGCAGACCGTTCGCACTCACACCGAGCATAATATCAATTCCTTCTGAATCCTGGAAAACAAAACGGCATTACAAAAAAAAATAAAAATCTGAAACCCTACCGACAGACGAATAGTGTGAGAGAAGAAATACTGTTAGCGTGAAGTACTTTAGCGTGATGCAGGTCCACTCCGTACATCGAGAGCTTCTTGGCATTTTCTAAAAAGTTCACCTCTGCTTCTGCCGGACTCATCCCTCTACAGAACAGCAAATGATTTATTGTCTTTCATCAGATCCTCCGCTGATAAATGGCCCTCACTTTATTTGCTAAAGTCACATTTTCTCCCACCTGTAGTTGTGGTGCAGCTCCATCACCCTCTCCTCCAGCTCACGCGTCTGGTTGGGGGCGAAGTGGAACTCGCTGACGTAGTCTGGGCCATGTTCCTCGGGGTCGTAGTCTCCTAGTTCTGCCTGGACAGTGTAGGAGCCCAAAAGGGCGTGGGTGACAAAGGAACATGGGAGACGACCAGATAGGATGTCGTCTCTCAGCTGCAGGCACAAGTAGTACCTGAAGAAACAAAGGAGATTAAGACCATTGAGTTAAATATCAAACGTGTATAAACATCTAAAAACTAACGTGCATGACTTTGGGAAGGACTGTGGTTCTGCAAAACTAATCCTAATAGCTGGCAGTGAACATGGGGAGAAACTTCCTGAACGTAAGCTTGTGAATTTTGTTGTTTTCGAAATTTTATCGTATTTCATCGGAATCAGTTCACTCTCGCTCATCTTGGCGTGCAGAGTTTATCTCATAAAAGCAGTTGACTCCTACTTGCTCGCTATTAAATCATTTTGTTCACGCCAATTGAAGATATTTCAAGTTGTTAGTCTCCGAGAATGTAACTGCCAGTCCAGTAAAAGTTGTGGTAGAAGTTTGTTTTTGGAGCTCAACATGTAAACAGGTAGTAAGAAGCAATATCTCTTAGAGAATAAATGCTTACTGCTTTTCATCTCTAAATGATCTCTAAACCTCACTGTTATTAGAAGTCGAGCAGAAGTTGGCTGTATTAAAAATACAGAAAAACAACAAACCTCATTAAAATATTCCCACATCTCTTAATATGCTCACATTATTTGGTTTAAAGGTTTAATCACTGTATAAAAGTCTGACACTTTGCCATTGTTTCAGACTACAGTTAATTTCCCAAGACTTTGTGGCTGGAAATTAGTTTTTTAGTAGGTTTAGAGAAACTTTCCACTTTTGATTAATTAAAAAACAAGTTGCAGCTAACGCATATTCATTGAGGTATTGCTTTTGCACAGTAAAGGTCAAGTATTGAGAAGATTAAACAGAACAAACACATATCATTACAGGCTTAAAAAGCAACTTGTTCTCACAAACTACCCAAATTGTTGCGTGCGTTGAAGAATTTCTCTGTGTTTTGACACCACTGCATGATATAAAATCCTTGTAAATGGTTTTGTTTTTAGTGTCAAGCCCTTTTCTATGTGAATTATTATTGATATTGATTTTTTATTCTTTCTTATCTGATATTTTTATATTTTATTCTAGTAATAGTCTATTCTGTGTGGAGCAACGCTGTAAGGAATTTCCCTCTGGGATTAATGAAGTATTTTCTATTCTATGTTAAATGTTGCTGAATGTGGGTCACATCAGTCCATCATGTGTGTTGTTCACTTCCTCTGCTCCCCCCCAAAAAATGGCAGGGTGACACTAAATAACACAGAGTGACCCATGCAACAATTTATCATGGAAATCCGTGCAAAAGTGAGAGAAAGTAAATATAAATTCATATGTTGAACATTCCCGTCACTAATGTCTACATCTGTGACGGATCACATGAAACAGTAATTGACTGCTGTGTCCTTGGATGCAGTACTGTCGTGACTATGCCTGTTGCGTGAGTTATGATCTGAAATCTATTGTGGCGCTTGTGGACTGTCTGAAGCTGGATTCAGTGGCGGCTGCTAACTTAAGTCGAATGTGTTTGTGGTACTTAACAGTCTCTGAAGAGAGAGCAGCGACTGCAGGCCCGGAGGGGGAACATCAGTATCAGTCAGTCACCAGCTGCACTGCTTAAAGCCAGCTAAACTCCCTCACACAGTACTCAAGTGTGTTTAGAATTCGATATGAGTGCATTTAAATGACTGCCATTATCTTCAGTATTGCGTGAGTGTGAGAGATAGAAATCTACTTGTATGCCCGATCGGAGAATACATCTATATATTTGCTATGGATCAATTTGTTCATGCATTTTTGTCTAACACACTACCATCAGCGCTATTTGTGAATTATAGCATTGCATTCAATTCAAACATCCCCAACATCCTCGTCTATAAACTGTATCACCTAGGACTGCCCACTAAAACCTGTAGCTGGATTAAGAACACTTTGACTAACCATCAATTTCATACGGAACCCGAGGAAAGCCAAAGAACATGGGCCTCAATTTTAGGGGACGCAGTCCAGAGGAACCTCTTCACAGTCATCACCACAATGGCACACCAACACCTGCCCTTCCTGAGGCTCTTGACGAGGAACAGTCTGAGCACACAACGCCTGGCTGTTCTACGGTTCAGCTACTGAGGGCATCCTGGCCTACAGCATCACAGTCTGCACAGAAGACTATTGGATGTCCCCTCCCCTCGCTCCAGGAGATGGCAAGACCCGAATATCATCAGAGACACTACACAGCTGGGGCACCATCCCTTTCGCCTGCTCCTTTCAGACAAGGGGGAGCAGTCTCTTGAATACAGAATGACAAACATTCACCCACAGTTTCTTCCCTCACTGGAATGTATCTCCTGAATGCACCAAAAAAGTGTCAACATACCTCACATGGACACCCCTACAAATGTGCTATCTCTGCATATCACATGTACAATGTTACTTCCATCTAATTTACTACTTCACAAATGTGGTTCTCTTTTTATTTAGTCCACTGTGATTTTACTTTTTGTAATGATTATGTTTTATGTTTATAGTGAGGGGCAACACTAATCTCTTTGTCTTGTGTACAATAATGACAATAAAGGCGTTTTCACGTTGACTTTGACTTAAGACTGCTTGTTAACCGTTTTGTTGGGATGCATGCTTCTCGTAACCATAACTTGTCTGTTTTTAAATGTAAATGTCTAGACATTTACAATAACTAGAACATTTAAAAGCAGAGAGACAAAAGCACAGAAACAGAGCTTTTTGTTCATATACTATCATTAAAGTGTTTCAGAATGACTGTCCAATACAAACACGATTCCAAAGTGCTCCTCTGAGTTTCTCAATGCGGTCACAAAATCAGTAATATGGAAGAACTGCAAGACCTAGGAAGTTAACGTTATTTTGTTAAAAGGGGAAAAAGCACTTGTGAAGATTTTAAATATAAAATTGAAATAAATCCAGGCAAAGTCGTAAGAGGGTTTAACTATTGTTTACAACACACCTACGTGGTTGTTTGACTCATAATCATCATGCCTAAATTAGATATTTCATTTGAATAGATTCACAGGCTTCTGTTAGCAAGATTATGTAGAGAAGCGTATATCGTATTTAAGCTGTTCTGTTAGTGAACGCTTGGCATATATCAGTATTAGTAATAAATAAATAATTAAATACAAAAAAATTTTTTTTACTTATTTTGATAAACTTCCATCTTGTGTAATCAGACCTACCTGGTGATGTCTTCAATGAGCACAGATGGGTCTGGAGGGTAAAACTTGACAGAAAATCCAAAGATCCAAGAACCAACTGTGAATAAAGCACCAGCATGTTGTTTTTATTGACGAACGTCTATTCATTCCACTACAGTTTGTGTGTGGCTTTTGTTAGACTGTGCTTGGGTATGTGTGCATAGTACGTGAGCTGCACTTACCCCGAATTTGCTTCTTAATCTCTTTGGAGGGATCCAACCAATTCTGATAAAGGAAGATTAAAAAAAAAAGAAGAATAAAACAATCCTCTTTGAGAAACTCGACCCTCAGCAAAAACATCTATATTCACAATTTTTTAAAAGCTCTATTTAAGTACTGAGTGCACTTGCATTTTCAAATCTGTTCCCCAGTTTAACACTCGATATATTCATGCAACAAGAAATCTGATAAAGGCTCCCATCAACACACGTACCATCAATATTGGTGCTATAAATGCCAGTTCAATTCGGCTCAGCCTGCTTAATGCCACCTAAGCTTTCATGGCTGCACTGTGGACCCTAAGCACCGGTTTCAAAAGGCCAAACCTCTATAATCAAATTTTAAAATGTTAAAGGCTCTGTATGTCACTCTCGGGTCACATGTGGTTACGCACGGATATGAGATATGAGGGCAACCAAGATTTCACTGCTTTACAACACCTGGAAGACCATTCAGTTGAATGGGTCAGGCAGCTGAAAGCTTGTTGACATTTGATCTGAAATTGCAGCCAAATAATCCTGCTAAAAATATCCTGTGAGAGCAGCTTCAAACAAACAAACAACTGAGATACATATTGGCCTTGAAGACGCCAAAGCTATTAATACAACAATCTCTATCACTGCCACATTTATGATCTTTCTGGTATTTAAATGAAATTATAGACTATTGTGAGTAAAATTCTATATCATAGCTTATCATAAAAGTGAACGACTCACCAGATCAACACTGTGCTTTATATTTAAAGTTAAGGAAACTACTGAATGTCTTATAGCCACACTACACTCCCAGCACACACAACTTTCTGCATATGTGAAGTCTTGTCTTGCCTGCAATTCGGGTTAGTTTCTAACTAGGTATCAAACTGCTGCCCTAACTTTGGTTAAACTGCAGCTGCATTTGGCAACAGCAATGTTAAAATCTTAAGAGTAAAAAAAAAGCAAAAATAAATGTCCTCCAGTATCCAAATATGTTTGTGTGTGTGTGTTTTGTGTGTCTGACCTTGGAGCTGTCTGTGTCCTGGAAAGTCAGGCCAAAGTAGTCCCTTTCCAGCAGGTTCAGATGGCCACACACCATGTCCAGCAGGGTCTGGCCCTTGGCAAATTTCTGTTATATACACACACACACAGGCAGATATGTGTATAGGTAGAGACAGCAGGTGTGCAAAGAGGTACAGGTTAAGATTTCATAAACGTCACAAGCGGCAGAAAACCAAGTAGAGACGCTAGAATATGTTAATGCAGATAAGAATGTAGAAGACTTTGCTTGCCTATTAAGGCCTTTATCTTATAACAGCAATGGGGCTTAAACATGCTCTACTATTGTCCCACTTTCCCTTTTTTAAAGAATACCAGTGACTCCTGAAATTTTTGTGGATTTATTTAATAAGTGAACGAGTATAGTTCATATTATATGTGTATTTTAGTTCTTTGTCTATAATATAAATAAGTCAAATATATCTTGAGGATGTAAGCAATGGTTTGAGGGATGCTTTCTGTCTGTCCTCTCTCCTGCTGAGGAGGAGGAGCTGCACTCTTCATGCCTGTATAAGGAGAGGACCGGCGTTTCGCATCAGCTGCGTTTGAACAGACCACACCCATTTTTCTCTCTCTCTCTCTTCAACCCTTCAGGGCTGAATTCAAGGCCTCTGTGGGTTGCACAGACAGGCTTGGCAAAAGCGCTATTTACACACACACACACGCACGCACGCACACACACGCACGCACGCACGCACGCACGCACACACACACACACACACACACACACACACACACACACACACACACACACACACACACACACACACAGACACACACACACACACAGACACACACACACACCAGATTCATCTCCTAGGGAAACCTGGCTCCTATAGCGACAAGGCAACCAAGCAGCTGTTACCATGGCAACAGAAGTAATAGGTCCCTTCTGCGTGTGCATGAGCGTGCCCTCTCACTTTCTCCTTATATGGTTACTACAAGCCCGAGATGTGCTAAAGTCTTACCGCACAGTCAGCATAATTTTACAGACATTTGGAGTGGTGATGATTTAACCATTTAAAATTGGACCCCCACCACCCCACCACCCCCACCACCCCACCCCCTCTATCTCTCACAGCTGGTCGGATGATGGTTAACAGTGAGCCTGCATGTTCACATTGCTTCACCATAGACCAGCAAGAAAACCAGGCTGTTATGGGTGAAGCAGCAATAGAATAATGCTGATTAACAGTCAAATGGTGCTGTCCGATTTTTGGGGAGTGAAGCATATATTCGATTTCCCAACAAACGAAATGGCAGCGTACATCTCAAGTGGTCCCCCATGCATGGCATCCAATTCTAGAGCTGCTGATGAGATTTTTTTGTCACTCCAATTGGATCCAATCACATTTCTGTAACTAGTCCTTTGGTCTGATTGAGTTAGCAGCCATTTGGTGTAATGCTAGAAATCCTTTTAGCTGATCCCTGCAGAACATGACAAGGAGAGACCGCATGTAGAAGAGACAAAAAAATGGCTGGTCATATCCAGAGGAAATTTATTGAACTTAAACACTTAAACTAATGAAGAGGGGGAGGGGCAGTATCGATCAATCATGGAGCTATATTTAGTTTTAAGCCTGGATAAACAGAATCTTTAGAACAGCCTTCTCCAGTGCAGAATCAATAATCCTACCTTACATACACTGGGAAAAATATCACTTTCAGAACTGCAAAATTTACTATTGACTCAATAACCTCTCTTTATCTGATGTATTATGGTGCAATATGTCAGGGGATTTGTTTGCTGTCACCTTAAGCATAACTACTACCTGCCTAAACCTTAAAATTAACTTCATTTTCCATTAAAGTATCTCCATGCCTTCTGAATTTATTTACTTACATGACGTTTTTTGTTTTCATACTGAACTTTAGTGGATGCAGTTTTCAGTGTTTCAGTGAGTAAACAGTGAATTTACCTCCAAACATAGTAGTTGACAGTCTCCTTAATAACTTGTAAACGCACCGGTCTCGCACGAGACCTCTGTAGTTCTTGTTGTTAATTTACCACTCATACATAAACTATTCATCTCATTTAGAGACTGATTTCCCATTTCAGAGCATACAAAGGGTGAGATGATTCATCACAGTGATCATGGATCATTTCTCAATTGTAACTCGTGAGGTTTCTGATGTAGTTCTGCAGCTGTTTTTGGATGAAAAGCAGGCAAGAATTTGTGTGTATCTGTCTGTCAACTCCACAGGCTGAATCTGAGCGCTGGCTAAAAAAGTGTTCTGTGGTTGCCTTGAGCAAAATATATGACACAGTTGAGCCTTCAGAACGTCAGGCTGCATCTACTCTGACCTCCGCAGAGATGAGGAAGTGGAACAAAACACTTCAGAGGAGTGCCTTATTATAGGGAGAAATGATGCAAACTTTATTGTAATTACATTGGTTTATCATCCTTTTCGCTTTATCAAAACAGAAAATTGAGCATTGAACGTTTCCTCCAAGCAGGCACTTTAGATCTACGTGCAGCATCCTGGACTTCAGGTGATGGTTTGTCCTGTGGAAACGGTTGTTACAACATCATTTTTTAGCTACTGTCGCTTCTCTGTCCCAACATTCAACACCAAGTCAAGAAATTTTTGGAATACATTTATTTCAATAGCACATAAGAAATATTTATTGAAATTAAGTATTTTTCAGATACTGAACATTTGACCCTCCGTTGAATTTCAGGCCACTGACAACATTCGGAACAGTGTGGACTACAGAGTGATTAAGTTTATAGTGATTGAACATTGGATCAGATCAATAACTAAGCCGTTGTGAGCCAGACTTCCTTTGAAAAGCAGATATGTTAATGACAAGAGACATATCTTGTTAAATATAGAAAAAAATATAAGACAATTCTAATCTGCCTCAGTTTTCTTGGGTTTCAAGTTAATATGAGAAGAGATTCCTCATTCTGTGGGAAACCCTGCAGGCAGGTAGTGCAACAATGCACTCATTAAAACTATTAAGAATCTTTCTCAGGCATCTGGAGAAATAACTTCATGCAAGAAACAAGGCCAGAAACCAATAATGAATAGTCATGATATTTTGGCCCTCGGGCAGTACTGCAATAAAACACACAAACAGACACACGCGCGCGCACACACACAGCTCAGTAACACCTCTGAAAACTATTGTCTGTGGACCCGACACATCACTGCCTCCAGAAGTGCTAGTAAATACAGTGTAAACAAGATGGCAAAACCATATATTGACAAGTTGCAGGGATACCAGTCTCCTCCACACCGAAATGTAATATCCAGGCATTAAATAAACAAAAATATTGATTAAAAGAATTATAATTCTAAAGTCTGGGGACAATAGGAAAACATATCAGACATTTCAGCAACAAAACAACTCACTTTCCATCAACAGGGAACAGGATCACAATTTTTACCACATTTCTAATTTATATTATGTAATTAAAGTGTTAAAAAATTTAAATTCAAAATGTATATACAATCAATAGCCATACATCTTATGGATCCTTGCAGTGAATGTGCCCAGTTATAAATCAGCCCATCGATCAACAATATTAAACATGTAGCTTTGTACTGCAACTTTAAAGCTCTAAACTGGTCGGCCCATTATTCAGATTTGACCACCTTCTTCCATTAGAAAGCAAAAACAAAAGAAAGGAAGTCCTGAACTCTTGAGAATTTTTTTTTATTAGTATTATTTAATCATTTATCACTCTAGTAACTACGTTTGATAAATCACATAAATCTTCTTCTGTCTTTGAACTCACACTGAAGCATATTAAAATGTCTTATTAGATATTTAAACAACACACTAGAACGGAAATGCTTATTTCCCTTGTTTCTGAAATAGTGCCCTGAAGGGTTAAACTAGGTCAGTGTGTGTCCTCAGTTTCTGAAACACTTCCAGGTTGCCTTCCCTTGAGCAGCAGAACCAACTTGTTGCAGCTCTTTTAACGTGTTGTTCTTAGTCTATGTAGGCTTAAAAGAAATTTACAGAGCTGATTTGTTTCAGATCAAGTTTAGCACTATTACTAAAGTGGGCCGGAAACGTCCTTTTTATGAGTCGGATTGCAAAAAAGGAGGTTAAATGCAAGTGTGAAAAAATGTCCACAGTCCGAATGCTGTTGTACATGTGTTTGTAATCTGGAGCTTTGAAAGATCAGAATGCAGTGACTTCAGAAAAGCAGTCCCCAAATAGCTCTGCCTCGCTAATGAAGTGGAAACTCACCGTCCCATGTGGTTAACCAGCAAAAATGCACAAAACCATCAAAATAATAATTTGTATCCGCAGCGAGAACTGTTTAGCCAAAGTTTAACTCATTTAAATGTGAGGACATCGGTCTCCTCCGGATTTTATTTAAAGAGGGTTTTCAAATTGTAGGTTTATACATATGCCAGAAGGTAGGAGGTGGAGCTCGTGTTGAATGGTGTGGCCTGAGGTTAAGGGACCGACAATAAAGAGTGAATGCACTGCACTTGGTCAATATCTATAAAGTCGGAAGCCACACATCAATAGGAGGCCCAGGCTGCTCCTCCATTTTTTTTCTAGGTGGGACCTGCTCGCTCGGTGGACATCATGACTGTAATTAAAATAATGATTTCGCTGCGTTCATCACTCTGACCCTGCTTGCCTCCTTTCCATTGCCGACGCGCTGATATATGCACTCCCATTCATAGTGCATTACACAAACAGGCACTCCTGGGCTCTGCCTCCTCTCCATCTTTCTCTCCCCCTCCTGCCCCACTCTTCATCTTTTCCTCCTCCCCTGCACTCCTCCCATTCTACTATCTCCCCAGTCAAACGTAGGAGCGCTCATCTGTCAGCCGTATGGATTTCTTGTCAAAGCCTACTACATCCAGTGTCAATGGCCAGATGACCTGAAGAAATGTGAGCGTATGCATGCATGTAACTAAGAGCGGAGGACAGTTGGGGGTTGGGATAATGAAAGAACATGTGAGTCCTCGCTCAGGATGCCCGACATATTCCTCCACTTGCTGGCTCTTGTAAGTAAAATATGTGAGGTCAAGTGGGAGGCAGTAAGCCATAAAAGGAATATAGTTGACATGAATGAGGCTGAGGGGCCAACAAGCTAATTTCCAAGCACATCACACTCCATCAGCGGCAGCAGCCAATGGGGCTCCGGCGCTGTTTTAATGCGAGCAGAGGCAGCTCGGCAAGCCCTGCCGAGGAGCTCCCACTGGAGTGAAACACCCCCTCTGACATCCCTCAGAAGCCATTCCATTCAAAGAGGAGATTAATTTTCTGCAGCACTTGATCATGGTGTGGGCTACTGTGAAATTCAAATAAACCATGAGTGGTGGGGTTTTACCGAGCCTCGGCCGGCTGTTTACAAACACAAAATGCTACCGAGTCACGATTTATGGAGGTCGGGGATTGCTCATCCGAGCCTTCCATCCCCCACAATGCAGAGCTTGTCTCACCTCCATCCACCCGTCACTTCTTTCTCTCTGCATTTCCTGACTCAGTAGCATGTATTACCAAGTGGGACCAAATTCCACTATGCTGAGTCAAGTGCTGCTGTTTAAATAGGGGGAGATGTACACCATCTTCATTTAGATGCAATAAGAAAAAAAAAAGGGGGTGAAATATAAATTATCGTGCACAGCACGATACAAATTTTCAGCACGTGTGCATTTATGTAGGAAGAAACAGCCAAACATTATTTTACCCACACTGCAAAACAACCTTTTTAAATCATTTTTCCAATTACATTTCTGCACATTTGCAGAGTTGTAAATGCTCAAACAACTGCCAGAGTACAGCTTTGGAAAAGAAGCTGTGTGCTATGCGGTAAAGATTTAATTATTTATTTCTGTATTTATTTATTGGTGGTTTTAGCTGCCATAATAATTTTGTCTTCACAAACAAATGCAGTAACCAAAGTGGTATCTCTACATTGGGGCCTGATGGAGAAAGAACAACAAGCTGATTGTGAACCCCTTGTTCGTTAAATCTCAAAGAAAATATCGCTGAACTCAATTTAAGTCAATGCAAACTGTGTAGATTATGGGCAATCCCCATAGATGTGTATATTATTGTTTCTGGTAGCACAAATGACCAATCTGTATTTATCACAGGAGACATAAAGACTGAATTTAAAGACTAAACAATAGCCACATTGTGTGTGTGTGATCTGTTACACTGTGTCACACAGATCTGAGTCAGAGCTACTCGAGCTGCTGTAACCACTTAGCCAAAAACCCAACACACTATGTTACATAAACATAGCGCTCAATAATAAGATCAAATATCTATTCATAAGGTCTGTATGTTTCCATGAATTACTGTTCAATCAAAATTGAGATGGACTCTTCAAGACGCAGACCACATAGTGGTGTAGTGGTCAGCACTCTCAGCAAGCTCATCTCCGGTTTCAGTCTGGGCTTGGCTGGTCTTCCTGTGCAGAGTTTGCATGCTCTCCCTGTGTGGAGGTGGCCTGTTTCCACTTACTCTGATTTCCTTTCGCAGTCCGAAAACTTGCATTTGAGGTGAAATGATGAGTCTAATTTTGCGTGTTATTGTGGAAGCAAGTGAGTGTGATTGTCTTGTATTTGCCCTGATATTGATACAGCGACCTGTCCAGTGTTTATCTTGCCCTCACCCATAGTCTCCACTACATTCAGAGAACAGGAGGCTAGAGTTTTAATGTTTTCTTTCATCTTTACCTCATCTACAAAATGAAGTTTGAGTGATTTATAATTTAAATGTTACATTGACATTGTGATGTTTTTTGAAAAATTATTATTAAGATCAAATGCAAACTTTTGATGCCGTCCAATAATCGGGACCAGAGTCTAAAAAACGGTTTCATTTTAATGACAAACTGGCCAACAGATGTGCGCTCATGACATACCTTACTCACAAAGCAACACAAAGCACGTTGAAATTGTGATGTGATATTATTACCGGCTAAAAGATTATCAATAACTTACAAATGTACAAAGCCATCAAACCAGAAGCTGGAATTCCTCCCATCTCCTGCAAGCACACGGTGCTTCTGAGGCCCGTCATGTCCTGTTAGTTCCTCTTAGAACTATTTGAATGGCGTGGAGTTCAAACGTTAATTGAAATTTGATCGCATCATATCAGAGGTCGTATGAATATGAACACACTCGTTCCACTTGTTCGGAGCAATCACACTGACCCAGCTGTCCCACACAATCACATCAATGTAAACACATACAGTATGTGTTTCTGTTATTCAGTCTGCCTCATCATACTTATCAACTAATGCCGAACACAATAGGAGCAAATAAACACAACATTTAAAGACATTGGGACTTTTCAGATATCTTCAGTTTACCCTCAGGGTTCCTCGTGCGCCGATGTATTATTCCTATTAAATCAGGTAGATGAAAAAGCCTTTGAAGAGGTGACTGAAACAATCGAGTTATAATCCCTTATTGCATCAGAAACTGTGATTGCACCCAACTTGAGCAATACCTTCATGCTTATTCATTCGTCTTTCTTTTTTCTTCTTTTTTTACATTTGACTGCTCTTGCCTTGTTTGACTTGTGTCCGACTGTAATAATATATTCAGTCAAACCTTTCCTCAGACTCATGCACCATACTGTCTCCCCAGCATGACTTCCAACATAGATTATACAGAATGGCAAAGCGTACCTCGACTCCAGTCTCATAGTCTGATCCGTCAAGTAGGGCGACTTTAATGGGGACGGTCTTGGGCCGTTTGTTGGTTTTCTGTGGGGATTTGGAGGCTTTGCTGGGGGTCTTTTCTGAGCTATCATCCACATCCCCTTGGTCCTCTGGAACCTGGGAGAGAAAAATCCTTCCTCTGAGTGTGTGAGCTTCGAAATCACTCTACTTTGTCTTTCACTTAAAATATTTGAATTCTGAGTCTCAAGACATTTATGTATTTGTCTAACAAAGTGATTTAACTCCAGAGTCTTTGATCACAGGAGGCAATCATCAAATGCATGATGTAGTGTAAGCCGCTCCTCTAAGATGTTAAGTTACTGGCGCAGGCAGGGCGGGCTCGCTGCCTTGCATATCAAACAGAAAGCCGGAAGGGCCCAGAGTGATTGAAAGACCTGAGTAAAATGATCTACAGCTCCTGTGTGTTCTACAGTGCTCCCACCTGATTGGTTCTCCTGGCGTCACCCTCCATTGCGGTCTTCATTTCCACCGCCAAAGCCTTCTCCGTTGCCATAGAAATGGATTACAGTCCTGCAACCACACATAAACATATTCAGTCAACATCAAATATTTTCCGATTTCCGAAGCAGTGTGAAGTGTTTACTGCTGCTAAAAGTCCAATCTGCCAATGGACTCCTGATGGATTTGACTCAACAGTCTTTCCAATGTGCGCGCCGAATACAGAATCTTGACTTTAACCAGCATTATGGCTCAAAAACCTAAACCTGTGGTGACATAGCATCCAATTCCCTTTGCATCTATAGCAGCAACCATGTGACACCTTTGATTATCCTCCGCCACCAAAAGGACGAAGCGTCTTCACATGGTCACTGCTTTGTGTGCAGAAGGCTAGTGAGAGGGGGAAAAAAGTGTAGCTCAGTCAAAGCTGGCTCACAGCCTCCCACAGGAGCACTCTGCATGAAGAGCACTGGCTCCAGGACACTCTCTCCTCACACGAGCTAAATAGATAGCATAAATTACATCAGCCAGGAAGCCCTGCAGCTCCATGCAAGACAGCAGACGCACTGAGATACAGAATAAGAGAGCGACATGACAAGAGAGTGGAGCGAGGGAGCTGGGAACGTGACAACAATCTGAGGATGAGATGGGAGGAAGGACAGAGGTTACGAGGAGAGACCAGCGAGGGGAGAGAGGAATCACTGAAGTGGCGAACATCTAAATGCGCCACTGCAATATTCAGCTGAG
Organism: Lipophrys pholis; assembly: GCF_963383615.2. Taxonomy (NCBI): domain Eukaryota; kingdom Metazoa; phylum Chordata; class Actinopteri; order Blenniiformes; family Blenniidae; genus Lipophrys; species Lipophrys pholis. Next base: position 18,797,993 of record NC_137630.1, read on the forward strand.
ACAGACCAGGGCTGTCATTTGAAGGTGACCACTTCAGCACTGGAATTGGACACTTGCACGGCGCCCTCTCTCCGGGTCACGTGCAGGAAAATAGCTGATATTCAGTCCAGGTGCAGCAGCAAAGATGAATAAATTATCCAAGATAGAGCCCCGAGTGAAAATGTAACTTCACTATGAAAGGTGAAGACGGGATCACAGGTTTATATCAGCTCAATGTGTCAGCAGAACTTTTTTGATAAAATGGAAAAATTACTTCAGGATTACTGGCTGTATTTTTTTAGCCTAAGCCATTTTTAAGAAAGATGAGATTGTGATGGGCCAGTATTAGTGCAGAGCTTTCAGGTGATTTTCTTTTTCCTCTCAGGGAAAAATATGTGGTGGTGAATGCTGATTGGAGGCTGCATGATAGTTTAGGTAGCACTCATAGTGAGACTATGAATGAATGAATGAATGAATGAATGAATGAATGAATGAATGGGGTATTTTGGTCCTAACTTAAGACGTGTGATATTTTCAGACTAAAAAAACGTAATGAAGAGGTTGGACCCAGAGTCTTTTGTCTGTATATCCTATCAATCATTTGGAATCACCTAGAATTTGACAAAGATAAATAAATAAATAAATAAATAAATCATAACACAAATAGTTACAGTGGATCGCAAAAGTATTCACACCCCTTAAACGTTTCCACATTTTGTCCCATTACAACTACAAATGTAAAAGTATTTTATTGAGATCTTATCTGATAAACCAGCACAATATAATAATTGTGAAGTAGAAGGAAAATACATGGTTAGTAAATTGAGTTCATTCATTAGAGCCCTTTTGCCGGGCTCTAATGAGGGCGGCATGGCTCAGTTGGCAGAGCGGTCGTCTCCCAATCGGAAGGTTGCAGGTTCCCATCTCTGCCTGCCTCCATGCCAAAGTGTCCTTGGGCAAGACACTGAACCCCCCCAAAAAACTGCCTGGTTGAATGCAGTGTGAGAGTGAGTGGTTGGTGGTGGCCGGAGGGGCCGATGGTGCAGATTGGCAGTCTTGCTTCTATCAGTCTGCCCCAGGGCAGCTGTGGTTACATATGTATCTTACCACCATCGAGTATGGACTGAATAAATAATGCAATGTAAAGCGTCTTTGAGTGTCCAGAAAAGCGCTATATAAAACCCATGCATTATTATTATTAACAAATGGCATCCTGAAGATCATGGAACACACCAGATAGGTCAGGATGAAATTTGGGAGTAAGTTTAAAGCAGGGTTGAGTTATAAAAAAAAATATTCAAAGCTTTTATCATCTCAGAGAGCATTGTACAATCCATCATCTGAAAATATAAAGATTGTGGCACAACTTCAAACCTACTAAGATTTGGACGTCCACCTAAACTGACAGGCAGGGCAAGGAGAGCATTGATCAGAAAAGCAGCCGAGGGGATCACGATAACTCGGGAGAGCTGCAGAGATCCACAGCTCAGCTGGGATGATCTGTCTATAAGACAACTATCAGTCCTGTACCCCACAAATCGAATCTTTGTGAAATAGTGGCAAGAAGAAAGCCATTGTTGAAACAAAGCCAGAGGAAGTCCTGTTCATAGTTTGCCACAAGCCATGCTGGGGACACGGCAAACATGTGGAGGAAGGAGCTCTGGTCAGATGAGACCAAAATGTAACTTTTTTAGACTAAGGCAGAGAACTAGCTCTGCACATCACCTTGAACACACCATCCCCACTGTGAAACGTGGTGGTGGCAGCATCATGCTGTGGAGATGCTTTTCTTCTGGAGCTTTAGGGAGGCTGGTTCAATTTGGTGGAAAGATCCAGAGCCAGATACAGGACAATCTTGAAGAAAAACCTGTTAGAATCTGCTAAAGATTTGAGACTGGGGACAAGGTTCACCTTCCAGCAGGACAACGACCCGAAACATACAGCAGAGCGACAATGGCAACGTTTGGCTCAAAACATAGTCAGACGTTATTATGGCCAAGTCAAAGTCCAGACCCTAATCCGATGGAAAATCTCTGGCCTGACTTGATAATTGGTCTTCACAGATGAAAAGAACAATGAGCAAAACTGCAACAGCAAAACTAGTAGAGACGTACCCTGAAAGACTTGCAGCTGTGATTGCAGCAACAACTGGCTCTACAAAGTAATGCAACAGGGGGTATGAATACTTTTGCATGTCACACATTATTTAGGTTTTTATTTTTGATAAAGATTCAAAACCATGTCGAATTTTCCTTCCACTTCAAAGTTACGTGGCACACTGTGTTGGTCTTTCACATAAAATCCCAACAAAACACATTTACATTTGTGGTTGTAATGTGACAAAACATGGAAAGGTTGAAGGGGTATGAATACTTTGCAAGCCAGTGTATATTCTTTCCTTTTCTTCTTTACTTATTTATTCAACTCATAGCTCTGTTAGTTATCTATAAATCTGATTTCTTCACATCTCCAATAGGAAGCTGTGAGTGGAGAATAAACACTTTACTGTATAATGTAACAATTTATGCTCAAGAAACTGGTAGAAATGTCTCCGCCTCTCGTTATATTGTCTGAAAAGCTGGAGCTTCGACTGCTTTATTAATGATTTCCTATAAGGTGTAAAATGACCATAAAGCAAAGAAAAGAAGTGTTTCATTATTATTATTTTTTTTAATTAATATACCATTAAACCTAATCATGAACATGAAAAATCTGAATGCGAAGCCGTCTAAATATGCAGCGTATCACGTATTTTCTAAAAGATATTTGTAATTCATATCTTAACGTCTCAATGAGAAGGAAAAAACAACAACAAATCAAGAGGTTAATTAGACCGAGGGATTAGAGTGGAGGGAAAATGGGAGACAGACGATTAAGAAAAAAAAACAACAACAACACTGTGTAAATCAGAAAAAAGACATAGTGGTATTTTTGCTTAAACAACACGTTCCAATTAATAGTTTTTCCTCAGCCAGCTGTCTGAGGACATTTTGGCAATGACAGTCTGCCAGGCTGAAACGCCACACGTCTCAGCTTTCATGATAGGTCAGTCTGAAGCCGCATAATGAAGCCGCATCAAAGAGGCGTGCAGTCTGGCTCTTGGACGGCTGCAGATGTCACACACTCTGTGCACTGTCCCGCCTCAACTTTGAAGGACCCGTGGGCTGTTTAATTAACGTGTTTAATGAATAGTAATATAATTGGGATCAGAAAGTATCCGCTCTTTATGACTGCACATTATACAGATAAGCTTTTGTCGGAATCTATATATCCTCTAAGGCGGCCTCTCATGTGCAATTTCAGGCTTGTGTAGCGAGATCTGTATGATAATGGAGGCAGACAGTTAACCCGAGGACATGTTGGAAGATGAATGACACAACACTGCAGTGCTGGAGTGTTTAACATACCTCAGCCACAGGAATGCAGTTACTGTGTGCGCCCACCAGAGAGCATTGGCTTATCTTTGCCTTGCTACAACCATGGCTGAGTCATTGAAATAATTGATTAGTCCATGACTTCGGTTTAAACTGAACTGTCTCAGAATCTGTTGAGTTGATACAGAGCAAACAATAATGTCCATTGCTGTTGCTTCAGTGTTAAATTGTAAAGTGTCCTGTTCTAGTGATTATACCACAGATCTCAAACATTCATGAGCCGAAGGACATCTACTAATGCTACTGCATATATTCAGTCTACACCGATGGCAAGTAACAGAGTATTTGCACACTGCTACTATACGCACGTACATTTTTGTGGTAAATGGTTTTTACTTGAGTATTTATTTTCTTACTACTCGGTCCAAAATATAGCCTTAAGACAATGTATGAAACCGTATGTGTTTTTAGAAAGTCTAGCTATGTTATCAGCAGTTTTTAAATGATTTAATCCTTACATTAAAGAATGTGAGTACTTATGCCAGCTTTGGATGTATGGGTAAGTGATATTACACACATAAAAGCATCTTGACTTAAAAACCAAAAAGTCAATACATATAGAAAATCAAGCAATACTCTATTTTCACATGAAATCAAGCAATGTTCTATTTTCACATGAATGAGATGAGTTAGGAACAGGGAATTAATGTGCACATGATCTATATTTCATGTCCATTCTTTTCAACTTAACTTTAGATTTCTCACTCACATGCTCACTCGTGTGAGCCAGTCAGATCTGTCCGCTGTAATGCAGCTGCCAGAGTATCTGTGAATAACAACGAAAGCTCCAGAAGAATCCTAATGGATCCGTGTCAGGAGACTTTAGGCTGCTCATTTCATAGGCGACGCCACCGCGGGGCCAATCAATTCTTTCATTTGGGTCACTTTATGATTCAATCATTCTGGGTCCAAATCAGTTCTGGTTCCCGCACAACCTAATCACCTGTGTGGGGAGAGATGATGGGAGCTGATGTGTGTGTGTGTGTGTGTGTGTGTGTGTGTGTGTGTGTGTGTGTGTGTGTGTGTGTGTGTGTGTGTGTGTGTGTGTGTGTGTGTGTGTGTGTGTGTGTGTGTGTGTGTGTGTGTGTGTGTGTTTGTGAGCTGCCACAGCTGACTAGACTCAAAATTCCCAAAACAGTCAGCATCTTCAAACAGACTCCCAATAAAGGTCTTTCTCTGCAAAATCATCTGGGCCTGTTCGGTTCCGTAACTTCAAAGAGCGAGTGTCGGGGAAAGTCTCTCTGAAGTTTGTGACAGCACGGCATCTAAGTGAAGCTCTGAGCACATTTGACGCTTCCAAAGGCCTCCAAAAATAGTTGCATTGCAAGAGTTGTCTTATTTTTATTACTAAAATATGACATAAATAAAAAAATGTATTCGTGTCTCAGAAGTTTTTGGTCAGAATTAAAAGTGGTGGATAGGATCGGCGGGAGTGCTTATATTGTTATTGCACAGGTACCGCTGCACTGTGGATTTCATTATTCGTTTCAGTCCAAGATGACAGAAATAATCCCAGACAGCTTTCTTCCCGCTTCGACTCTTTTTCCGTTTTTCATTTTCATACTGTGTGAGCAAAGCATTGCAAGTGACAATAAGTGAGTGTGTTGTAAATTTCTGGCTTGAAAGCCGATTGCACCTACGGCTCAGAGAAGTTGCCCCAAAATCCCGCTGATGGTGATGGTGTCAGACATCGAGAGGCTGCACGCAGTGTGATACTGACAGAGAAACACTGAGCGTTGCACTCCATTTGCACTGTTTATCCAGCCTGTTGAATCAATGTTCGGAACTAAAAAACATAAGATACTGAAGGATATGAAAGCCACAATACCCAGGGATCGAATTACCGGTTATTTTTACAGATATGTCCCTTTTTTTTCCCACCACTAAGTAAATTTACATACATAAAATCTAAATTGAGAAATCAAAAAAATCAGAAGACGGTAACTGAATGTAATATAAGCTCCGAAATACTGTTAACATTGACATACACGTCCTTCAGTGAACACAACTGCTACTCTGTGTGTCTCTTTTCTTATTGTTAGGTTTTTGGTCTTCAGCTTCCAACAACACAAATTCTGATCTGCTTGGCTGCAAAATGTTTCTCTGGTTTACAGTTCATTTACAAATTAATGCAAAAATAATTTGATTGCAGATCATTGCAGATGTCAAAAATGTCAAATATATATATATTCAAGGGCTGAAGCTACCATGTAAGCAAACAATTTCACATCTTCTAACTACCATCTTATGTCAAGTATTATTTTTTTTTTTTTTTTTCGCAAATGTGATACCTCATAAGGGGAAAATTATATGAAAACATAAAGTGTAGTTTTTGTATTTTGGCTCATCCTTCATCTCTTTATTTACTATCTTTGAGCTCTTCTGACTCCTTATAAACAGTAATTTTTTATTTTTATTATAATGATCTTAACTAATTACTGTGTACATTTTGTATTTGGTGTTTGAAAGTGAGGGTGCATTTATTTATTCATTAATTTTAATTGAATTGAATTGAATTTGTTCACTAAAAGCAGCTGCCTGGTGGGTCAAAAAACAAATTAATGGACATGTTAAAAGTGGACAAAGCAAATATGTCAAGAATAAAATAATTGATAAAATATGTTTTAACGCTTCGCTGTGCTGAGAATAATTGTAGCGCTTCTGCTTGAGGTTACCTTTACTGAAAAGCTTTCTTGTATCGTGTTGTCTCGCAAAAATTAGCTGGTAAGAAATTGTATTTCACATTCTTTCTTAATTCTGACAGCACAAATACTGGAATTACCCTTTTAATGACTATGTGTGGGTTCCAAATACAGTAGCAGGTGTGGATTTACCTTAAATGTCCCAAAAAACATTGTAATTATGACTTCAATAATCACTTTCAACTGCCGAGCTAGAATAGCACATAGAAGATTCTTAGTTCATAAGGACAAAGCATGCACCAACTTGTAATTTTTAAATCTCAATGCAATTAAAACACAATTACCTGTATATCTCATGTAATTCATTCAGAATGGAACGTTCAGGAATAAGATTCTCAAACAATAAGAGAGCAGAAATGTTCCGAGACTTAACTACACTTGTAAAAAAAAAGAAAAAAAAGAAGTTATTTTTGCTTTCCATTGTTTTTATCACTTTGGACTTTGTTTTGAATGTTGGCCGTGCATTCGGGTGCAAAGTAAAAGTGATAAATGTAGCGTCTGATCATGTTCGGTATCTCCAACAGTCAAGCAGAGTAGATCTTATCTTTCAACTAAATAAATACGCTTTGACTCCGCGAGAAGCGTCGCCAGTTTAAGTGCATTGCGAGACACTGCACGCATCAATGAGATAAGCTGTGTTTAGCTGATCAGTCACAGTTATTGAAAATCACTTATGACAAGACACAGATAAGCTAAATACACTCGTACACAGACATACTCAGCGTCCTCCCAGTCGCACAGTCTCCACTATCACTGGGTCCTTTCAGTCTGGACCCTATCAGGCTCGCCATGCCGGCGTATCTCTGGAGATGACCTCCTCTGTGCTCTACATTTTCAGAGCAGATACACTGGAATCATGACTGAGCACTGCGCACGTCCAGAGGTATATTTGGATCAAACGCAGGACCAACAAACTGCACTCAATGAACTGAAAAGAAATGTCAAACTGCAGAGCGTCAGGAAGGGAAGCAAAAATCAGACAACGCAACACCCTGAAACACTCATCATCTGCAGCGGGGCAGCTCAGATAAATTGCCAGAAAATAAAACACATGAAGGCTGATCATTTAGGGCAAAATGATGTCTGCGATGAGCCATCCACTGCTGCCTGCCTGAGCCCATTTATCTTTGTGCCATTTCTCAAACAAAGAGCCTGTCATTCTAGAGGCCCCAAAAAATGGATGTGTCTTTGGGCAGGCGTCAGTTGCCCACAGGTCTATCTTTCATCGTCAAATGGGCAGAAAAACAATTTGTCAAATATAGCTTCTGGAAAATATGTCAAAGTAGCATAGGGGAAACACGACAGCTTGTGGACTCCTCTCACTCCTCGAATGCAGCGTGCTGTCAGGAAATTGCACATGTGCTAACAGCGTCAAGTGTTGCCGCCCTCCAGAGTATGTTGAGAGACAAAAAAAAAAAAATCAAGCTCTGGTGAGTCTGTACAGTCTGAGAGCAAAACATTGGCCAACGCAGCAGACATAGCATCATTAGCACCTCTTTAGAGATGCATAGTCAAGGTTTTGCAGGAGAGGCGTCCAGCTTTTTTTCTGAAAAATATTTCAATAAAAAAGAAAAGAGAAAATCGTGGAAATACTCTTTTCAAACATGGCAGTGCCATTATAAAAATTGATACCCAAACATAACAATGTGGATGGAGGAGGCTCTTTTTGTGAGGAACCCGCACTGTTTCTCAAATGAGTTAAAAAAAAAAAAAGGAAAAGCAATCAATTTGAAAACAATATCTCTCGCCACTTTCTGTCAGTTTTGACGTTTTCAACGCTCGCATCAGTGCAGCCTCCTCCTCACTGGATGCTGCTGATTGCTCCATTTTCCAGCTTTTACATCAAAGTGCAGCATTTAACTCTGTACATCAGACATGACTGCTTGTACAAATAAAAACCCGCATTTGTCTTATTCCTTTTCAACAAATGCCGGGCAGCACTTCTTGGAAGGAATGCATCATCTTCTCAAGCACGTCCTGCAACATCCCCCGAGGACTTTAGCCCCCATGCTGCAATTCATTATTACTTCTTTCCACTTGGCCAATCTATTTGCAAAAACACAATGTGTCTTTTCACTCAAACCACTGATTCCTGCAGCATCCCCCTGTGATCACAGTGTCTTTATTGTGATAATCCAAAAAATATATATAAATGACAATAATAATAATAATAATAACAACAGATGTTTTAAAAAACCTGTTAATGAAACTTTAAACAGAAAAGCTAAATCTTTTTAGAGGCTAGTCTCTCAGTAATTGTTTGCAACAGGAAGTGGAAATAATTCATTGGCGGTGCTTAAGACCATTTAAGAGCACAGTGGAGTAAATTTTACACTAATCTGCATCGTAAGATATCACAAAGGCTAAGCAATAAAAAAAATGGGAGACAGGGTTAACTGGCCCTTTAATGAAGACACTGATTGAATTCAGTTTGTCACATTTATTATCAACTGGCAGTGACCCTCTCCAGGCAGCGCTTCTCCTTAACCAGAACTTCATTTGTTTCCCCTTCATTTACACAAAAATGAATGAAGCAGATCTTCTAAAGTACTCCCATAATTTGGCTGTTCACGAATCAGGAGATTTCAAGGGATATTGCTTTGAGTCAGAAACAAAGAAGGTCTACTCCAACAATGCCATCTGTTGGTTTTCGGGATGTTTTAGGAGAGTGCTCTGATCGGCAACAAATATGATGAGCGTGGGTCTCTTCGTTTGGTGCCAAGTGCAAAAGTAACCGTAGGGAATTAAAGCGGATGGTTTGGCTGCCCTAATGGATTTTTGTGTGGTTTTTTTGGAGGTAAGTCCGTCCCTGTTGTGTCTTTAACGAGCTCAGAAAACAGTTTGTGGGCTTATCCCTAGATGTCATTAGTGCAGTCAAACTGGTGATCCACAAAGGAAAAACAATATATTTTCCAACATGGCAATTTGTTGACAATAACTCTCTCATTTTTGTATTTTTCTGCAGTGGTTAAAAGTGATTGGATGCAAGTTGTTGTGACTTTTTAGATCAAATGATGTGGCCACTGTGGTCTGGCTATGAGAACACGTCACCAACGCAGGATTCAGAGCCGTGTTTGCAATAGCGAACATAACATGATATGTTACCAATATGTTTGTACACATGCAGCTACAGTAGAGAAAAGAATATAGCACACTCTACGGGATAACATATACTAAAGTACGATGTCCGCACTGGCGTAGTGGCCACACCCTGTGGGAGCCAATCACAGTGCATTTTCTCTATAAGCCTTCCCATTTCATCATGCAGCTCCCTCCACATCTCAGCTTTATAATCAGTGACTCCCTTCTAATGGCATACACAGCCAGTCCATCAATCCTTAGAGGGCAGCGGATGGCTCCGGGAAACCAGGTATAGGGCGGTGGGGGTTGGGGAAGAGGGAGTGGAGAGATGTCCTTGTTCTGGAGAAGCCACATACACACATCCTCCGAAGCTCTGGCACTCAGCACTCTTGGAAGCACGTTGCGCAGCACCACCGTTAAGTCGGCTGCAAATCATGTCACACTGCAACCGAGATAAATGATACGACTTCCGAACCAATGAGGCTGCAAGTTCATCCTTCTAAGGAGAAGGCGAGAAAGCGAGCCCGAGGGAGGGAGATGTGCTACCTGCGCCCACATGGTAAAAGAAGGACTCTCTCGGGAGAAGAGTCTGCACTACAACACAAGGGTTCTTTACAGTTTCTACACTCCAGCATCACAGCTACTGATGTCCTCATTTCTAAGCTTGATGCGAAAAGACAGATCCTGTGATTGCGAACTTATCCACGCTCGCTCTATTGTCACTTGGACGTGCACGTCAAGATTATTAGAGCAGAGGGTCACTGTAAAGTTAATCCGAGTAGATTAAAAAAAAAATCAAGCAATGAAATCTCCCAAAATGAGCTGTCAGAACCAATCCTTTGATTTATGAGATGAATATCTTCAACATAAATCAGATCACTGTCTTCCATCCTCCACTAAAATGCTGTCTTATTTGGATGCGTAACAAGGCAGGGAATATTACTTTTAAGGTCAGTAGCAATAACTTTCCTAGACGTTACTAACCAAATTACATTCCTATATCAAAAACACTCAAATAAAGAAAAACACCTAACAGATGCTTGTGGAGGATACAGATTGTGAGACATGTTGACTGACTGCCACACTTACTGACAAACACAATTGAAACAGACAAACATTCGGCAACAGATCACATTTAAGATGAGAAACAGCAGTGAAGACTGTCGACTCTTCATATTATCATTTTTCCATGTTGTAGCATATGAGTCCTGAAATATAGTGGGCTTTTTCCACGATTGACAGATTCTCAGTAAGGTTAATCTCGCCTGTTTCACACTTTCGAGTGCCCTAAAGTAAGGTGACTGCTGGAAATGTAAGATGTTATACAGTAACAACTTGTAATTTTTTTAGTCGTCAAGTAGATGGCTAACAGGAGAGTTAAATTAAAATGCTGATAGAGGAAAAAAAGAAGATTGAAAAAGATACAGGACAATTACCCAAGAATACTTAATTACCCTAAATAGAGTATTTGTAATTCATTACTTCCCCCTATGGCTGCATGAGATCATCGTGCTTACCTCCTTTTGCCATGACAATATTCTTGATAATACCAATTCTCATGCAAACTATCCATTATAATCTAATCTCTGCTGAGACTGATAACCATTTAAGGTGAATTCAAATCATTACTTCAATGTTGCCTTAAGAATATCCCATTAATGAAGTGTATCGTTTGCCTAGCATTAGCATTTTAGTGCTGGAGATGTTTTTGTTCTTCTTTTTTTTTTTTCAGTTTTGAAAACAATTAAATTGGTGATTATGTGTGAAAACGATCATGTTTCATATGAGATGGAAATGTCAAATGCATAATATTCTGAAACGATCCAAAAACTACTGGGCTCATTTTACTCAGGAAATCAATGTGACTTTTGTGTTAACTTTCTGTGGACCCATTAATTTAATCAGCCCGGTGGCACATAATTGTGCTTTTTCACTCAGGGGAAACTGAACATTATGTTCGAGCAGCGCCATAGTAACACAAGCTTAACACAATATGAAATTAACACATATTTCAAGACAGCATGCAGATCGTATAGGTAATGTTTTTGTTTCTATCTTATGAATATTTAAAGAGTCTGGTCATCAATAAGAGTTTTGTTGGACTGAGTAAGTAAATTATTCATAAATATTATGTTCTGGCCATTTATAATGAATAAGGGGCAACTCTGATCATTTTCTATACTTTCACATTAGTCAATTAAACTAAAGATTTTTTTTTTTTTTTTTAACCATTCTGGCATTAAAAGCCTTTTCTCCATGCTCGCAGCATTAAAGTGATGATTGGTCCATCTCCTGTATTTTTCATAGCCCTTCAGACTAAATAGAGAAATTAACACAGAGCTTCACTCCTCATCAAAGGACTGGCCAATGACAGGCCCCATGCTGAGCTTCCTGCACAGTGGGTTTCATCTTTTTTCTATTTGACCAAAGCGAAGACTGTCATTATTAACAATAGTTAACACAGACACCAGGCCCGCCTGTTTAATATGCGGTAACCATGGAAACCCAGGCCTAACACTGTCTGTCAAGCATATCAAAATAAGACAAAGGAAAATAACAAAAGGGGCGAAAGGGACGTCGAGAACAGGCTGTAGGTCTTATTTTGTGAGCTGACACTTCATCGTGAGTCAGGAAGAGGTGAGGCGTCACACGGCACTGTCATGACGAGCTTTACAGTTCGTGCGGATGAAGGTTGCCGCGAAGTGACACGGTGGAAAAAGCGGCGGCGCGTGGGAAAGAATGACCAACGGTTTTGAGGAGAATGTCGGCTTCTCGTCTGCGTTACAGATTTACCCGTTAACGTGCAGGGTCAGTGAGGCCAAATGTACATCTGTGAAACAGTTAGTGTGTAATTTTGTTAAATCATTAATCATTTGCTAAATGCCACTTCAGATTAGGGCCATGGATTTTAGACAATAAGCTCTTTGGGAAGAAAATTACTTTCTTATAAATGTGGTCATACTACAGAACTGAGATGTGCACAATGTGGTGTGAAATATACTGCAGGTGTCAAAGAATAGTGCTGAGTTTGATTATTTTTCATGAGGGAAATCATTCTCACTGCTTTTATTACACTATAAACTGCAACAATGGAGTCTGAGTTTGAGATATAGAAGAGCAAATTATGCCAATCAGATTTCACATCTGTTCGCTACTCAAAATAAAGTCCGTCTTCAATGGTTATTATTAGCAATTTCTTTGCATAAGCCACCAAGAAATAATTAAAGCCCATGCTTTTTGAACTATTTACACATTTCTTTGAATAATTTCCCTTAACATCTCAGGTCAGCTATAAACAGACTCCTGATCGACTGCTGCGCTGTGTGCATTAGGAAGATCCTGCATCAGGTGGTGAGGGCTGCAGAACAAATCATAAATAGACAACTCCGGCCTCTCGGACACATTTACACTGACTGACCACAGAATAAAGCCAACTGTATTCTGAAGGATGTCACATATTGAAGCTGTTCTCTGGAAGGTGATGCAGAATATTTAAAGCCACAGCTTCTAAATTTAGGGTCTCACATCACATCTCATTTTAGATTCTCATCACTGGCACTTTGCAATTTAGGATTGATCTCAAAAGTTTATTGATCACTTTTGAAACTTGCCAGTTTTGAACCCACCTTGCATCGTGGAAATGCTGACCTATATGAGCAGTCGTAGATTCTCTGGTGTCCTTTTGGTTATTCCAAAGTCAAGAGTGAAGACTAAAGGGGCTTAAGCTTCATCTATCAGGAGCTTGGACTGGTCTGCCTTCTGATAAAAGCCTCCCAGAATCACTGACTATTCTTTGGTATTTTTAACTGGTTCACCACAGCAAATAATGTAAACATGTCAGTGTCAATTACAGTATTTAACATACATTAGGCTATATCACATTAAATGACACCATACCACTTTATGTCTACTTCATGATACCTTTTATTTGTTTAATATAGGAAACTCATTACCCCCGAAGCCTTCTAAACAATATCTGCTAGGCATCAGCATTCACACCCATAACCTTCAGAAAATGTATTATTCCGGGCTTAAAATTTAACGTCTCATCTTTTGATTAAATTTCATTTGTGGTTGGCTGTTTGATAGAAAATACCTGCACCACACTGTGTTATCAGTCATAACTTTAATAGGATATTAGGGAAAGGATCGCCACACAGTGTGACGTCTGGTTGAGTTTAGCATTGTGTTCCGCAGCGCACCATTTGTGATGATAATGCAGAAGTGACAGTTTATCACACGCTGTTATCTTTAATATGCCTTTGAAAGCTCCTCTCACTTCTGAGCAGTGTGAGTTTATTCTGTGGAGGATTCTGGGTTGGCTGTGAACCGACCACTGGCCCCTTTTTCAATGAGCTATTACGAATCGATCATGGGACGACTTGAAACGGCACTCAGTGGACAATAGTATCGGGGAGCGCTACCTCAAACAAGCATGCACTCTGCGCTCATGTGCACAAAAACACACTTACAAAGATGCTTTCTGCTGATCTCCCACACATGCGCTTCCTCTCGGGGTGTTTGCATTGACTGGTGGCAGATTACACAGAGGTTACACAACTAGAAAGCACGGAGCCACCGCCTGCGAGCTTCACGTGAACATTGGCTGCGTAGACTCGCCGTTCCCACAGTATTTAACGCAAGACTTTGCTTCAATCTGCAACACTGTGCTTGTCACAGATATGAGAAAATTGTGCCGTGGGAAATGTAGCATGTAATTTGTGCATTACCTGCAGTGAGACTCATGCAGTCACTTTGACAACAGCCTGCAAAAATAGGAATTCAATCATTTTTTTTTTCCTTGTAGGTTTTCTAACAGAATATGCATCCACACAAAGAGGCTGTGCCACCGAGCAAAAGGGGTGTAACAGAGGCGCGCCGCGCTCTCTATACTTGAAACCATTGTAATGAACTCCAGGGAGGCTAAAAGTGGAGCAGGTGAAAAGCAAAATGAGATTGCAGGATGCGTGGAGGGACAGAGCCAAGAATGGACAGATGGATGGATTTTAGATTTAATTTGCCCCCTCCTGGACTCTGCACCTACAAATCCAGAGTCTGGGAGATGCTGTTGCCTGTGGTGTGGCCGGATGCACAAAGGCTGACAGTCCTTTGTGTAGGAATAAGATGAACAGAAGGGTGTTTTACTGTTCATGATAACTTTTACAATCTGACATTGTCTGGAGGTGTCGAAACAAAACTTGCTGAACGCAGCAAGTCTGTAGATTTCAACTCAATGTTGTCTTGTTTGTAAGTAAACTCTGATATTTTGTCCCTTGGCTTGCAACTTTTGCTGTTACTTTTAGCTCTGTAAAGCTTTATAGTTTGGTTTTCTTGCAGATTGTTGTATCCCCTCCAGCAGATACATCCGCCACATGTCTGCAGTCCTGCACGTTCCTGCTGCAGCACAACTGAGCTGAATCAGACAACAAAACAAGCAACTCATTGCAATCGGATGTTTTAAAGCAGGAACACCATGGACTGTGGCCCCACGGGACCACGAGTGGCCATCTCCGACCTATAGGCTGTCAAAAATCCGAACTGAAGTCAGTTCTTCTTTGTAATTCCATCTATGCAATAATGTAGTCATTCTCTGTGCAGGCATGGATTTTTGGTACTCCAGCTTCCTTCTACAATCCAAATATACGCATGATAAGTAAATTCATCACTCTAGCTGTAAGTTAGTGCATAGTGATTGTCTCTCTCTGGATAAGAGGGCAGCTGTGATGAGATAAATGTGAGCCTAACTTGAAATAAGCCGATATATAACAGATTTACTTTCCCTGTTTTATAGAGAGAATGTGAGTTATCATTTTGGAAAGATAATTCCTCTGTGAAAAACCAAAATAAATCTCCATATCATGTCTGTGGTGTAGATTTGGTAGTTTGCGGTTACACTGTCACATCCTTGGCCTTTCTATGTGGAGTTTGCTTTTGGTTGATGTGTGGATTTGCTCCAGGTATATCTGTTTCCTCCCCCAGGACAACAACCTGCACGAGAGGCTAATTAATGTAGTGATGTGTATATGTGAATGCGAACGTGTGGGACAGTTTGTCTCGGTGTTCGATCTGTGATGTCCAGGGTGTCAACTTCCCTCACAGTCAGCTGGGGTCCAGTACCCCACTACATTAAGTTGGAGAAAACAATGTAGGTGATGGATGCATGGTTTGGATGCTGGACAAATTCCACTGTGATTTGTCTTATCATGCTGCAGAGTGGTGTGGTGGTGAGCAATCATGCGCATAGATTGTCACTAGTTTGAGTCTGGGGTGCAGTAGGGAACTTTCTGTGTGGAGGTTGTGTGTTCTTCCTTTTGCATGCATTGGTTTCCTCGTGGTCATTCCCTCCCACGCTCCAAAAACATGCATTTGGAGCTCATAGGTCACTCTCAACAGGCTATAGGTGTGAATGTGAGTTTGCAATTCTGTGTAGGAACTGTGATGGACAACCTTTCTGGGGTGTGCCTGGCTTTGCCTCGTCAGCTGGGATCCAATCAGAACAGTAGATGGATCAATGGATTGATGAAAACTGGTGAAAAAATCAATCCGTGTGTGATTTCCAAACAACTCTGTATACACCTGTTGCATCTATCTATACCATTCTCTTAACAATGTCTGTCACGTGCAATCTGCCAGTTCAAAGCCTTAACTGATTGAGACAAATATAAAATGTACGTTCAAATGCAACCTTCATTACTAGTTGTAGGACACCTCTCATTCAGCAGCTCACTTTTTTTCACAGAGCACTTCACACATGGAGGAGAGTCATTTCCCCCCCCGCTGCTGATGCGCCCACGTCTGCCCCCTCTGCCACACCCGCGACAATACACTGACTCCGGCTCCAATTAGCTCATTATCTTCAGCATCAGCTGGAAGCGTTCAGCAGCAGCACGCAGAGAATTCACAATCCTCTTGCACACTCGCACAGTCCCAGAATAGGTCGGAGCCATTGTATGTGGGCTGGATGCGTCCAGCGCCCATCGTGCGGCGATACTGATCCAGTCAGACGATAGAGGTGCACCTGCTGCCTGCCGGGCCTTGATATGCATGAAATAAAGGATGTCCTCATTCCGCGCAGCCTGTTAAGACAGCCTGCCAACCATATTGGTCGTACTGGGGGCTGTGTGGCAACACCCTCTCCATCCGCCCATCGTACCGGACGCACAAAAGCGGGGTCTTTAAGGAGCATGCAGAACACGCACCGGGCGGAAAGAAAGCTCGTCGCCGGCGCGAGATGATGCTCATGCCTTCGCCCACAATGTCACTTAGTAATAACCGGCAATCGCAGCAGCATGCACCTGTTCCGCTGTCAGTCAGCGGCGCCGCGACGAGCACAAATAAACAACGGCGTACCTGCCCTGTCAGGTCCCGCTGTCAAAGCTTCCAGTGCCGCTTGTGATCATTGAGGTCGCCGGTAACTGGAAGACGGACGCCGCCACCGCCCCGGAGCGTCTCTCTCTCTCTCTCTCTCTCTCTCTCTCTCTCTCTCTCTCTCTCTCTCTCTCTCTCTCTCTCTCTCTCTCTCTCTCTCCTACGGGAGATGGAGGCTGCAGGCTGGGATGGCAGATAGGCTCAAGCCGGCGGCGGATGGTGAGACTCGGGAGGGGCAGGAGGAGAACAGCGCGCGCGGAGGGGCGTTTTCACGTTGTGAGCGAAGGGAACTCCTGACGTCGTGCGTAATGTGCGAGTGAAGAGCGAGCGCCGTTTGTGACACGCAGCGTCTCTTATCGCGCCTTTCTCTCTCCGGTTTGCAGGTTATCTTTTCCCACCATAATATAGTCAGGAGCTTTGAGCAAAACATGCTTAGAAACACAGTTTAGTATAGTTTCATTTTCATTTAACAAAAAAAGCAAATTAGCCTATTATAGGTTTTCATTATGTATATACCAGGATAACAAAATGTTGTATTTGGCAAATAAATAATTTCATCGCCAATTTGACATATTTATTCAGTTTATTTATTATTATTATTATTGTTATTATTATTATTATTATTATTATTATTATTATTATTATTATTATTATTATTATTATTATTATTATTATTATTATTATTATTATTATTATTCTCTCCCACTATCAATGCAGGATTCCAACAAAGAGACAAGCTGTCTCTCTCTCTCTCACACACACACACACACACACACACACACACACACACACACACACACACACACACACACACACACACACACACACGCACGCACGCACGCACGCACGCACACACACACACACACGCACAAACGCGCACACACGCACGCATGCGCGTGCTCATGCATACATTTATTATCTGTACTCAAAATTTATCTTCACAAAGATTTATAGTAATCTTGATCATTCTTGAACAGAAATGTGCATTTCTGATAAAGGTGACACTATTGTTATTGTATTACTAGGGATATTACATGATATTATGTTGGCTTAGAGGTACATTCCCTTTTATTAATGTGGTTCCAGCTGAACCGTAACATGCAACAAAGACAAGACTAACGAGCCCCCACCAGAAGGCAGAGGTGATGGCGAAAAGAAAAAGTTAATGGAAGCAATAAACCTGACACAGAGGTGGAACACACAAACTCCACACAGAAAAAAAAACCCTAAACCAACTTGAGCCTGCAACATTCTCACTGTGAGGCGAAAGCCTTAACCAATTGTGGCAAGAATCAATGCCACACTCTCGTGTAAGCTGATTTGCAATCACCATCCCGAACAGGGCCTCAGGATACAAAAGCCTCTGCAACAAAATCACAGGTAACAGCGCAAAGAACAAGCGATGCAAAATATAGAATAACACAAGATACAAACTACAAAACAAACATAACCATGAAATGAGAAGCATGATTGCATGATTCTTCTTCAACAACCATTTCAATATTGCCTCAAAGTTGTCTAATTCAGGAAATAGTTTTAGTTTCATGGGCAATGAATTTTACATGCAAATTCCACAGAGAGAAATGGAGGAAATTAGAATTTACACAGGGGGATTTTTCCTCTGGGTGCAGTAGTCTACATGTTGGTGAGCCCGGAGCTCTAAGTGAAACCACAAGGTCACTGAGTACCCGAGCAGCTTCATTACACAGTTGTGGATGAGATTGAGAATTGCAAGATCAATTAAATTATCAAAATTAAAAAAGATTTACTAATTAATTGGAATCAGCACATCACCTTTACCTTTTCTATTTACATATTTACAGTAAAGATGTCATGCGTCAATGCTTGGGAATAAACAGCTAATTGACTGTGCTGAGCTTGAGGAAAGTTTAGCTGTTACAAGGCAGGCCTGGCTCAGAGCAGTGTCAAATGTGGCTGCATTGGTGTTTGCTGAATCTTCTCCAGAGCGTTTAAAACTAATGCCATACTTAAAATACTGAATACACAAAAACTCCCGCTGAGCTGTTGCTCCAAAGCTTTTTGCATGGAGCAACACTTCAGAGCACTTCCTGATCCAATTTCATGTTCAAGTCATTAGGAGTCCAAATTCAATGTGCATTTGGCGCCATTCATTACAAATCAATGAGTTTTGCGTAACACTATTAGTGGCTGTGATAAAATAGGTTTAGTGTATGTGTGTGTGATCAATTACCTTTGTTTTATTGTGCCATAAAATACTTCCCTCAACCAGTGTGTTCTTAATCATACAAGTTTCAATGTTTGACACATTTTGCATTCAGAAAAACAAATGAAAGCCCATTTTGGGGTTAAATAATTCCAGTGATGCCTTTGCTCCTATATGGCACAGTGTTGAATGATGGAGGCTCAGTGGGTGATGTATTGCTTTTGGTGACTCATAGGAACCTTCTGTGCCGAACGCCCTCTTTGGCTTTCACACATAAGGGTTCTGTTGAAATGCAAATATGCGTACAGGAAAATAAATTCCTGCCACGCTTCAGTGGGTCTCCTCCGGTTGGTTACAGGGTATGCAAAGATGAGCATATGGGAGATTTATTTGGAGCGTAAACTAATGCAATACTATCATCGCTAATCCTTAAAGTAGCAGTATGTAAAATTTATGATGACACTTTTGTGCATTAGGTGGCAATAGTGAGTCACTGTAGTTGTTTTTTATGCCCAGTACTTTACCAACTAATCACCAAGAGCTCGAGTGTCTATTCTATTTAATTTCCATTTTGCCTTTTTTGTTTTTAAACTGAGATACTGGATTCATGAGAGTGGGCAGGCTGGGGGGAGCTGATGAGCTTGATAACTCTCCATTATAGCAAAGACATCAATGGAATATGACCATTAGCTTTTTTTATTTTTTATAAGTAGTACCAAAGGAAAACAATTGCTTACTGTAACAGTGACCAAAAAGTGATATTGTAAATATTGAATTCAGTGATCACAAACCAATATTCCTCATAATTCGGGATATAAAGTGATGATTAAGATGTGAATTTAAGAAGCTACAAGTCAATCTAAGAAGCGGTGATAAGGCTTCTCCACATGGTGGCAGTCAAATTCCATCCACAGTCATATCACTGCCACTAGAGTATAATGTGCTGCGCTTCTTCTATTGCAACCGTCATCCAAGGTGTGTCTTCTGGTTTACACTTGCATTTTTACTTTGTGATTGCACATCTTATTCAGTAGTTTCAACTGGAACACATCACCAAAGCATCAGACGTGAGTCATGTGGAGCTCTGGCTCTCGGTGCTAACATTTCCCAACTGTAGAAAGCTGAGAGATACCTCAAACCTGTCTTTAAATTACTTAAACTATCATAGTTCCTGGTGGTGGCAGGAATCGGAAAACTATGATAATTAGGGTAAGGGTATAATTATGTCATCGCCAGATCCCTGTAGATGTTTTATCTTTGTGGGATTTTTTAAGGATATTTCAGTATTATGTTTTTTCCTTTAGGAGAAATAATTTCTTTCAAAAAAATAAAAAAAAGATATGGGTTTGAGTAGTTCAATACATTTCAGCAAGTTTTCTCAGTGGCCTTTACTATGATTATTCATTAGCTGAATGTCAGTAAATCTTTTAAATCCCATGCTTTAATTTATTACTTTTAGGTTGTCATCTGACAAGTTTAACTCAAAGGCGTTTTCACTAAACCTATTATAATATTCACTTGAATCTTTGTGTTACTGAGCCTTCAATGAATTCAGGGTTTACATTTTAAGAGTTTCTTCACACTGAACAACAGGGCTGTTATTAGAAAGCCAGATAATGTTCTCACCATCAGTGAAACACAAACAAGAAAACATGTCCTGAACAACGAGAAGAGAAAAAGTTTTTAAGTCAGTTTTTAAGGATTTTTAATATATGGTTTTACAACAATGATCCATGACAAAAAGTTGGTCCTCTGTATCAATTTGTCTTCAAAACTTTGCATCACCTTTCCAAAAGTTTGACGTTTGAGGATTCAGTCAACGGTGTTGGAGTGTGTATTTAGCTGTAGGATCTAAATAACTACAGCCAAACAAGTTGTCTTTCATAAAGTGTCAATTTCACAATCATTACTCATCTGAACTGTACTGTTCCATTAGTGAGACAGATGTGTTGAGCACTTTATTCATCAGAGCATCTGCCTTGGTTACTTGTGGCCCTCAGGCTACAACATGATAGATGGGTGGTCGTTTCATATATCTTGCAAGAAAAATAACCCAGGGCTGTAAATGTGTAAAATAAACATCACATATGTGTAAAGAACCAACCTGCTCATCTGGGCTTATCACAGACTCTAGGAAGAGATAAGGTCCACAACATGTCAACGGTTTTTCATTTGCACTTGAAGGTTTAACTGTCTATCTTTACTTTCGAACTTTTCAGGTAAATTCAAGGAGTAATTTATTAAAATGATGACAATGCTGCGATAAACAATAATGTTTTCAGCCCTGATTTAAATTAAGGTGACAGTCTGAGCAAACCACAGGTCTTCGGGAAGTTTGTTCCACAAGTGAGGAGCTTGTTCTGGGAGCACACGGTAGACCTGTCCCAGATGACATGAGGCATCTGGAATAACGATGGATGAGGAAATACCGTATAGACTATTACATACGAACTGGACAGTATGTTCTCATTTCTACCAACTCATGTTGCCTGTCCTATGTTCTACATCAGCTGCTGTTTTGTGTTATCTCTGTGAACTGCATGTAATGTGAGGTATGCTGCACAGCCACTCATGCTGTGCACGCTGCATGCCTGGATGAGCTAAGAGATTTTCATCATGTAGTTAGACTGTATATGTACATATAGGCAATTTTCAAGCCAGTGTTTATACACTATTTTCCATCATGAAGTTGGTGAAAAAAAGGCCAGTAAATCCGAGTGAGGTGAGTGAATGTTATACACAGCACTGATGGAACATCTGAGACATACTGTATGTTTGTCCTGCTTGTGTATGGAATTCTGTACCGTTAATGCTGAGGTCCACTGTAACCGTAAGTGCAGTGCAGTGTAGTGTGTCGTACGGGTACAGTGTGAAACATCACCAGATGTTTCATCAATCGAAGGGCTCCACTGATCACAGATGCCTGAGTAACCAAACGTATAGACACACACACCCACACACGCAAACGCAATGTGCAAACACTTGCTTTCAGTCTCCCAAAATCTCCGCTGAACCTGGGCCCCATCTGACGGACTGTATATCACGTGACCCTGTGGTATGTCCTTGTTTAAAGAAAACTGGCTGACTACATTTGACTGCTGATACCTATTCTTTTCTGAACCCATGCTCAATTTGGGCTAAGTCAAACAAAAGGAGAACAGTTCAGTGTTTTCCATGGTCAAAGTCTTTCAGCATGTGGATCTCAGTGAGGCCCCCGGCTAGCTCAGTTGGTAGAGCATGAGACTCGCAATATTAAGGTAGTGGGCCCATGTCCCACGCCGGGCACCACCTTCCCATGGGCTCACCACCCACAGGAAAGGTTCTTGATCAGTGCAATGTGATCTGGGTGACAGTGCTCAAACCCAGAAATGGATAAGTGGGAGAAAATGGACGGATGGAGGGATCTCTGAGGTTTTCTTTTCTATATATACACCCTATACTGTACAGCATAGGCACCAATTTATAATTTTGCCGTGGGTGCCCGAACAATATTTTATAATATATTAGACGGGGGGGGATAGCATTTCCTGGGTCAAGCAGAGCCCCCCTACCACCCACCGTCCCCTGTCCCTCTCTCTTTTCTCACTCTGTTTTCCTTCAGTGGATTGAAATTTTAGTTTAGGCCCAAGTTTTATCGAAAATATTACCTGAGGGAGGCAGTAACAAAAGCCTTGTAGCGATCCATGTCATGTAGGATTTCACTGGAGTCCAGTGGTACAATTCTCACCAGCCACACAGGAGGTTGTTCAAAACATGTTAAGTTAATTTAAAAGACGCAGTTTTGTTTATTTATTAATTCATTTTTGATCTTCTATCCCCCAGTGGGTGCTCTACTTCTCAGTGGGTGCTCTAGTACCGGAGGACCCACTGAATTGGCGCCTATGCTGTACGGTGCTTTTTGACTTCTGAATGTCGTCTACGTTGAGTCCTGCGAACATGTTTTGAAGTAAGATTAAAGAATGACAATCCACATATATGTAGTATTACATCACAGATTACATCATTTAAACAATAAAACATGCTACACATTAGTATTCAGTTCAGAGGACAATTAATTTCGCATCGGTTGTTTTAATAGTAGTAATGTAGTGTAAAGTGTAATGTAGTAATCTCCATATCCATCCATCCATCCATCCATCCATCCATCCATCCATCCATCCATCCATCCATCCATCCATCCATCCATTCATTGGAATCAATCTCAATAAGTGAAAGGCAACACTCATCTAATTTTCATCTGCATATCAAAGGTTAATATTAGAGTCCATTCAAAGACACCAACTAAATCTCATGTGTTTGTCTTTGGACTGTGACAGGAAACTACATATACTACCAGAGAACATAAAAACTCCACACAAAAGCCAGCAAAATCCAGAAACAAACCCAGAATCAGTGAAGAGTTAGGGCGCTAACTACTGAGGCACCCTGCAGCCTCTGTTGGCAGTGACATAAAGAAATGAGAAAATCTGCTCAAGCTCACAAAGCACAAAAAAATCTTGTATCACTTCTCTGAAAACAGCTTGAACATGAAGAGTGTTGAACTCTTGATCTCCCACACGTTTGTCCAAAGTGAGTAATGGAAATAAATGATAAACTTATTCAAAGATTGAAAATAGTAAATGACTAAAAGTGCATGTAACCGCAGGACCATCTCAAACGCAGACACAATAAGTGATATCAACACAATGTGCACTGAAGCGATACTATGTGGTCTAATCAGAACAGACTCTTGGCATTATTCTCAAACTGAAAATGCTGACAGACGACTTGCTTGAGATCCATGAGTCTGCGGGTGAAATGATTGATTGAAGCTGCACTGTGCTTCAGGCAGAATATCACGCTCTTTTTCTTTTTCGCCCGCAGTGCTTGCGTTTGATCCTTCAAATACCTGCTCTGAACTGTTCCTAACATCCATGCGAGTGTTTTCCTCCCATCTGTGCGCGAAACACGGGATGAGGAGGCTTCTCGAGCAGCACGAACAAACACACGACTTCTTCACAGTAAAGCCATGAAATCAATTTGAAAATCAAGCGCTACAGATGTTATGTTCAAAAGGAACTCATCAAAAAGGTCTGGTGTTCATGATCATTCCCCCCAAAATAATTCCCATTGATTTTTAGAATTTTTCAGAAAGAATTTAAAGCCTAATATCTAAATACTGCTACATGTTTCTAACTTTAGGTCTTTACCACTTTATATAGTTTTTCAAGAGTCAGGTTGGTCTATCATGTATTGAGTGAGTGAATGGTACAATAAGTCTTGATGACTATTTCAGGGTGGTAATTTTCAAATAGTTTTTTTGTTTAGCATGTATTCAAACAAATTCTTCCTGATATTCAAGTTTCCTCCCTTTTGTCTAAAAACATCCATTTGAGATTAACTGGTGACTCTAAATGTGCCTGTATGTGTATGCATGTTTTTAAATCTGAATGAACTCCAAATATCCGCAATCGTTTCTTGGAACAAGTGAGTGGAATGAATGAATTGGCAATTTAAAGCAATTTAAAGGTATTAAGTTCTGCAGTGTCTGACCAGTTTTGGAGCCTGATGTCTTTCCTACTGCAAAGGGGATTCAAATCTGGATTCCTCACTCAGAGTCATGACTAACCCCAATGCTCCATCTGGGAGTGGCCAGTAAATCGGTATTACAGCTTTCCAAACAGGATTTACATCACACCAGACAAAACAGTACAAAGAAATCTGTGATTTTGTGCTAACAGCTGGGATGGATGGCACAAAATGAAAACAAAACAAAACAAAAAACGCTCTGGCAAGTTGTTTGTGCTTTGCAGAATAATATGCAATTCATCAGGAGTTCTAAAGATACGAGACAGATAACAAATATCGTGGAGGGAATGACAGGCAGCCAAGTCTGCTCTGGATGTGTTTGGCTGTTAGGCTGGGAGCATCACAGCCACCACAACTTCACTGAGACACATCCTCACACTCAAGCTTGGCCTCCAGATGTCTCTTCTGAAGCCATGCCAGGCAGCTCCGCAGGTAGCCGTCCAGAAGCAAAACAAATACAAGCTGTAACATACTGATTCATCCAAACAGGTACCCAGATACATAATTTGAATCTTTTTTACTTTGCTTCTTTCTGATTCTGACTAGAATTATTAAAAATTTGCAGGTGAAGATATATCACCCAGGGCCTGTGATGCATTGCTGTCATGTAATGGAAAGCCGTCATGTACTGAGTGTGCATCAGTGATTCAACATAAGATTAAGTGTAGTTTTCTGCAGTTTACAGTCCATCACATGGTTTTACATGTTCAGGACCATCAGGTCTTCTTCGGCGTAATATATCAGAAAAAAACGGACACAAACAGAGCACATTACCTGACCACAATTAGCAGGGTCACACTCTGATCAAAGCTTGGGGTGCTTTCCAAATTGCTCCAAATTTGGCCCCAAAGACGACTTTTTGTCAACCATAACAATAGTTGACCTCTTATCCATCTTAAGGACCGTTGGTTGATTTGAAAAGATTTAAATTAAATTGTTCAAAATATTATTGTAGAAACTAAACATTAACATACATCAATCCATCCTTCCCTCCATCCATGCCTCCATTCACCCCTTCATCCATCCATCCATCAATCCATCCAGAAATGTGACAGGCTCGTCACATGGCAGAATATATACCGGTTAGGCAGCACAATAACAACAGTGTTATTAGTAAGGACTTTAGAAAGCCCAGGGCCCAGCATTACACAGACCATGCATTGCTAATCCCTGAATTGGAATTATGTTTCTCTACGCTATGCACATTTTCCTGCCCTGGCAGGAGATGAATCAGTTAGTCAGGATTCATGACGCGCAGGTTCATACGGCCTGTTAGTCAGATTTAGGAGGTGTGCTTGCTGCTCTGAAACAGTTACCCATGTCGCTCCCTCTTGCATACTGCTTATTCCTAAATCTTTTTTTTTTTCATTCTTTTTTTTTTTTTCATTCCTAAATCAAAGAAAAGGCATATGGATGCCACGAGGATTGCAATAAAAAAGATTTTTTTTTAAAAAAGAAAAGCATGTTCAAGACTCCTACTGCACAGTGAGGATTGTTTGAGGAGCTCAAGTTTAGCTCTACCACAGCCAGACCCTTTGGACTCAGCTGAGCCTTGGTGTTTTCACAGCATCTGAAGATGCTGTTATCAGCTTTGAATGATAACATCTGAAGATGCTGTTATCAGCTTTGAATGTACCGTGCGAAGGGTTTCATGTTTGATGCTGCTAAAAATCATCAAAAATCCCACTGTTTACCCTCAACTTCTGTCGGTTGCATTGTAAATCTTGTTGCAGTAGATTTTGTGCAGCTGACTCGTATGGGTGGCCTTTTTTTTTTTTTTTCCTTATTGTGCAATATTCCACCTACGTGCACAGTTTTTACAGAGTTCCTTTAGCCAGTCTGCGGTGCATAATGTCAAGACTGTGTCGTAATAAGAATTATAGCTGTAGAGCTCGCTTGGAAAAAAAACATGACATGTTCAAGTCAGTCAATAATCTTGTTGTCAGAAACTGTGAATTGATTTACTGGGACACAATGACATAATTCACTTAAACATTTCTGAGAATAATTTGTGTCTACGGGGCTTTTCAGATGTGCCAGTATAATTAAGATAACAAAAAACTCCTGTCACAAGACACACTTGTACATTTATTTTGAGGCTCTTTCCATTACTGATGTCTCTATAAAGGAATGTGACTTAAACCCGCCCAAACAAATTGTACCCTTTGTATTTAGTGAGGAAAAAGACATCATTTTGTACCCTGCATTTCACCTTTAGGAAGTGATGACAAGTTCATATGTATATAAAACTGTCAGGTGCACGTTGAAGATTAAAGCGTGCAATACGTCACTCCATATGATTGTCAAGGACAAATTGAGATGTCTGAACTGGAAAAAAAAAATGTGAGTACCCATATACAATCCAATAAACACTTTCAATATTTAACGCACTAATAAAAAAACTAAATGTAATAGTGGATTGCCAAACAACATATATTCTCAATATAGCACTGCAGAATATTGCAATTTGTTTAATTGTAGACTGCACAGTGGTGAAGGGGTGAGCTCTTGTGCCTCACAGCCCGAATATCCACAGTTTCAGCCACCTTCGGAAGAATTTTATGTATCTCCCACAGGCGCTTTCTCCAGATACTCCCAGTTTCCTTCCAGTCGAAACACACGCATGTGAAGTTTATTGATTAGTTTAAACCTCCCAAAGGTATATCTTTGTCTATCTGTGTTTGCTGTATGATACACCGGCACCTGTCAAAGTCAGCCGGGAGTAACTCTAATCCCCATATGATCCTAAAATGCATCTGATGTGAAAGATGGATGATTTGTATTTTGCGATTGTGGAAGACCTCAGTGTAAACTTGCTTTACTGGCAACAAGTCATTGACGTAATCGGGTACAAAATGTGAATCTCAGTGAGGAGTCTTCCAAAAGTAAAGCTTGCCTTGGGGTTTAACATTCTGTGAAAGATGACATCAACAAATATTGCATCAGTACATGTCTACTTTTGCTTTTGCCCATATAAAATCATATTATTCATTGACATTTTGCGCTGTAATATCATTAAAATATTAGATTTTGAGATATTTTTGGTACACAGGAGACTCAAAAATCATTGTTTGAAAGAAGTGATCCTTCTTGAAAACAGACGTTTCTGTTCGTTTTTTTTACCTCTGCAAACTCCATCAACACAGTACACCATTGCATACATAAATGCAAGTTTGTACTTAAACGTGTAAAAACTCATATAAATAAGATCCATGAATGCTGCATGATTGCAGGATTTTCTGAGCTCAAGCCCATCAGGAAAAAACAGAATCAAACTGAGCACTTTGCTTCCAGAATAATGGGGGCTGTGTCCAGGCTGTGAAGGGAAAACAATCATTCAATTTGTTATCATGCAGAGCACAGTCCATCCATTCATCTTTTGATAGTGCTTTTTTCCAGGGTTGTGGAGAATTCATCCTGTACACCAGTCAATCAGGGGTTATGGGTGCATTAACTCACATCCATGAATGATAAGCTTGTTTATAACCCCCCCCCCCCCCGTCCCCCTTATTGTTGAACAAAAGTTAAAGGTTGTGCCCGGTTTATTTTAAGTGACACAATATCACATCACACTCTGCACACATCAAAATAGCATATCGCTCTGGTTAGAGAGTCTGTGTTGAATTGAGTGACTTGCAGGCCAGCAGGCCCCCACTATAAGTATTAACTTACACATTAACAGACGGAAATATACCAGGGGAAATCCCCTGACAGTTGAGTTGGGTTGGTTCAGGAATTGCTGATGCAACACAGTGGTGAACATGCCCCCTGCCCAACGTCTTTGGAACGTCTTCGCTGGCATCAGCCTTCAGATTAGCCATGTGTTTAAAAAAGAATAGCTTTTTATGTTTCAACATTTGTTGGATTGTTTTGTACTGCCTAATAATTTTCAGCTTTTCATGATTCATTGTATTTTTATTTTTTTTAAATGGGATTTCACACAATGTCCCATCTTTTCTGTCCATGAGATTTTCAGCCTTGGACAGTTTGCTATCAGAAGGTTGGTTTGAGATCATGGTTTGGGTTGAAGCCACAGTAAACACACCTACCCCTTAAAGAATAATGCATTACTGCAAGAACACCAAGATTCAGATCACATATCTTATGTCCACATATATAGGGACAGATTTGTTATGTTCTTTATACTGCCCAGATGGTATATCTCCACAGAACCATGGTGTCATTGTGAACCTTCTGGCATGGGAACTGCTCTTCGCACTTGGCTGCTGTTTCTGGCCAAAAGAAAAATAATGTTTTTGTTTTTTTTAATAATCTTCCACATTTCAAAGCGTTGTGAAATACAGTGAGACAACGTTACCACAATGGGTATGGGGATCAAGCACACTTTGACAGTTTTGAATAGAACATCAGTAGTGCCAGTGCTAGCTTTACGAAATAAAATACTCCGTTATGGAAGTGAGATTGTTAGATGCTGAACATTAATCAAGCCCATAGGCCAATAGTTTGTTTATTCATGATATTAAATTCTTTGAGGAACTCTCATATTTAATTACACCTACAAGTGGCAGATGTTATGCTACAACATGCAGCAAAACACTTCACATCCCAGACCCCTGTGGGCATATCATCCGAGGCTCTGACAAACAAGTAGATTCCAATAAATGAAAATGTAATCATCTCGAAAAAAGCCGATTTTCGCATGTGCAAACAGTTAACCTTTTTACTGCCGTTTATAAACCTGTTTAAACTTACAGCTATTTATGCAGTCTAATTATTGATACTCTTGCTTTGTTTTATGTTATAGGTACTTCTTTGGTTGGTCTGCCTGTTGTGCAGCCTGTTGATTTATTGCTAAAGCATTTTGATGGATAAAACTCGTGAGCGTTTGCAAGGGAGATAAGGTTTTTATTATAAGTTGAAAGAAGGATCTGTACAAAGGAAAACAAGCTTTAAAAACGACGAGACTGTCTTTGAAAGTCATCAGCAGTGGACCTCTGAAGACGTATGGTTCACAAGAGAAACATATCATCAACAATGTTCTTTTTCTCTTTGTCTGCTTCTTTGAAATGTGTTTCTGTTCCTTCCTTCCCTCCTTCCTTAGATATGTTGTATAACCTTGCAGTCTTGATGGACAGGGCTAATTACCAAATGACACCCACAGTAAAACTGACCCACAGTAAAACTGATTACGAGCTATCCCATATCAAATTTACATCACTTTTCCAAAACAGAGACACTGTTTCGACCCGCGAGACTTGAATTTTTAGGAGTCTGACTTTGTGAAGTACTACACCCTTTTTAATTTTAATGAGGCAATCAAGATATGGTTGAACATAGATTTTGCAGCTGTGTTTCAAACAGTTTTACAAAGTGTTCCTATAATTACTGTGGAAACGTTGCCAGAATTACGTAGTTCCTGCATTCTCACAGGACTGGAGTCACTTTGGTAATTGACAGCTAAACCTTTCACGGACCATTTACTTGTTATTTCACAACAATTGAATACAGGGAAAAGTTCAGCAGTTTATTATTACTGCTGAAGCTTCATTTAGAAGGTGTTAAGCAAGCCTGTCAATATGTGGTCTGAACAGGAGTCTGTGCATGTTCAAAAAGCAATCAGGATTCTGAAAGGATGAGATTGAGATCTTGCCTGAGCAAAAGGTAAAAAGTTGAAGAGAACCAAATTTAAGCAGGATTAATTCTTTTCAAGCGACCCCAAGAGTATTTTGTGCACACATTCCGTGACAATGCTGTAAAACCAGAGCATATTACTGTTGTGTTATTTATCCATTAATGGAAACATTTGATGTCACCAACATTCATCCGTACTGTGAATAACCCAAAACCCCTTTAGTGCTTTTCATAACAAAGAATTTAAATGTTTTTATCAGTCTCTATCAGCAACCTTACGTTGTCCTGATTCAGCAGGTGTTTTTGGTTTGTTTTTTTATTAAAATGCACAAACAAGCAGTAGCTAAGAATAGCTGCGGTCAAGGTCTGCCAAAACATTCTGCTAGTAGTGTGGCTTTCAGACTTCAATCCAGCCCTCTGTTTACCTCCTACTTCATCCAGTTTAGGGCTCCACGGAGCAGGAGCACATCCCAGGGGTAAAGAGCACAACACACACACACACACACACACACACACACACACACACACACACACACACACACACACACACACACACACACACACACACACACACACACACACACACACACACACACACACACACACACAGAGGACATTCACAGTTACCAATTTACCTAACCTGACAAGCAGGTATTACGATTGTGAGAGGGAGCAAGATTACGGGCAGAAAATAAGCACAAACGCAGGTAGAAACATGCAGAATTCACTCAGAATCGAACTGGTGATAGAGTCTTATTGCCACAGGAATGAAGGATCGGGGGGTGGGGGGGTGCAGTAGTTGAAGAAAAAGGAAAAGAGGATATCGGTGTTGCTGACCACAGGCGCTCGTACAACAGGCCCTGCTTCTCACCTAGTAGGGCCTGATGGTGTTGAAGGCACGAGAGAAGTCAAAGAACAAGTGCTGACCGGCATGTCCAGGTGGGCGTAGTTGCTGTTGATCAGGAAGATGATGTCGTCCTCTGTCCCGAGTCGTGGCTGGTAGGCGAACTGAAGGGGGTTCATGTGAGGCTTGACGAGGGGCCAAAGCTGCTCACGGATGAATCTTTCCTGGGTCTTCATGATGTGGGACGTCAACACCACCGGTTTGTAGTCCTCAGATCCACAGGGACGAGGTGTCTTCGGCACAAGAACGATGCAGGACGTCTTCCACAACAAGGGGATCCTCTTAGCCACGATTGAAAATAACTACACCACTTCATCCTTCGGTCATTTAAAACAATGGATTTACCTAAAAGTGTTCAAATAATAATAATATTTACAATCGCAAAAGTACATGGAAATATCTGAAAATGCTTTATCATAATTTTTGTTCAACAATTAGATAGAATTTATTTTCCCTCATTTGGGCTCCATTGTGCTGCCATAACTCAAGTTAAATTGCAAAATTCGTCTCAATCAATGTGTAGGCTTGACTCAACTTGAATTGTCTCCACATTAAAAAGTCTAAACATTCTAAAGTCATTACAAAACATTTAGATAACCAGTGAAATTATCATTTGAATTTATCAAATTGAAGGCGCTCTATCCAGATCATGAGCACAGCTTCTGTCTCGTCTTCTAAGATTTGACAATGACTATAATGGCCGACCCACTGCAGGCATAGCGCCACCTTTCCTTAACTAAAACCCATCCAATCAAGAACCTCTATGCAACAGCAGTTCTTTCTTGTGTTATTATTTGTCTCCAAAAATGTAATAAAGAATTCAAAGATATTCATCCGTGGTCTGTAGATGGGGATCATACAGCACTTTTGAAATCCTGAGAAAACAATGTGCCTTCAGTTTATCATCAATAGTGTTGCTAAAGAACCAGTGTTGAGGCTGCTGGGTGTGTAACAGTTCAAATGGGAACGCTCCCCACATTCCTCTCTCCAACAAACCACTGCTTGCTTTTGACTCCCTCCCTTGAGGTGAGATTTGCCTCTCGCCTGCTTAGGAAGTCAAATGTTATGAGAGACTGCCCTGTATGATTTATTGCTCAGGTGAAGAATTCTCCAGACTAATGCCCGCAGCAGATCTTCTTTTAACCACAGACACAAACTTTCTTAATAAGTGACCTTCAGTATGTAAACAATTGAAATTTGTCCCAACTAAATTTGTTATTATCTATTGTCATGCTGTGATTATGAGCGCAAAGCCATTTCAGAGCTCAGATGATAACCTTTTGTTTTGTTGCTCTGGTGTCGCAATTCATCAGACCGTGGTCCTTTTAAGTGTCAAAGACAGCCTGAGACAATAAAACTATATCACCATCATATTGCTTTTTTGCTTCCAGAAAGGCCCCATCCTTCAATAGATGAAAGAAATAGATATTACAGTTCATAGTTCATAGTGCATCACTTCTCTTATTGACACTTTTATTTAGATTTTGTTAAGATAGGAATTTAATATTGCCATTTTTAGTCACAGTCCTCTCGACGGTGACGCCCATCATGCTGAACAACGGTATGACTGCTGAGGTTGGCGGTTTTAAAGAGTTCACAAATTAGCTTTGATTTGAGAGGCCTAAACATCTTTGACGAGAGCTCAGTTTTGGCTTTTAAATAGTCCTCGATATATATTCCTAAAGTGTCCCCTTGCAGGTGATTTCTTTACTGCTGAAGATTTTGCAACAAAATACAGATAAGGAGAGTGCAATGTTGTCTAAGAAATCTTTTCTTTACTGTTGACCTGGTTGAATGAATTCATGCATGGTGATACAAACTTGCAGCCTTTGCTTTAAAGGGGAATTATATCAAATTGAAGGCATGCATCTGTTGTGCATTTCGGTTAACCTCCCAAAGTATAACCTGATTATAGATGCTTATCACAGAAGCCCGCTGTTATTGTTGTGTTAAACACTTTCAGGCTGCAACGCTGAATGATTTATCAGAGGTTTAGCGAACAGAGAAGGAAAATCCTTGATCGTTAAAATAATGTTGCAGAAACTAGTGCATTGTTTAAGCTTCAAATGTTTTATACAATTAATGATGCTTCTTATAGTTTTAAATATGAATCTGGAGTGCTTGATGCTTCTGTGAAAAATGTCTGTGGTAGCCTACGACTTATTTCATTCGATTTATCTTTAACAGAAACAAGCTGTTAAAGGAACATTAACTGTAAATGCTTGTAACACTGTCTTGCTCAAGGACACTTTGGCATATGGGGGGGGTTAAAGTGTAGCCTTGTAAACGAGTGAAGACTAACTCTACAGGAGCAAGTCAGATGATACCACGATACATCTGAATTTGTCAGTTAAGTATTTCACTAATGTTAATGTTTTTTTCAGGTCTCTGGACACGGTAAAAGGGGAAGTTTTTTCCCTCCACTGTGGCTAAGAAAGTCCCAATGGAGTTTAGCCGTCACCACTGACATGTGTGAATGTGACAGACAATGGGAAGAAAAGTAAGGTGGACTGCAAAAGCAGTGGAGTTCATTTACCACTCTAAACCTGCTTCAGCTTCCTCGTGGTTCTTTGAGAAGAAACATATGACACAGTTAAACTTAAAGGTCAAAGGATTCTCTTTTTTTCAAACATGTATAGTCTATCAATCATTCAAACTTATGTTCATAATATATATTCCATCTTCTTCACTGGCAAGATAGGTTTGACTATTTTACACGCTCATCTGCCATGCTGCTTGAATTTCTTTTCAATCTCTACTCTTATGGATTCAACAAAAGAAAAAGATGCCAGCCTTCATAACAGGTGACCTGCCAGACAGCGATTGACATTGTGATGACAGTATGATGAGTGTCGGTGTGGAAAAAATAAATTCCTCAGATTTTATGGCCCATATATCAGTTGTGCTAAGTAGAGAAACGCACATCTGTACCTGAGAAAATACTGCCCTGGTATGTCCAATGCACTACACATCAGGTCTGTGGGCGTTTACTGTCGTGATTTATACTCTTTTGAAGAATTGGTTGGCTTTTCAAAACTGGAGCTATATTTTGACTCAAAATACTATAAAAATACTTGATTCCTAAACACCACAATTTAGGCCTATTTAATAATTTATTTCATCCAGCCAGCTTGTTGTAAAACTTTATTACCGTTGGGTTACACTTTGGCAGGAGACCTTGAGTTTTTCTGAGGCGTCCGTTGGCTTGCGGTTCTTTCTTTTGCATTTACAAGTGTCCAATTGGAATTTGGAAGAAAATGAATGGCGGGCCAAATTCAGTTGTACACTTCCTCTGAAAATGTGAGTAAGCAGGCGTCCAACATGAGGGTTTCACACTTTATGCTATAAAAAAAAGTTCCCCTCTCTTTTCGTTCTCCTTTAGTTTCATCCTGTCAAAAGGGAGTTTTCCCCTCCAAAATAGCCAAGCAGTCGCAGAATATTTCATGAAAAGCTTTCCTGAGATGACCTATCTTGTGATTCAGCCGTCTTTGCATTGAACTCTTAATAACCCAATGAGGATGTATGGATGGATGGATCTGATTACTGTTCAAACACATGAAAGTTGTTTCCCATTGAAAATGGAAGTGTTTCTCCATTAAAACCAGCCAAAGGATAAAACAGTATCAAAGGGGATTATTTTCATATGTGAATGGGAGAGACTGAAGGAGGGAGTTCCACATGGATAGTTAATCAAAACCACCTTGTAGTCTTATGCTGTGCTTACTATATATTTTAGTGCGAAGAAGAAAAAAAATCATATTGAATCTTGTGCATATGTAAAAAAAGTTCATATGTATTGTTCAGTCACTTTGTAATGCAACTCATTGTGGCCTCTAATGCATCTAATAACATGTAAGGTATGTGTTTGCACAATTATGTACTGTATTATCAGTGTCTCAATACAAAATTGTCCCGAAAAAATACTCTTTGGCTTATTACCAGAAGTGGTTATCGTGTGTTTGAGCATTGTAGTATTTTATTTAGACTGTTGGTTAGCCCCCACTAGAGCCAGGTGAAATTGGGGCTCGAGATTTGTGTGGAGTTTGCATGTGCCTCTGAAGGTTTTCTCTGACAGCTATGGCTTTCCCGCACTGTCCAATGATGTGCATGTTAGGTTTACTGTTGACACT
Organism: Lipophrys pholis; assembly: GCF_963383615.2. NCBI lineage: Eukaryota > Metazoa > Chordata > Actinopteri > Blenniiformes > Blenniidae > Lipophrys > Lipophrys pholis. Next base: position 18,832,936 of record NC_137630.1, read on the forward strand.
AAAAATTAGCCTGCAGGCGCAAGTATTGAGTGATTTCTGGACTCTCTGTAATAACCTTCTGATGAATCGCCACAATGTTGAGGATCTAAACTGTATTTTTCAACCATTTTCATCTAAGAACAGATTCCACCGACTGTGGCATTATCTTAAAAGCATGATTATTGTCTATCATAAGACATGATTGAACATTTACAAATGTTATCTTGAAAATCAAAATACAATGAAAACTGTGTATGTGATAACTTTAGATGTACATCACTGGATGACCTGAGGAGTCTTGATCGTCTTTAACTCTACTGTAACAAGCAAAACTGAACTGTCTGGAATAAAAGGCCTTTCATTAAATGAGCTAAAACGCTTCCTCTGCATGGTCAGGATGTCTACTCTGAAATATTTCCCAGGGTATACTGTGGGAATAAGACCCTGCTCACTCCAGAAGGTTTACACTGAGGCTCCAGGGTAGGCTTATTTGGGGTGGACTTAGTGCGACATTCCTGCATGATAGGTGGTATTAGGATTTCAAAGGTCCAGTTGATCTCACTTTCTCTCCAAAAAAATCAAGGTGTTTAATGAAATAAAGCAAATTACACAAGAAAGTTGCATGGAAATGTTTTCACAAACTGTGAAAATGTGGTCTTGAAGGCAATTCTTCAGGTTGTAAATAGAAATTATCTCGTCATCTTAGGATGAGAAAGTAACTTTACTTGTCATTAGGAACAAAATATATTTTCTCAAAGTATTAACAACTTAAACCAACAATGACAAGAAAATTAGGTAGTGCGGAGAAGAAAGAAGAAAAACAAGATAATTTTAAACATATTGACAGTCACCCACCACATTTCTTTTTTTTCAATAGTAAGAGATAGCATATTCTGGCCCTGAAGCTAATTCAGTTTCTATTTTGCCATACATTGGCAGGAATGGCAAGAATGTAGTATAAAATGGATTAGATATGGTAGATAAAACTGGAGAGGAAAACCTGGCACAATCAGCTGGGGTGGTCTTACATAGCTCAAGACTGTGAGAATTTCAGAGGATGGTCTCGGGTGCTGAGAACCGTAAATTCAAACCAGCCCTCACTGGACGGCCACAATTAAGCAATTTGAATGGAATTGAGGGTTGAAGCAGTTTGATCGACCTTGGGCACACCAGACACACAATAAACTCCCAGGCGACCCGGCTGCGCTGTTTTATATATATATATATATATATATATATATATATATATATATATATATATATATAAAAAGACAACAAATCAAAGTAAATAGATTTACATGCTTCGAAAGGACAAACCACAAATACACAGACTGTGAACCATTTGGATTTACTTAAGCGTGGAAGAAATAACAGTCATTATCAGGGACTATTGCTTTTAAATACATTTGGTACAACTAGATGTCAGGTAACAGAGCTTGTGTATAAACCTGGTCTGAATTGCATCACCATGCTGAAACACCCTAATGCTTCTCAAGAAGTCAAAGGAGTACATCGTATTAAATCAAATCATAAAAATGGCAAAAAAAAAGATAATTTATCATATTGAGTTTTAGGTTAAAGGGAGAAAACAATCTTTCTCATTAGATTAAATTGTATACAATGAAAACCTGTTTCCACATTTTCCTTTTGAAAATATATTACAGGTTTAAAAGTATTAAGATATAGAAATATTGTTTTTATGCAAGTACATACAAGTCATACATACAATACACAACAAAATAAGAAAGCAGTCGTTTATTAGATGGGGAAGTCTAATCGTTGCACATTGTCTTACTAAAATGTTACAAACATATTTGGAATATTCCCAAAAATTGACAAATGAGCATTTTACCCCACTCTGCAGGAGGCGATTGTTTTTAAGAAGATCAATTACACATACAAACATGTTAAGATTTGTCAGAATATTCCAGTAATGTTCGTCTGTCATTTCACAGTTTTGTTTAGCTTTTTCCCCATTTTAAAGCAGATATTTCCTGCCATGAACCTAAAACTGTTGCACAGTTCCTGACAGGATGAGCAACGTGACTTCACTGAATTGAAAGCTTCAAACGTGCTCATCTCTATACAACAATGAAGAGTTTAAGCCTTTACCAAAAATGTATGAATGATGGGGAAAATGTAATGTGTTCAAAAAAAACTACAATGTCTAACAACAGCTAAAGAGGATCAACACATCACACCCTCACACCTCCACCATGTCGTTATGCTCCTAAGAGTATGTTCGCAATGGCTATGTGAATGCTGCTGTCTGCATGACACAAGTTAAATTACAGACAAAAATACTATTTATCTATTTAGGCTTAAATAAGTAATTTTGATACTTGTTTCCAGGGGAAACACAAATAGTGGAATTCAATGTGAAAAGTCCTATATTTGAACTAGTTCATCCACAATGCAGATTGTGTCACAGTATATTCCCACTGACCCTGTAATAATGACTCCGAAGTATAAATATAGATTGTTTTGAGACATTTCAACAATCAAACGCATCTGTATTCATAACACGCCTACACTGTACACTTCTTTCCTGAGCACGTTGTGAAAAATAACCATTAATACCATAATTGAACAGTTTTCTGTGTTCATATATATATATATATATATATATATATATATATATATATACACATTCCAACTGGCCACTGTAGGCATTACTTTCTCTAAAACCCTATAAAATACAGAAGAAAAACAGAACTGTGATCCAGGTTTAAGCTTAAGGGCCCAAAATAAAGTCTACACCAAGCTTAGAGTGTTTTGTCTCGAAGTCTTTACATATTAAATTCCCTTTTCTTGGGGATGTTCTTGTTCTCCTTTCGCCACAGACCAGCCAACACAGAGTTTTTATGTGTTCTTGTCTTGCCCTTCGCTAATATTATTGGATAAACATGTTTCTTTGTAGGGACACAATGCTGCAGACCAAAACAAAACAAAGAGGGGAAACATGGTTCAAAATGATATTTTCCTCATGAAATCACCTCTACTCAATTTAAATTACACGTATTCATTTCAACTTGGTGGCTTTCCTACTGTGTTGGGATTGCTCTTTAGTTGTTATTGCGCCTCTATTTTTTTTTTTTTTACCTGACCCTTCCTGCATCTTGTTTTATGATCTGAACTGCTGTAAAGCAACAAATTTACTCTTGGAGGGCCTAATAAGTGGTATCTTATCAAATTGTATGTTCACTGCAGGCTTCTTGATACACAAGTTGATGTGTTAAGGCACTAAATAGGTTAGATAAGTAAAGGCACAGCAGCAGTCAGACAAGACTGAAAAGGAGATTCAATTATTTGTCAGTGGGAGGGAGACCCCCCCCCCCCCCCTTTCCTAGAAACACGGAAGTAGTAAAGTATGTTTTGTTATACCTTTAGCAGCATAGCCTCATTGAATTTGACATGGTTGGACCACAGTATGGTCAGAGTCAATGGAGATCTCACAATTAAGGAAACATCTGTTATTCTGTGAATGAATCAGCTCAGTGTTATGCAGGATTTTCCCTGCCCTGTCTCTGACTCCCAGTTCCAAACCCCTTCATTTTCAATGCTGAGCAACATGTGTAATCATGAGTCAGATGTTTAGGATTATGTTTCGCAAATAGTGTGTACTTTCCTGACGCAGCTGCACACTGAAAACACTCAGCAAACAACACAAAACTGCATTTGTACAGGAAAATATTTCATTTGCTGATTAACAGGAAGTACACTTTTGTTTATTTATTTGTGGGAATGGAATAATGGAAACTGACTCTAAATACACTTAAGGGCCTGTATTAAGAGTGTTGTATGAACATCTTGTTGTATATTGTGCCTTATTAGTGAATTTTCATAGTTTTGGGGGGAAAGTATAGCGTTGTGGTATCCTGCTTCGAAGACAATGACAATACCAGTTCATTTGAATGGGTTTTGGTCTTCGTGTATGAGTTGTTGGCATAGAGGTAACTCAGACCAGTGGATAGCATCTTAAGAGTGTGACGTTAATTTTATGACTTGAACTACACTAAACAAAATCATAAACGCAACACATTTGTTTTTGCTCCCATCTTTAATGGGCTGAACTCAAAGATTGAAGACTTTTGTACACAGAAGGCTTTTTCTCTCAAATATTGTTCACAAATTTGCCTGAATCTGTGTCAGTGAGCACTTTTCCCTTACCGAGATAATCCATCCACCCCACAGGTTTGGCATATGAAGATGCTGATCAGACAGCAGGATTATTGCACAGGTCTGCCTTAGGCTGGCCACAATAAAAACAAAAAACAAAAAGTGTTGCGCTTATTCTTGTTCAGTGTGGATCCAAAATAAAATGGCTCGGTAGATTTCTGTCCAGCTGTGATACAGGGTGTTCAGGATTGGTGACAGCCATCAGCGATGAGAGAAGAGTGCCACAAATGTGACTCATAATTCAACTACAAAGGCACAAATATGAACAACAAATGCAAACTGCATTTTGTGAAAGTTATCCAGAAAGCCTAGAAATAACCTCATCAATGGAAGCTTGTGAAACTGTCATTGTGCATTTCAGTGTTACTAAGGGCAAAACATCACACAATACTGGCTTGTTAATATGTTCCATGGCTCCTCCATGCATTTTTTGCTGTCTGCCATATTTATGGAAATGTCTGTTTTCCCTTTATATTCTAACTCAAGTTCATCTCAAGCTGTGTCGAATAAAGGGAAGAAAACACTGGGTGTAAATAACAAGTGTTAGAGGGATAACGCCTGACAGACGGAAGGTCACCATTTTACTGCGGGGAGAGCAATCATCATGAAGCGCTCTCAGTACGGAGGTGTGGAGAACATAGCCTCCAGGGATCAGCATCAAATTTGCGGAAGAGGTCTTGAACCCACTTGGCCTGAAAAACCCCGCTCCAAGAGTTATGATGCAAAAGGAATGTCCACAGTGTCAAACTTCAGAGTTGTTTCCTTGACCGTATGTATCCGGGGAGGCTGCGCACCAAATGGAGGGTGAAAGGGGCTGCGGGGAAAGAAAAAGTGTCCATTCACCCAGCCAGAGGAGGTGAGGAGCTGGAGGCGTTAGGCTGTCATCCAAGGCCAGGGATTCTGTGAAGACTCCTGACCGGCAAAGTCTGCAGGTGGCTTTGAAGAGAACATTTCACATTATAATCAGCAATGCTAAACACGTCATTTAGTAAAGCATATAGTTCCAAGTATTTACGCGTTACACACTAGTTTGCCAGAATGTGTAATGTAGGTAAAGTCATTTGAAAAGTCCCCTAGAAAACATTATTCTGTATTACATGATATCAGACAACCTCAAATGTATATACAGTAGATGCTTAATCTGTAATTACTGTCTGTTCCTATAATTTATAAATCACAGTTGAATTCCATTTCATTGTTGGGAGGCATTCCACGTATTTTCTTTTTCTTTTCTTTTTTTTTTTTTTTTCAGCCCATGCTTTGTAATCAGAAATACACATATTTGAGGTACATTGCCATTTACTGGTCAGACTTGGAAGTGCAGGTAGAGCATATTTAAAATCTTAATATAGAAATTACCGTACTGATTAGAGATTATTATAACTTCAATATGATTAATGTGTTAAATTTGATCAAACTGAAATATTAGCTAGATTCTGCCATACCAGAACCATTTTATTGTGTTCTTGAAAAACATTTAAGCACAACTTGTTCTGCTTATTGTCCCTCCAGGCTCCAACAATGAAATGGGGATTTCCCTCCCTGTCTTGTCGTTCTTTCAACTACAGAGATGGTTGAGTGAATGAGTTGCGATGCCAACCTTTAGTTGTTTGACTGACATTTCTTGACCTACGGTACAGTTTGACACTTTGTTTGCCTCACATTCTTTTGAGAAAGTGAAGGTTAGAACTGTATGTTCAGTTCAGACAATTTTTTTCTTAATATCATATTTCACTGAGCTTTTTCATTAATAAACTCTGCCAAAATACTTTTTTTTAAGTTGTCCCCATCTCTTTTTTTTTTTTAAATTTCCTAACATTTGACCATTTTGGACCATTGCATTTAAAATATCACTAGTATTCAATACATAGTTCTGGCATGAGAAGACATTTTAAAAGAAGGGCTCTGCACACATTGCGAATAACCACATACAAAATGTATCTTCAAATGGCCCACAGACAGATTTATTCACCCGAGGTTCTTTCACTTGTTTCTTTTTACCCACCTGACTTTGGCAAATATTGTGTGGGTTTTTTGGTTTTCTGAAATATGTCACAAATTAGATTTTCATGAAGGACTGCATCCTAAGGATCATCGCTCTCGTCAGCAAGAATCAGACTCACCTTGACTGACAAAAATCCCGGCACTCGGGGTCGGAATCAGTCACAGCGCATGTGCAGCGAGATCTCTTTGCCCCTTCATGTTCAGATGGCCATCCCTCAGCAGCACGTCTGTTTCGCTGAGGTCCTATGTAGCTCGACATTCCATAGGGCACTGTGCGCCTGAGTGGAGCGAGAAAAGATGTCTGGTTTCAGTTACAGTAAAAAAAAAATTAAAAAAAATTTGAAATGCAGCATTGTTTATAAAATTAAAGCTTGGTCGAAACAGCTCAGCCTTTTATTGTAATGATCAAGATGATATGTTCAGCCTTTTACAGTTTCTAACACCTGTGAGCATTTGTTTTTGTTTAAGTGACCACAGGACACTACGAATGCAAAGACAATTAAATTGGCCAGAGGTCAGTGAAAGTTTGTATATATATACACATATAAAAGGCTATTGGAGTATTCCTGAGAGTGTTGTGTGTCCATTGACAGGATGATTAGTTGCTCTGCAGATCATATCCGATGCCAGTTTTCTGTTTTGGGTTGAATAACTGCAGTGCATTATGTTTCCTGCTTCCACTATGCCCCTCACTCATTGCTTTGTTCTCATGAGTATACCTGGCTGACTGATGTCCTTTTCAGTTCAAATCTCCTCACCTATCTCAAAAGCGTTATAAAAACTGCTAACGTAACGGGATTGCAACGATCAGATAATCAAAGAGGAGCTTTGAAGATATTTGGGTTATCAATACTTAAGGGGAATGCGTTAACCTTTAACTCAAGGTGATCAAATGATGAAATAATCATGACTTTTTGAGTTTATCTTCCATCACAGGGCAGCTATAGTCTCGTGGCTTTATAAAGTTGTGGTGTATTCCAACATCACAATCAGGACTGAAACTATGCTATTTTGCCTCAACATGCAAAGCAATAGAATAGCTTATTTATAACAGTAACAGCCAACAGCAGTCTTGGCACAAGAAGACAGAAAAAGAAAGAATTTTTTCCTCCTGTTTTGCCAGAGATTTTAATTTGCGGTTACGAGGTGTCATTTCTCAAAAGAAATGCTGGAAATGATACTTGTAGGTGTTGCTGTGGTGTATCCCGCCACACGTTAAAGGGACATGGTGGCCGTATAGATTTGGCTCAACTGCTCCCCTTTTGAAGGTAAAGTTGTTTTCTCATCACCTGCCGAGTCAACGTGACTCTTGAGACACGGTAAGAATACCTCGGGCCAGGACAGACTTGTGTTTTGTTGTTGACAGGAAAATAGCTGTGAATATGGTCATAAAGCCAAATCACTTCCACCATGAGTAACAACACTGTCACTATACAATACCAGGTGCAACGGGGTCATTTAAAATGACTTTCATCCATTAAAATACTTTTGGTTTGAATCAGACTAAAAGAAAAAAAAACAACTCAATAGAAAAATACAGCACAGCAGTAAAACTGTGGCACAATTTAGTAAAAAGAGTATTTTGACAATAGTCTACCATTAATAGAGGATTGAACTACTGTTCGTCCAGCCCAGTAGGCTTTGGTTGATGCATGATGGACTTTTTTCTCCCCAACAAAAGACTCCTGAGGAATGATATTTTAACTGCTTGGTGTTGCTGTAATTCATGGAAAAGAAGCGTGCAGTCAGGCAACTGTGCAAAGTTTGGAGGTACTTAAAAACATTTAAAAGCTCATTCGTCATCACAGGCTGGCATCTGATGGGTCTCAAATCCTCAGCAGCATCAAGTCTTGTACATGACGTTAGACGATAAACTCCACAAAATCCTAATCTCCACTCAGATGGAAATAAAAACATACACAGTTCACTTTTAGTTTACTGAACTCTTGCTTTTGATCCCATGCACCTGAAGTGGTGTGAAAGGAGAGAGCTTGGTTTTGCACCTACATGTCTCAAAGTAACACAGTATCCACTTGGCACCAGGTTCATCCTAATCAACCTGAAATAATGGGGAGCAATCAGCCTGTCATTTATCCTGTTTTTCAGTCCATGGTTTTTCCAGGAATGCTTCGTTAAGATATGTTTTTGCCAATTAAATATTCCTAATATTAAATTATTCATTCACCCCACAGATTGCTTGTCATGTGTTGGATAAGGTTAAAAAAATAGAGAGCGATAATTACAGACAAGCTATCACCGAACAAAACAAAAAAAGGCCCTTCACCTCTCAGACCTGAGCAGGGCGAGTTTCTTTTTGTTGGGCCTGCCTCAACCTCGACTGTGTCTGATCCCTGAGGGCAGGTTACTGTGCATTGGCAAATAGACACTGCAAAGGTGAAAAAACTCCCACGTAATTTTTGCTCGCGTTAATCTCCATTTTCAACCGTTTTAAAGACACATGTAACTCAAAGTGCATTGGAAAAATCAGTCGACCCTTGTACAACTGTGGCAACGCTAATAATAAGAGCAATAATGTTAATTATGGCATAAACTATATTTCTGGGTTCACATATTTAGGCATATCTTACTCTGGAGTGTTGATCCAGATGATATCCAGATGGCAGTAGTAGACGCACTCTTTATCCTTGTAGGAATAACAGGTGCATCGTTTTTGCCTGGATTTACTCCCTGGTGTCTCCGACAGCGGTGAAACCGCGGATCCCCCCGACACATGTGAGTCTGGGAGACCTCCTGGGTTGAGCTCAGGTTTGACCGAAGCTGGGGACGCCAAAGCACCTTTATTGGATATATATTTTAAAGAAAAAAGAAAGAAAACGCCCAAGTAAGCACTTGAATAACAGATTGCGCAAGGAAACTAAAAAAAACAAACAAACAAAAAAAAACAGCCATGTTTTACGCGCGACATTAAACTTACCTTGCAGGAGAATAAATGCCAGTATTCTGAAGATCATGATTCTCTTGCAGGTGGACAACATTGTCACGTCAGATATTTCCAAAATGCGACTTAATCTCCAACCAACATCCAGTGAAAATCCACAAGCTTCGGAGAAGAATCAGTGCGCAGCTCACGAGGGACACACGCCAAAAGACGCGTCTGAGGCAAACACATGTCGCTCCGCTCCTCGCATATTTCAGGCTTCACGTCATATATCCTGCCTGCGACTGATGTCTGGGGGAAACTGTCGTTATGAAATCCCCCCTGTCACCAACGCATGTAATCTATAGAGTTAAAAAGTGGGGACTCTTATCCTTAAAGACACTTCGCTCTATGAAAGCGCGAATACAGAATCCAGCGGTTTGGAGAGGTTTGGGCGCACGCCCACATTTCCATAATAGCCTTCTGGCAGCTGCTGCAGCTGTGCGTGTGCGCACATGAACTCCTCTTATGTTACTGTTGATGCACGATATGTAGAATATAAAACCTGTCTTGTTTAACGACAGTAAGTGAAATCATTCTCCAACATCAAACAGCAAGGTCCCCTGCGCTAAAATCATATTCTGCTGATTACTTATTGGATGGAGGTATTTCCTTTTATCGTGATTTTCTATGGGGATTCAGGCCGTTTATATGAAACATTTCACTTTGTCATCAATCCGGACTCTGGAAAGGTGTGGAAAAGGCAGTTCAAAAAAATCTTAGGCCCTCTTCTCTGACAGTGGAAACTGAAAGCAGATGCTCCTGTCAGTGATTTCTTGACTCCATGAAAACACTTGAATGTCTACAGTATCTCCGGGGATCAAGGTTTTTAGAGGACTAAACTAACATCAGCTCTCACAAAGAACATCAGATAATATCTACATAGAAACCCACCAGAAACCGCCCCACCCAATATATATATATATATATATATATATATATATATATATATATATATATATATATATATATATATATATATATATATATATATATATATATATATAACTCTGCACTACAAATTTCTCAATAAACTTTCTGCTAAATCAAGTCCTTCAATTTATATCTAAAGAAAATCCTTCATTTATGGTCGAGCAAATTGTTACTAGCTAATTCACAATTTGAGGTAAAATGTTAAGCCTTAGTAATTGCAACTGTTTACTGGGATACCCAGCTTATCCCTGTATAAGTGTTTTGTATTTGAAATGGTGGTGCAAAAAGACTAACACAAATGACCATGACACATGAAGCTTAATAACATACATTGCGAGAACTGATTGAAAATATGGTGGACTCATCTGAATAGATTTATTTTCTTATTTTGTTGCTATGAGCAAACATATGGAGCCTTGATTGTTTAAAAAAAAAAGTTGTTTGTTTTTGTGTATGCGCGTAACTCTAAACTGCTGCTCAACAGCTGTATTTTTATTGTTTAGGATGCAGGATTGATTTTGAGCAATAGGGCGGTTATACTTTCTTTCCATTCCCATAAACTCCCAACATAGTAAAATGGATAGCATGAGGACCTACTACACAGGCCTGTTTGTCTTCTTCTTGACTTCATACACTTAACTAAAATGGAAAGAAGATGCTTGTTTGGATGTTGCCTTCGGTGATCCTCTATGCTTCTTCATCCTCGGGTAAAAGGAAGCTGACTTTTATCATTGCTTGGATCCAGTGAAAGCTTGAGTTGTCCTTGAGCATATTACCACATTATCCCATGCCTTTTTAGCAATTCAGGCTCATTAATTAACCTCAGTTTTGGCAGGATAACCAGAAGCTCATCCAGGCACTGGGAGAGTATGCAATCTCCACTCAGACAGACCCTTTCTGACAAGCATGTCTGAACGTCATTGTCTTAAAATAACAATATCAACCCTGCTGTTTTTGCAAACTTTGGTCTGGAATTTATTGCATTAATGCAGTTCTCTTTCAACAGAAAGGCATATGAAGTTGGTGCTGTGCATGTTACAATCAAGAAGATGTAATGGGAGGCATGACCTGGCAGGTCGTCAACGATTGTGTCCATCTGCAAATCCAACACAGTTCAAAAACTCTCTTGAGACTTTATGAAGAAACAGATTGACAAAACATTATGTGTAGGGGTTAAGGAACCCTTTGCTCGACTTCAAGAACACAAAGATTAAGTCACACTTTGGTCTTGTAGATATTTAAAAGGAACTGTAATGAACAGATGAGTTGAAGATCAGTCTGCTTCTGTTTTGTAAGAGCTTGGAGTGATTTCGTACCACTTCATCAGTCAGACGTGGACAAGTGGGAGGTCATGCAGGAGGGCCAAGCAGACGGATGATCATCCTGACTGCTCAAATAACATGTTTTATAGGTCCATGCAGGAATGTTGTTGACTCTGACAAACAGTCACACAATCACTGTCAAATACAGGTTTACCAAAATAAAGTGTCTGCTGATGAATGGAATGCGAAACACAGATGTCAAGAAGTCAATCATAGGGTTGGAACCGACGCTAAGCTGCCAGTCAGATACATGTATGAAACACTCCCAGACCTGTTCTTTGCACTACTGCCAGTCTAAGTGTTGAAAACTGTTGGAATTGGAAGTTATAAGTAGAATAAAAAAGACAAAAGAGAAAGATAACCGCATCATGGTAATTCATTGATGATCAGGCTCAAGTTTGAAAGGTTAGCTACTGAGTAAGTGATGACTTTGAACGGTGGCATGTAAGATCATCATTTATATGTTCGTGGGTGAAAGAAAAGACAAATCAAACATAAGAGACCAGAACGAGATGAGTGGTGAGTGGGAGTGGCACCTACAGTCATGCTCAGATTACTGATATAAAAACAAACTTACCTCGCGGAGCCTCCAACTCCAATTTCCTCCCGCTTCCAGTTGCTTCCTACAGCGAATCATTGCAATCAAACAGCAGACAGCCACAAAAGCCTCTGCGAGCAATTATTACCCTCTAATCTGATAATCTCTCTGGGCTTTATTCAATATTCTTGTCCGACAGATAATGTCTGTCTATCATCTGTAGAAACTAAGATCGAGTATGTACGATAAACATCCATTAAATCCATGCTGCCTCTTCAATTAGAAGTTGAAACGAATTCATGCAACAAATATATACCTTGATAAAAAAAAATAAAAAATTCACATGTCTTGAGTTTCTAAAATGGCTTTCATATAGTCGGGGGCCAGAATTAGTGCTTTTCATCGGAATCATTCAGTAAATTTAAATATGTCTGACTCATGACAGCCCTCTGTTTTCTTCCCAAATTCCCCAGGGCCAATGTTATGTGCCATACCCCAGCTCTCTGGCACAATCCCCGAGCTGGGAAACGGAGAGAATTCCACGTAAATCAGGACCATATTCTGTTTTCTTTCTCCTTACCAGAGTCATGGAGACAGAGTGCTATCGCAAAGTGGACTGTGTGCGGTTTCACGGTCACACAGAGAGTGCACATTCTCAAGGTATCACTATAGGGTTTTTGCGTTGAAGGTACTTTTGCACCTGATATTTCATATGATCGCTGCTGTTTATTTACTAAATAATCATGGCGCGACATCTCTATATACCCTCCATGGTTTGGCATCACTTTAAAGCAACAGAAATGGATTGGGCGTGCGAAACTTACGCTTCAATATAATAAAATCTTTTACTGAGTTTACTCTTAGGGGATTATCCAACAGATTCCAGTACTTAGGTTGTTTACTTCTTGTTCATTAGCAATGAACCATCATACATATAACCCAGTAAGACAGACCTACCAACTTTCCTAATCAAAACGTTTTGGGTCTTTCCCAGTGTTATATTAGTTTTCCTCTCTGCTTGGACTCAAAAAGCCAAATATACAGCTTAAATACATGTATCTTATGTCAACTTCCTGCCTGCTAACATCTGCTTGTAAATCGTTGATTATAGTTGTCTTTCCAGCAGGGACCCTTTCCTTCACTTTCTTGAACTATGACACGAAAACAAAAAGGAAAACTTTTGGCAAAGTGTCTGTCTACCAGTTTGTCATGATATTTTTGGTCTATTTTGATGTTTTATGAGAAAAAGTTTAGGGCATGCAAGTTCAAGGGAGTGTCGGAGTAGTGGAGAGCTCTACCGAGCAAGGACATAATGAACAGGAGGCATTAACACATCAGAGACCGCTGACAACCAAGACCGCTGAGGTGAATAGGATTTTTTAAAATATGACGTGGTTTAAAAAAGTGAAAAAAATCTTATTGAAATAGAAGTGTAATGCTTTGCTATTAAAACATTGCTTTTTTCATATTTAGATTTGACTGAAAGCACCAACCTGCCGTTTTTCTTTTTTCTTCTATTTTCCAGTGTTTCTTCTCTGAGTTACACAAATCACACATTGCAAATTATAAAAGGAAACCTTTACAAACAACATGCTATCGAACCATTATCCATCAATAATATGGATTCTGAAAACTATCTCTATATGGTTGGAACATTGTTTTGGGCTTCACTTCCCCCCTGCGGCATTCAGGGTTTGTTGTTTTTTTTATTTGCAATTTTGTGTTTCAGCAGTGTCCGATGCTTTGGATTACTGAATACAAAAAAAACTTACATGGGGATGAAAAGAAGATGAACTTTATTACATTACACACAACTAAACTTTCATTTCCCCTTTAGCACAGTCATGACGGTAAGCATTTATGCCACTTACCTTTGCCTTCTTGACCTTAACCAGAGACAGACTCGAAGTTTTCCCTCGACACATCCTGTGGAAAGACGTTTGAAGCGGTTAACCATATAGCCCCGCGGGAAAGTCTATAGCTGAGCTGAGCTTCCTCCCCCAAACAGAACATCCTGCCAAGGTGAGGATTAGCAGAGTAAAGTCAAGTAGATACCCCTCAAATTAAAAGCAGATAATTCCTCCGGACCCCACAGATTCCCTGCCCTGTGCTGTTGTTTTAGAGGAGTTCATCATTCACTCGCTCCGGTGACTATCTCACACTGGAAACTGTACGGCCTAGAAGATACTCCATCTTCCAGTGAGTTCGAAATCCAAAGTGTGATAAATTCACTTCTGTCAAACGGTGCCAGTCCCTGGAGGCATGTTAGAGAAAGAGTTTTTTTATATTAAAAATGACATATAAAATTGAACAATAAAGTTGATATTTCACTTCATTTCCACAGTAAAGAAGACACAACCTCTTTGTGGGCAGATGTATTTTAATTTTCATTATTCTTATTCCATTATACTGCTGATCATTAGAGCTATTGTGCATATGGCCTGAAATATCCCTGGTTCGCCACAATTATAGGTATAATTCATACAACTGCTGGAAGCTGAAAAAGAAATCTCAGGAGGGTCGGCTGCCAAACCAAAAGAATTTTAAACTGACACAAATGATGGGAATCTGACTCGAAATAAGAAGTTGGCTTTTGTTTGAAACCAGAGGTTTTATGCCTATTAGTGATTTCAAGAAATGTGGAAGCTGCGTTTTGAGAGAAAATACATACTTGAGGACCACAGAATCTCCTGTATATATCAAAATGAATAGTTTGTCTGTTATCGATACCACTACTTATCATTGTGCTCTACTCACATTCTTTTTTATTTTATTTCAGTCATGACCACGGACCGTCTACCGTTCAACAGGAGGAGATGGGAACTCTCATTGGCACTTGGAAATAAATCATCATATCATCCGGACAGACGAAGGGTACAAGAAAATGTCTGCCATCTGATGTGGATGCAAAAGAACTATTACCATTGTGAATAGTTTTGTTCTTCTTTTCTTCATCTTCACCATTAATAAAAAATAATGCAGAATGTCTTGCATGGTAACACAAAGTCTTAATTCAGAATTCTAAACAGTGGAGGCTTCGAGGTTGTTGAAGTAAGCTCGTGAAGGGATGTTTGCTGACTTGATCCTTCTGCCAACAGGTCATCACTGTGGGTCCCTGAGCAACCATCATAATCTCCAACCACTCAGGTTGTGTGAGGAAGGGCTTCAGTTGTAAATCTTGAGTCAAACTGAACATGTACCTCACACATTCTGTTGTGTGGCAGCCCCAGAGAGGAGCAGCCAAGACACACACAGTCATACACACATACACTTGAATAATGACAGTAATTTCGAAAGGATGACAGAATGACCCAAATATGGAACCAAAATGCCATAACTTGTCATCATGGCAGGGGGCGGGGAGGAGGGGAGGTTGGCCGGACTGACAGAACAATCTTAATGAATACCCCTGTGCACTTTATAATAGTCTGTCATACATACAGCGACAATTCATCTTAAAGCCTGCTTCACTCTAACTTGTACTCATGGCCATGCATAGAAGTGCGGTTGGTTGTTTCTCTGTGGGTGGCATTGGAAGGAAAAGACACTAATCTCTGTAAAAAGAAATGGCAATCTAACCATTTATTTAACTTTCCAGGAGAATCTCAGTCAGGTGGTGGACATTCTTCAGATTCTTCATATTGAGACAAAGGTGTTAAAAGCGACGAATGTAAGTGTTTTTATTCACTGGTTATTGGTTGGGGTTTAGTAATATGCAGTTTTAAACCCTGCTTGTGATTTCATCACACAAAAGAAAGAAATTCTATGTGACACGTGCTTGTAAATGTTACTGAGGGAAGTAATGCATGCTACCAGACTGGCTCCTATCATGGGGAAACATAAACATATTATATACAATCTAGTTCACATTAGGGGATAAATATGCAAGGTAGTATGTTTTCTCAACGATGTGGTTTGTGATCATAGCTGCAAAGAATCAATGATGTCATATGAGCCAGGTCTTGTACCTCAGACAGTTTACTTATATAATCCTCTTGTCACAGTAAATCTCCTGAGTGCAGGGCCAATTTTTCCCTTAGGCATGTTTGGTTATCGGATTTTGAATGCACAAGCAGCAGGTTTCTGTGTATTCTGATGCCAATTGATCACAAGGTGTTACATTTTTTTACTTAATTTCATTGATTTTTTTTATTTGATCCTTGTTGCTTCATTCATATATGGCCGATGGTATTTTTACAGGGCCCACTCCAATCCTAAAATAATTGTCAACCTTTTGATGGAAATTTTGCTCTCCTTGTCATCAGTTTTCATACACTTCCTGCTAGGTTAACAGAGTAGGTGAGCAAATTATATGAAATTCAAACTGACTGGCTAGGTAGGGTTTTTTTCATGCAGTATGAAAACTTCAAAAAATCAGCATTAAGCTGCAACGTTGAGCGCCATTCAACTCTGTTAAATGGGATTTGGCGCTATCTAGTGGTACGAGTATCACAGTCGCATTATGTTTAAAAAAAAAAAAAAAGAAACTCTCTGAGGCAAAGACTTTAAAAATGGCCCCATCAACACTTTTCTAAAACAGTGAGTTCGCACTTATAAGCTACAGCTTATCAAAGTGATAGTTGTCACAATGGTGTTAGGTTGTATTACTATTATTGGGTTGTGCCCGCAGCGGTCTACGGAAAGCATGATGGGACAGTCCTCCCTGTGCCCCCTGTGTTTAATGGTTGCCATGACAACAGCAGTCAAACAACAGAGAATACTGTAACTTTTAGTCCGGTGTTGTAGCCAAGAAGTGATATTATATATTAGATATAGAGGTTCCCGTGACCATGGCAAAGGTGAGGACAGGTAAGTGTTTTCTTATTATTGGTTCTAACTTTCAGAAATAATCACAATAGTAAGTACCGGAAATCACACAGGGATTTTCATAAATTCATTGAACTTCTAACCACTCGTTTTGAGTATCAACTTTGTATTCCTTTTCTGTCTTTCGTGGCTTGTGTTTTCTTGATATGTTGCTCTAAAAGAATCTTGACTGCCTTACATTGTATTTTCAGAGGGAAGAAGTTGTGTGCGCTACAAATGTGGATTTCTCAGCACCATACAAAATGTCCTGTGCCAGAGACCAAATTGGGTTGAAGTAAAAGAGTGAGTTGGGTCGAAGTTGATTGAAAAGTGATATTCGAGCAAAGAGCTGGGTGGCTGGATGCATGTTGAATCAGGACATGTTTGGACAGTCATGCGCAGCGAATGAATTAGTGTGTTTCTCTCCTCGCCGCCTTCACTGGATAAAGTGTTCGAAACACGTTCGCCAAAACATTTATCCAGTGATATCGCGCCTCGTTCTCACAGTGACGGAGAGTGGGACTTCTACTGGTGTGACGTGGCCTGGGTCAGGGAGAACTTCGATCACACATACATGGAGGAGCATGTGAGGATAAACCACTTCCGTAATCACTATGAGGTGAGGGAGCGTCGGCCCATATCGTGGTGGGGGAACCTGCAAGGACGAAAAGTCTAACAGCAATAAATAAAAAGTCCAATTCTGTGTTTTTCTGTTTCACGTTACAGCTGACACGCAAAAATCTCTTGGTGAAAAACCTCAAAAGATATCAGAAAACCCTCGAGAGGGACACGGGCTGCACCGAGGCCTCGAAATGTGACTTCTTCCCCTGTACTTTTGCACTGCCCAGTGAGTACCATCTATTCGTGGAGGAGTTCAACAGGAGCCCCGGGAGCACCTGGATCATGAAACCGGTTAGATCAAATACATTCCACAGGATCCTATCTACCAGTATTGTGATGACCCCAGAGACGAAAATGAAAGTATCCAGCGCTTCTCACAAAGGTTATGAAAAATTTCTATGTTTATTTAGGTGGCAAAGTCTCAAGGCAAAGGCATTTTTCTGTTCAGGAAATTGAAAGACATCATGGAATGGAAAAAGGTAACACGCGCTTGTTTAATTAAGGAAGTTTAATTTTGTAAAAAGAAACATTGTACATACTGGACCACATGGTGGGATTGAAAACAATCGTGCTTGTACAGGATGGCTCCCGGTCAGAGGACCAGAAGGATGCTGCTCAAGTGGAAAACTACGTGGCCCAGCGCTATATAGAGAACCCCTACTTAATTAATGGTAAAGAGAGAGAGCGAGAGAGAGAGGTGAACTTTGAAAACAATGAATACAATTATATTGAAATGACAAAACATTTTGTTTTTATGTCTTTATCTCCACAGGCAGGAAGTTTGACCTGAGAGTCTATGTGCTGGTTACATCGGTAGGAACACAAAATGTGCAAATTGCAGTAGTTAGTATGAACGGCAAATGTTGGTGCTAGGCCCATATCAGTGTATCTCTCTCTCTCTCTCTCTCTCTCTCTCTCTCTCTCTCTCTCTCTCTCTCTCTCTCTCTCTCTCTCTCTCTTGCTCTCTCTCTCTCTCTCTCTCTGTATTTTGGATTTCAGTATGTTCCCTTGAAGGCCTGGCTGTATCGAGACGGATTTGCACGCATCTCAAGCACCCGTTTCTCCCTCAGCAGTATTGAAGACAAATGTATCCCTACTTTTGACTTTTGACTCGGTGAAAGTCTCTCAGCTTTCATCTGATCGTTGATAAACTCACGTGGCGGTGTAGATCATGATTTAATGGACGAACTATTTTTCTTCACGTGTTGTCTTTTTTTTTTTTTTTTTTTTTTTTTGCTTTTGGAATACTTCTCTCAAAAAGCTACATTTGACTTTCTGTTGAAGCCCTTCCTGATTTAGTTTTTTTTTCCAAATTCGCAAAACAAAGTATCTGAAATTCTCCTTAGTGCCTTTTTTCAGATATGCACCTCACCAATGTGTCTGTTCAAAAAACAGGCCCTGACTATGATCCTGAAAAGGTAAGTTAGGTAAGTTTGAACTGATGAGATCATGTTGTCACTCCTCCATGGTTTCATCCACCTCTAAATAGGGATGTAAGTGGCAGATGCAACAGCTCCGAAGATACCTGACTGCAAAACACGGTTTGGAGATGGTGGAAAACATGTTTCAAGAGATGGACAACATCTTTGTCCACAGTCTTCTGAGTGTCCAAAAGGTCATTATAAATGACAAACACTGCTTCGAGCTCTACGGTTATGACATTCTACTGGACCAGAACCTCAAACCGTGAGTGCTGCCGTACACGATGCAGTGTACAGGTTAACCCAACGCATCTTCACCGACACAAAAAGCAGGCTTGCACTTAAAGGTATACAATGCCGTCACCTTCCTTCTCTTATCAGGTGGTTAATTGAGGTGAACGCCTCTCCGTCGCAAACCCCCAGCACTCAGGAAGACTATGGAATGAAGTACAGACTGTTGGAAGACACTCTGAACGTTGTTGATATGGAGGGAAGGTAAAAGCCTTTGTTTTTTTCCAACATGTGTTTGCTTCTTCTTCTTTTTTTTTTTTTTTTGTCATCATGGAACACTGTGTAAGCCTTCTGTCTCTGAAAAGCCTGATTTGAAAAGGCGTTTTTGAGAAACGTATTGACAGACTGTGCCATAACAACTAAACACAATTTCCCCAGATCACAAGAGTGCAACAAAATGGATGATACATTTTGATTTTGTTTTTCCTCCTCCCTCCATTTCTTTGATGTTATGAATGTTTCTCATTATTAGGCTGACTGGCAGCGAGAAAAGGGTGGGCGGCTATGATCTCATGTGGAATGATGGGCCTGTCTATAGAGAAGATGTCAACCACCAGACACTTGGAAGTCTCTGTTTCACTGCCAACACACACTTAGGTAACCTAAAGGTGCCGTTACTCTGACATTTTTGAGCAAATTTAGGACCAGGAGTTGTAATTTCAAGAAGATTATAGAAGTGAACTCATCAGATCAACACAAAGCACGATGATATCTTCCTTATCTGATTATTACTAATTGCTGCAAATATATGCCTGTTCTGTGTTGCAGGGTGTGTGAATGACAGGGAGAAGCAGCTTCGACAGCTGTTAAAGCCATTTCCATTCCTGAAGAAGATGTAATTATGTTGAAAATGTCAACACTTCTGCCGTGGTGTTTGATGTGCGAGGCTTTATTTAGGCATGTGCTGGGTGTGTACTGACTTCACTCAGCATGAACATCTGATAAAACATTAGTATTACTTTTGGAAAAAAGGATTACATCTCAGCATGCTCTCAAAAACCAAACATGGAAATTAATTGAAAAAAATATAAATAAAAGAAATGCCTTAAAATTTTAATCTTTCTACATTTTTGGAAAACTTTGATAAGTGCCTCCTCATCAGCTCCAAGGCTTTTGCATGAAAGAAAATGCTGATTTTCATGTGTTTACCTTTTCCCCACTAAAAGTCTTTTTCACGGAAGTGCTACTCAGAATTTTGTTTGTGTTCCTGAGAGGTTTTATCACACCTTCAGTTCAGAAAAGTCAAAGAAAAAAAATGCATTAAATAGGACAATAATAAAATACATGGTTTATTAAAGCCACGATTACTTTTTAATGCAATTATTTCACAGACATAGCATGGCTATGACCCTTTTTTACAAGGGTCACCACTGCAAGAAATTTGCAACTTGTGTGGTAGCCATTTGTAAATTCCAACCAATTTAAGCTCAATACCCAACACTTGATTGTTTTCATACTTTGTATGAAGTCTATAACGGGTTATCTTTCATTCCTTGTCAGAATTCAAATAGTATGCGTATTACT
Organism: Lipophrys pholis; assembly: GCF_963383615.2. Classification (NCBI taxonomy): domain Eukaryota; kingdom Metazoa; phylum Chordata; class Actinopteri; order Blenniiformes; family Blenniidae; genus Lipophrys; species Lipophrys pholis. Next base: position 18,853,492 of record NC_137630.1, read on the forward strand.
TTTTTCAGGTCTCCCCCCCCCCCAAAAAAAAGACTCAATGCCCTTTGTGTGCAAAACATTTATTTCTATGCCTTACAAACACTTGCATTCAACACTGAGAAAATACATACCACAATCTTTCTGCGTGCATGTTTGATGTAATGTACACATTTATAATAACATTACAACTCCCCATCCCTTATGGCTTTGATACTCTACATGAATAATCTTGTTAAGAGGTGCAATCAGAATATACATCACTATTAGATTGATGTAGTGTTATATATATATATATATATATATATAAATCAAGTGCAAATGGTAAATCACAACAAACTGATAAAACACTCCAATGTAAACACAGTGCCCCAAAGACATCAAGTATGCAGTGGATTATGAAGGTGATATGTATAACATTAACATTTTACAGCCTGGAAATGCTGAATAATGGAAATGACATTACAGGAGGCATACAGACACATTCAGGTCTTTTAACTAAAATAAACATGTTTGTGCATAATGTAAACATAACAATGACAATGATGGGTACAAGTCAATCACAACACTTCTCATAAATATAACTATGGTATATAAAATCTGGAAAAATATCCATTTACATTCGTAGCAAACATTACACCATCTTCAATGATAAGAAGAGCTCAGCTCTATGCAAAATACAGTATTTCATCGTAGACGACAATTCAAGCTGTTCAAACATGAAAAGCCCTTGGAACCAAAAATGGAAAACCAAAGCACAAACACACGTGGAACTAACTACAGTAACACCGCCCCTCACCACTTACTGTGCCTCCGTCTTCTCAGCCGAAGATGCTTTAATTTAAAAATGGATTGAACAGATGAGGCACCAAATAAATAAAATTAAAAAAAGTTATAAAGCAACATCAAGTAAAACAAGTGCATTGAAAATAAATACATTCAAACATTCAAAATTGCACTATTACTGCGAATGGCATATTGGATGTCTTAAAATGCAATGACCTGTATTGAACTTCACTATGGATTACTTACGCTGAAATTAGCCAGCAGTACGGTTGATGTCTATTTTTATGCGTATTTTACTATCAGTAGAATATCAAGGTGACAGTGCAGTGCAATAGAGTTTAGATTCACATAAAAGCTTCTTCTTCTTTTTTTTTTTTTTTGAATCCTAGCAGTATTTGGCTTCACAATGAGCCTTCAGTTAAAACACAGTCCAGCATTATGACTACAGCTGTACATTTTAAATGAAATGTTTGCGTGTTCTATTTGAAGTTTCACATTATTCTGAGCTGTTTTATCTGTATTGTAGCTGCTCTATTCCTGCTAATTAGAACCTTTATGAGGCTGTTCACCACTGACTGATTTTGACTGCTGTACAACAGTTACGACATGTTAGTATTACACAGATTACACAGAAAGCAAGCATAGTTTCAGGCTCCTGTCCCAAGTAACCTCTAAATAAAGCACTACACTGCAAGGTTTTGTAGGGGTTACTTTGCAACAAAGTGCACATTTTTTGTTTTGCCATTCTGCTTACTACTAAGTGGGGGTTTGGAGAGAGATGATGGCTCTTTAGCAACTCTTTTTACGGTGGTTTTCGAGGCCTGACCTGCTGCCTCCGTCCTCTGCCAGTCCTCTCTCCGGGAGGTGGTGATCTCTTTCTTACTTGCGGCAACAACACGTTTGTCTGGACCAGCTGCCTTGCTGCCACCGGGATCCTTTTTAACATCCGTCTCAGAGTTAGCTCTGACGCGGCTCTTCCTCACCTGGCCTCTGCCGCTTTGGTTGTTGCCCGATTCCTGGGCTTGTTTTCGCGAGTTGCCTGCAGCCTGCATGTGCCTGAGATGACTCCGTCCAGCAGAGGGGCTCACGGGGGTCTGGGCCCCTCCGACACTTCCACCTTGTGCTCCTGGGCTCCTGCCCTCTGTGGAAGGCGCTCGGGTCTCACTGCTGCTCCTCTTCACTGTCACTCCTGGTCGGGGTTTACGCTCGAGCAGTGGGCTGAGCCGTGAGTGGCGCTGGTAGGCATAGGCGGAGCAGCTTCCGTTACACAAAGGGTAGCGAATATGACAGTGGGGACAAACTGGAAAGCGAGAGAGCTGGTGCTGGGCTGACGCTGAGGCTGGTGATGGGGGGTTATTAACAGGTGCAAATGGGAAGGCTCGCTGGCTGTGTCGCAGCCCTTTCGGGGAGTTGAGTCGTGAGGGTGGAGCTGTGTGAGGCCTGGGCGGGTGAGGAGCCGTGGCGGAGGGGAAACCCTGTGGCCTGGGACGGCTCCCAGGTGGGCGGCTGTTCTCCGCCTGGACTGTTTGGATCTGCAGCCACTCCAGTTGCAGCAGCCTCTCCAGGTACTTCTCTAGGGGCCCTACAGGCTTTGGCCGGGGGGCTCCACGGCCCTCTGTGTGGAGAAACACTGCCAGCTGTCTCAAGCTCCAGCTGTTAAAGGGAGGGGGCAGAAATTCAGGGTAGCTGTAGGCTGGGTTTTCATTCCCATCTTCATCACCCGCGCCTGTCCCATGAGGCCCTGGAATGTCCGGGGGAAAGTCATTTGTGTTGATGATCTCAGCCCGGAGGTTAAGATGAGGCGGGGTGCAGGGGGTGCATGGAGACGGCAGTACAGGCAGCCTTTCTGAGTCTGACAGATCACTGGCACTGTCAGTATCATCCTCCTTGTTGTTGTAGTGCTGCTGAAATGCCTCCGGGGTTGGGGCTGGAGAGTGTGTAAGCGGGTGATTCGACATTTGTCGTAAGCCTGATATTGGACAGAGAGGCAGCGACAGGGCGCGTCTGTTTTTCCCCATTGCCCCACGATTTTGGAATAGATCGCTGCTGCATTGTGACAACCGCTGATGTTCTTGTTTTTCCTCTTTCCTGTGTGTGTACGAGTGCTTGCGGAGCTGAGGTCTCACATCTCCTTCTTCTTCCGGGCTGTAACAACAGAGATTACTCTATGAAAACTAAACAAAAAAAATGCTGTATGCTGATTTAGGGAGTGATGAATCTGAAGCCAACCATTTTGAGAAGACGTGAACTTCCTGTTTGCCCTTACCTGGAGACTTTGCTTGTATTCTTTACACTGCTGGACTTTACTCTGACACCTTTTGACTGGGCACCCTGTAAGATAATCATTTTGAGAATGAGTTGAATATTTCGATCTTGAACACAGAGCCAAAAACACCAGCTGCAGCAAGACTGTGCCTTAAATATACCGTGAAAAAAACAACAACAAGGTAATAAAATGACTGTTTATTGTACAGGGGAGTCATTCACATACCCTGTGCATTGTCGTTACTGTGTCCTTATCCTGAGCCGGTCCTGGGGGGGCATTTTTCATCTGTCCAACCACCTTCTTCGTTTTGTTGCCTTTCTTTGAACTATGGAAACGCGACTGTTTAACAGACTCGCCTCTAACACATCTCTGCAACAAAACGTATAATGCATACATACATCTCTCGCATGAATCTGTAAAACAAGGCCTACCTGGTTACTGGCCCGCTGTTTTCAGTGTTTTTTGCCCGGATCTTCTCTTTGGAGACGACGCGCTTCAGTGCCGTGGATGCTGTGCGTTCCTGCATGATGGGCCCCATGTTGCACCAGAGGAGATGTTGTTCTGAGTCATGCACAAGTTAAACCACACGGTGGCTAAAGAACCCAACCGACATCTCGGATCGGATACTCTAGTCTAAGGATGAGGCTAAAAACACCCATTTTCTCCAAAGTGCTGCAATGCATCATGCGCAGACGTCTGTGGCTCCTTCACTGCAGGGTAAAAAGCACGTCGACCTGCTGATGTCCAACAACAGCGCAGCAAACGCAATTTTAGTTGAGTGGTGACAGTAGACGTGTATTTTTCTCGTCTGTCATCCTTCTCGCCATTACATACGGAGGGCGGTCGGACAGCGCTTTGTTTGGCTCGCAGTCCCAGTCAGATAGGTTTGTTTACCTGCTACTGACTGGCTCGCTGCTGGTGTCGAAGCCAGCGTCAGCGCGGTGCATTCTGGTATTTGTAGTTCTTCTCTGCCTATCGCGCATTAAAAATACTACAAAACGCGCTTTAAATACTGCACCTGTAGTTACCGAACAATGGATATTATTTGGAGGAACGTCCACCACCGTAGCCACGAAAGTAGCGAAGACAATAATGAAAGTAAATGTAACTATTTAAATGAAATGTACTCAATCACCCATGTGACATTCTACTCCTGTGTAGTTTCCTGTGAACTGCGCGCATGTTAGATGATCTCCAACGACTTCACGCGGGAGGGGACATGTATGTGGGTTGGACGGATAGGAATACGGGTCACAAGAATACCAAGGACTTCGTCACGCACGGAAATGCGCTGCTTAAATAAATAATACTGCAAATGGAGGACCCAGGTTAGGCCATACGGTGCAGCTTGAATGCAACCGACGTTTCCTGGCTTTACATGGTGAGATGATGTGATTATCTGTGTTTATTTTATGATGGTGCTGCAGCTGTTCAGTGCAGTATGTATTCATGCACGGCACGTACACTCTGAGACCACGCCTACCCGTTAGAATTGTGACTATTTGTCTTAAAAGTGTTGTTGCCAAAGTTACAGGACAACAATTGTTTTACTTAAACGATCCTCAATGTTGCAGTGATATAAACATATAAGACTGAAGTTAAAAACTAAATGTGATGATTGTCATGTTAAGCTTTCTTCTCAGGTGAGCAGAGCACCACTTCCTGCAAAGCATGGATAAAGGGTGGTTTATAGGACGAGAGAGGATCCCCTCTTCAAAGTTTGAGCAGCCAATGCCAAGCTGCAGCAGGGTCTCCAGGCCACGCATTACGATCAACCTGACTGAAATGCTTCGAGCTGACAAATCTAATGCAGAGAGGAAGCCTGTTCCAATCCGTCCCCCGAGTCCCAGAGTGTCTGTGCCAAAAAAAAAGGAATTGCACCGCAGCCTCTCCTGTGAGCCCACACCCAAACCCATCATTCGACAGAGGTCACACTCTCTGCCTTCTGCGACACAGAAAAGAAAGCAATGCAGGCATGTGGGTGTGCGCTTTGTGGACTCTTTGGGACTTGACCTGGAAGACATCAAGGTTTTTAAATCGGGAGAGGAGCCACTTGTGCCACATCATGTTGCCTTCAGATTGTTGATGGGTGCCGAGATGGCAGATGGGCAACATCTGGAAATCTGCTTGCCATACTTAGAACCAGTTTTTGCCCAACAGCCTGGCGACCAGCCGGGATTTCTGCATCGTCTCCATGAGCAGAAAGTGTGCTTGGAGAGAGTGTTGTGTTTCGAACTAGGGGTCATTGGAATCACACAGGTCCTCAATTTGGACTTTGACAAAGATGTCACAGCTCGTTACTCATTCACAGAGTGGAAAAGCTCTGCAGAAGCTAAGGCTTCTTGGGTGTCCACCATCACCACAAGCTTTGAGGAAGGGCAGTTAAGCTGTGATACGTTTCGTTTTCATCTGCCTGTCCCTCCGTTCCTGCAGCCAGGAGCCATGTTAGAATTTGCGATTCAGTACAAAGTCTGTGGAGCTGAGTACTGGGACAACAATCATGGGGAGAATTATAAATTAGTTTGCCAAATCTACAAACTCGCTGTGCCTAAAGAATGCGAGGATAGCATGGTTCATTTCATTTAGGATGCACAATAAAGGTAGAGTACATCGATATGAAGCACTGTATGACAGCTGTCAGTGAAATCTATGGCAAAAACAACAACTGCATAATGACATATATTGTCTACTTTGAATTGTTGGCACTGCACAGTTTTCGCCAGTTATTCACACGAGCACATCTGATGCTAACTTGTTTTGTTTGAATTGTAGATGATTTGTTTGTATTTTTTTAGCTATTAAAAAAAGCACTTAATAAATGCACTTCACTGAGGGTTGGAGGTTATGTCCACATAATATTTAAAACTGAAATAATGTACATCCATTGTTTTTATTGAGCTGGATTCTTATATGAAAATGTTTTATAAATTCTAAAGTATTTGGTCTGCTCAACAATTTTGATGTGTATTCTAAGAATAATTGTTACTGAAAGAAATGTTTCAAGAAAATAAATGAAAATCTTAAAATATTTTTCAATAAATTTGAAAATGTTGTACATGAAACAATATGCTGTGTTTTATTCTTACTGACTGTTCAAGCCATTTTCCACATTTTTAAAAAAATTTTTAAGCAACTGCAATTAATCACAGTTATAAAGAAAAGACAAAAGCAGCTGACAGTAACAATCCATAGTGGTCTAAAAACAAGCACATGAGGTTAATTGGTGACTCTAAATTGTCCATAGGTGTGAACGTGAGCGTGTGTGACTACCTTTGTTTTCCCTGTGATGGACTGGCGACCTGTCTGGGGTGTGTCTGCCCTGGTCCATAGTTAGCTGGGATTGGCTGCAGCACCCCGTGACTCTGAACTGGACTAAGTGGTATAGAAGATATATATATTTTGTGATACAAGTTTAACCATGATCTGTGTTATTTATCATCACGGCTCCTGTGAAAGCTGGTGTAACAGTAAATGTACTTTTTGTCTTTTGTAACTCTGTGTGTTACAATCTGCAGATCCCTTTACCTAGAAAGAGCAACTTGTTCTTAAACTTTCATAATGACTCATCTAGATACTTGTGAGGTTTCAACATTGGGATTTTTTTTTTTTAAAGTGGACACTTTATTTGTATTGGGGAAATAAAAACTGCATATGCCATTGCATGGTGGAATAGTGCTAAGTGCTCTTGCCTCACAGTGAGAAGGTCCAGGTTCAAATACCCCCAGGCCTTTCTGTGTGAAGTTTGCATGTTCAATTCAATTCAGCTTTATTTATATAGCACCAAATAAAAAACAGGTGCTTTTTGCACACAGGCATGTTCTCCCCTTGTGTGCATGGGTTTCCCCCAGGCACTCCACTTTCCTCTCACAGTCCAAAAACATGTATGTAAGGTTAATTGGTGACCCTACATAAGCTTGTAGTAAGCTGGCTGCACAATATAGGGATGGATGGATGTTAAGCCATTTGAGCATTGCAAAATCTGTCCAAAAGTAGAACATTTACCAAATGTCTAGAGATTGCATAATTTGTAGCATAAAAATGTCAATTGAGTAAAAAAATAATAATTCCATAGTCGAGAAATCTGACACAGCAGCACTGATGTCAATGTTTGGGTATTTGGGACAGATGTGACCCAGGTCTGCTTTCTCTGCAGGATATTTTAGAAAATTGTGATGAAAATAGGAAGGTCAAATCTAGATCAAATCCATTCTATAAGTGAATTAAGGAGTCTACAGAGTCCATTACAATTCTGAGCTCTGGTAGTATAGATGAAACCTCTGTGGTTGTCACCTTGATCAAAAATATCCATCCCTAGGTAGTGAAATGCACTTTCAGAATTTTGTAGGTTTAAAAGGTTGATTTTGAGCCAACAGATATCATCTATTACGAGGGGGGGGGGGGGGGGGGGGGGGTATTTTGAAATGATTGTGTCCGCAGATTATTGTCCCTCCGTCACCCATGTTGATGGGCTTCGGATAACAAGTGAGAAATCGCCATACTTGTGACTTCCTCAGAGACTCCAGGCTCTACCTTCGGGGACTCTTGCTGCACTCCCCATGTTTACATACTCCTCGGGTCTCTGGTCGGACGTTAATGACGCAAGCGAGCTGTCCTCGCGATCTCACGTCACGAGCTTCCCGCGGTTTTCAGATGCGGGCCCATCGGAAGAAAATTAAAAAAAAACTAAACAAACAAAACAATAAATGAACTCTGTCACGCTCCTATGTGAAACTTCAACTAACTGTGAGTTATATCGCGTATTTTATAATACAGACCAAAAGGTTTTTCTCAAAGACTTTCACCTGTTCGAAGTTTTCCGTTAATTAATCCTTGCTCACTATCGCAGATGTTATGTTTGCTAAATCATTAGCATTAAGAAAATATAGACAACATTCCAGAACGGTGTTAAATGTCAGTTTGTTCGAAATGGTTGATTTATTTTGCGTGTGATTATGAGCTAGTTAGGATATTTGAAGCGATTGGTTTTGATAGAATGTAGAGATTAACTTATTAGCCACTTCACTCATAGACACAGCAGCCTGGCTTTGACTTGCTCTTCATTACATTATGTTTGCATTTCTCCTTCTACAGTGGAGGCTTTTCCACATAAACAAACATGGTGCTCGGTGAGAAAAGACAGGTGATGATGCCTCTAACTTAGCTTTTCAACATTGTTGTCATCTCAGCTGATATCGTGGATTGAATGAAACCGTAATGTCTGCTGACTGTGTCCAGTTGGAGAACGTGATCAACGAGGTGTTGAAGAGTGGTGATGTCCAGCCGCTGCATGTCTTCTTACAAATAGATTTTCAGGAGGATGCCATTATGAAATGTTCCCAACAGTTTGTCAACAAGTTGGATAAACTAGTCAGCAGGGTAAGTGGAAGGCTTTCACTATCACGCCAGAAATATCTCTTTGCTTTGTCCTTTTCAATGAAGCTCTACTTGTATTGTTTAGAGTTTGGACAAAAAGGATCTCAAAGCAGCCAGTTTGGCCTTTGCTAGCCTCTACAAGTGTGGGAAAAACTTGAAGTTATGTGGCACTGGCCAAGGACTCCCTGGTTTGATAACCAAAGGCTTGATCGACAAGATAAGTAGACATCTAACACACACTGACAGTGGTGCTTTTAAAACTGCTGTTAGAGTTAAATGTATTTAATTGAATGTGTTTTTTGTGCACATGGTGCAGTGGTTCGAGAAGTGCAAGCAGCTGTGGGTCCAGCATTGGGATGCGGATTTGTTCGTACTTTCCGAAGACTTCCTTAATGCTTTGATGGTAAGCTAATCTCTATTCGTATACATTCTTTGTCTGGGGCTATAGTATGCTATAGTGTGCATCAGCAGCCAGAAGATGGTCATTCTCACATTTATCTGTTAAGGATGACTCTCATTCCTGCTATACACACTTCATAATCATAAGTTTGTACAGGAATTTGCGCTCACTGTAGACTCGGCAAATCCCAATTGAAGTCACACCTCTTGTATTTTGACATACCTCAATTGCTTCCTTGTAATTTTTCAAAGGAATATATTGATGATTTTTTCCTGTTCCATGGTGTTGCAGACATTCTAACCCTGTACTGTATGTACTTGGCTGTAATATAAGAACGTCTGGAGCAGAGGCTCTGGTTACTTTACTGGTCCCCGAAAGGTGATTGGATTTTGTGTGCGCATGCCCCAAATGTCTTGGACAACTTTTCCTTTAAAGAAAACAACTTAACTAAGTATGCCTTTAATATTTTTTAGTTACGTAGTACTTTTTGTGTCACACCCCGAAATGTGAATTCTTCATGTTTACTCCTTTACATGTTTGTCTTTTGCCTGATGTTTTTAAATGTTGTTTTTTGTTGTTGCTCATATTCTAAGATGTTTTGTTGGCATGTTATTTGTTGCAGACCATTCATGAGGCCTGCAAAGAGGGTTTGTACATTTATTTGGTTGCAATCCATTGTCAGCATTTGTTTTGTGTTCCGGAACTGCCATTTCAGCCACTGGGTCATCTAATATGTCACACAAATTGACAGGTGATGTGTTTCTTGTGATGGCAATCCAAGAATGTGCATATTTGCAGGTACATACAAGGTCACTGAGTCCTTCCTGTATCCTATTGGTCAGTTGGCAGTCGATCCCAGAGTCTACATACTGATTCAAAAAGAGGTTGGAAATGGTGTCAACACCTGCTTTGGTGTAGCATTTAGTCTAAGAGATTGCAGTGTTTGTGCGTTCATCGGTCATTTGCTGATAATGTTTTCAGGCAATCCATAAATTTAACCTCATTTTGGATAAAATGCCCGTGGAACTTAAGAGAGAAAGGAAACTCCTAACGTCACAAGAGTCCTCAGGCCTCATGTAGGTCACGTTCATTTGCTCATAGTAACAAACATTATCACAAATGTTGAGAATATTCACAAGATCCTCGATATTTGCTTAATTTCTTTTGTACAGGATGAAACTGGCTGGTTATATTTTAGATGGTGGGGGTAAGTGTTTTTCAATAAACTGCACAATATTTTATCAACCATAACTAAAAATTAAAAGATTTAAAGAAGTACAATATCAACAGTCCGTCCCCCGTCCCCCTTTTTTCAGATTATGACTTTCAGTCATCACTGATTGAGTCACTGTTCAGAATGACCTCTCCAGCTCAGAGGAGAGCGCTGGCCGATACATGGTTCAGCATGGGACACGTAGCCTGTGCATTTACCAAGATCTGTGATTTGGAGTTTGAGACGGTAAAATTAGGCTTTTCTTGCACCGTTAACATTATGTTTATTGCATTTAGATAATGACAAATTCAATGGTAAATGTGTCCAATTTCAGGGTTGCCGCCAGTTTTTGAACATGGTGAATGGGATGCATGGAGACAGAAGAAGGTACAGGTGTTATTTGGTTTAGAAAATGAATGAGTATAAGGCTAATTCACATATGCTCTTGTAAAGTAAAATCAAGCGATGTTTTGGAAAGTCAAAATGTAAAATAAAACAAATCGATTCTTGTTTCCTCTGCGATCTCTGATATAAATGACTGTTATATAAACATGCAAAAGATTTGGGTAATCTTGATAGACGGACAAAAAGCACATGTGCAACAATTACCATTAAGTGAACCCCATTGTCTTTTCTGTACTGTAGAGTATACTCTTACCCCTGTTTGGAAGTTTACCTCGACAAATATGAGGTGAGTATTATAACATCTATGCAATCATGCACAAAATGAAAGTAAACGTCTCCAATAGATAGAAAGAAAGAAAAAAACTCTGCTGCTCTCTGAGCACGTTGAAGTGTAATTGTGGAAGTCACAAAGCATACTTTATTACCAAGCTTGTTCGTGGGTGTGTTGACAAGATGTGGTTATGTTGTCAAGCTCCTGATGCCCATAGATGAGAAGCTTGAGGAATTCTGGATTGACTTCAACCTTGGCAGCCACAGCATCTCATTTTATTTTACTTTGGCTGACGCAGAGGTTAGTGCCTTAATGTGTAAATCAAAAGGAGCAGCCCTCACACGACAGCAGACACCAACATCTGTTCATTTAAACGCAGGAGAGCCACTGGGAAGCAATATCTGTCAACGAGAATGAAGTTGTCAGCTACGCCGTTACAGGTAATGAAAGACCAAAGACTATTTGTGTTTTATCTCTTTTTTTCCTTGTTGTCAATTTCAGTCTCTCAACAACGTCACAAATACTGTGGTATTTCCGGTCATCCGTGACCTTAATATTGATAGGAAAAGAAAAATACCACTTGTCTGGTAATTGACCTTTGTATTCACATATATGAAAAAAAATGATAGGTTAATTACTTTTATAAGGCAGATTTTTTTTGGGGGGGGGGGGGGCATCAAATTAAAAACATAATACACTGTGTGTTTACTATGTGTGGGATCTGTTTTCCTGCCTAGACACTGTGCTCTTTGTGTGCAGAGAAGCGTAAGAGGAAAGTGTTGCAGATAAAGATGTCAGAGGTGGTGGTTGTTGGTTCAGTGGAAGGATCCAGTCTGAGCATCCATTTCAGCTCCTCCTTGGACGTCCTTCAGGCTGCTGGCAGCACCTATGGACCCACCAAAAACAGAGTATTTTCAGTCTGCAACACTTGAGATGTTCTTGTATCGCCACAGTACACGCTTTGCTAATAAAAGTAAAATGATGTCAGGAAAAAAGAAAAAAGGTGGAATCACAACTTTTGGCCCGAGCTCTATCTGGAGCTCATTAACAAGTGTCTCTTTCCTTTAGGCCATGTCTGTAGTGAAAAGTGCAATGGAAGAGAACACCACCCAGGTAAACAATACTCTCACCCAGAAGCTGTGATAAAAGCACTCTTCCAGTTACCCGTGTATTGAACAATAACAGCCTTGTTGAATCTCATAAAATTCATATGGTGCAAGTTGGAGCTAATTTTCATCATTTTGAATCCTCTGTGAGAGAAATCTTATTATTCCCAGAACTGTAAAGACAATGAAGGCATTTCAGTCTAAAGTGATTGTGTTTTTTGTTAATTGTCTTCTCATGCAAATTCCTCCCTCAGATTGTTCCAGAGAGCCAGGTGTCTCTCAGCTGGAGTGAGAAAACCACTGCTCCCCACCTTTTGCCTCCTCACTCCGACCCTTTGCAGGTAGAAAAGTTAAATGATGGTGATTTACTTTAACCCACCATCTACCTCTCTAACATATATGTCTTCATGGTTCTCTTACGGCTGGGCAGATTTTAAACTATTGACTACTGTGTGTTGTATTGTTTTAGATCCATGTATTATATATTCAGTTCGTGAGGAAGTACATGAACGAGTGTCAACTTTAACCTGAAGTGAAGTGATTGAACAATAACACACTGACATTAGATGAAATATTGTGCTTGTAGTCAATAGCTTAAAAAAAAAAGGGGGGGGGGTTCTGTATGGTTCAGCCTGCATGTCATCAGGTAAAATTTGCAACTTTGTTGTGCTCAATTACTAACAATGTGTAAAGGGGATGAACAGGGATCGATTTAAGATTTATTATGATTTTCGAATCAGATGAAAACTCCGGCCAAAATGAGGGTTTCAGAGTCCACACACACCATTACCTGCAGCGGAGGAGGAATCGTGCACGGTGGCGGAGCCTTCGCTCTTAAGTCGTCAAGTAGGTGACACCAAAGAAATTCTCAATACTTACTCCATTACATATTTTCCTTATTTACCTTAAAGTTGCACCAGTTATTAAATTACTCAATTTGGATTGAAAGCATTTTCATTTGCTGTGTCACCTCTTGATTCATGGTCACCCATTTGAGTGTTTTCCATTTGCTGAAGGTAAAGAAATGTCATCTGTGACGAGGGTTCCCTCCGATGAAGCTTCTGCAAAAACCCTCAGTCGCACTGTAGCCCCTTGTAGTGTAACTTCAGGAATGAAACCGCAGGTATGAGGCTATGTAGAAAACGCTGCACCAAGAATATTACAAAGAACACAACGAGCAAGTTGTGATTTGCTCTTTTTGGTATGTTGTTTATCTTTCTCAGGGGGATACTTCGATTGTGAGCACAACCTCCGAAACAGCCCTCAAGATGAAGTCCAACAAACACAAAACGGTAGAGCCACTTTGTAAATAATGTCATTGAAATATTATTGCTCTATTTGTACTGTATTTCTTGATTGCTTTCTTAAGATTCAGAATTGTTCAGAAAACCCCAGAGGAAGAAAATAAGCAGTAAGCTCTTTCTATGGAGATGCTATTTCAAAATGAAGCAATGCTCAGTTTGCAGATGATCGCGCCAGTGTGTGTTTCTTTGTAATCTGATGTAAATCATTTCAATTCCACTCGCTCAGAATGTAAAAGTGTGTAACCAGGCCGTCTTTCCGACTGTGATGCACATGGGCGCGCGGCACAAGTTGTAGCAGGTTTCAAAGTTTTTCCTCCTACCTAATTGACGGTTCGCATTGCTGTGCCTCGCCCTGTATCAATCCCCTTCTGTTGGATTTCAAACTGGTGTTTCTGCATAACTCTGTACATTTATGTTCATTTGGCTGAAATGATTTCTTCTCTACCTTTGAATCAGAACACATCAGTATCAGAAGCAGTCTCCATGATCATAAGTGGACAAGGAGAAGGTAAGTTTCTGAGTGTATCGCTGTCAAATTGAGGTTTTATGAGCACTGGATTTTAATTCTTTATGGACTTGCGTAACTATTAGTGTTCTTTTCCTTACAGAGCGTAACTTTGTGCCGGATAGTCAACCCAAAATGGGAAAAAGCAGGTAAGGACCATGAAGAACTTTTATTCTGAACTGCAAATTTGCTTCCTGTCAGAGTAGACAATGCTCCAATTTGTAAAGATGCATGTGCTTGTGTGTTTATACAATTGTCTTTGTGTCTTCATATGATTCCATGTTCAAATTGCAGGAACAAATTGTCCATTTCCGAAATGCTAATGATGCCCACACAGAAGATCGGCTTACTTCCAAAACCTGGTAATCAATAAAGACATCAAATCTTTTCACAAATTTTCAGTTTCAGAGTGTAAAGATTTTAAAAAGAATATTGGATTTTCTTTTTTGTGAATTCAAGAGTCTCGTTCTAGTTTGGGAGGAAAGCTGGAGCACCCTCCAACCTCAAACCAGAAATGGTCCATTTCGGACTCGACCACAATCTGGCAGAAGAAACTTCACAAGGAGGTTACACATCGTCTGGAAAGTTTACTTGACCAGGAGAACAAAGATGCTCCACCTCAGGAATCTGCTTTACCCCAGAAAAAAATGTCTAATCTCAAAGTCACCCCCAAAAATGGCAGCGCAGGAGATCAGCGGATATCCTCACTCTCTTCCCCTGAAGAGCCGCAGGTCTGGGGAAAAGAAAGCCGCACCGATGCAAAAAGGCAGTCGTCACTGGAAGTGGAAGCTTCAGCGGTGAAAACCAACATGACCAAAACCCGGCAGAAGAAAACATCATCCAAGAACAACAGTGATACTAATTCAGCCACTTCAAGTAAAATGAAGGTATGCAGTGTGTAAACCTTACGTATGTCTTTATGTTTCTTTCTGTTTAAAGTCATTTGTCTCTTCTGCAACTTTTACCCAGAGAGACACAGAGGTCAATGGCAGCATGGTGAAGCTCATCTCAAGCCATTATAAGAAGAAAACACAAGCCACAAAAGAATGTTCAGCAAGTGTCCCTCAGCCTTCGAACCATCCTCCTACCAATAGGTACACACACACACACACACACACACACACACACACACACACACACACACACACACACACACACACACACACACACACACACACACACACACACACACACACACACACACACACACACACACACACACACACACACACACACACACCAGTTCATTTTTCTGTTGCAGTGAATGTAAGGATCTCATTGTTCTCATTGTAGGATTGCATGTTGTTGATTTGAATTTCTTTGACAGACCAATCTTCAACACGAGCTGGCTCTCAGTTAGTAAAGTAAGTAAGGATTAATTCTTGTTTTGGTACACTTTACATGGGACTAAAGGCTACGTTTGTTTTTCATGCTTGTGTCACTGATGACTGTTTGATCTAGCGAGAGAAATCTGAAGCTATGAGTCACAGAAGGACTGTAACAAAGTCTTTCGAGCAGAGGTAACCTCAGCTGAACATTTCAAAGATCAATAATTGGCTTCAACAGCCTTTTAAGTAATCGCTTTTTGTGTTTTTTATTTTAATTTTATTTTTTGACACAGGAAAGATGTGTTCGCATTCAGCGTTGAAGCTCCATTGCCATTCATGGTAACTCGTACTAATTTTAGACATGCATGCAGCTGTGCCTTGCCTGAGTGCTTTTATTGTTTCATTGTGTCTGTTTGCACCTAAGGGAGGACAGAAAAGTTTCACTGACAGCTCTGCCACATTACACAGGTCGGTCAGGTGGACTGTGGATTTATTTGTAGATGAATTCAAACTAATCATATTTCTAAACTAATTTCACATCTATATTCTTGGACAGTGGCATCCATAAGTCATCGCTGTCCGTCAACAAAGCCAAGAAAGGACAACATGTGAAAAAAGTACGCTTTTAAAAGAGAATGTGATCCGTGCATCTACATATTTGTATCATTAGAAGCAAATTAACAGATGTGCGTCTTCTGCTGCATTGGTGTTGCAGAGCAAGTGGCACATGAAAAAGCATTTATTCAGTGACACAGACTCAGACAATGCCGTCACAGAGGTGAGCTGGCTGAGGGAGTCAAACAGGAAGCCCAAACCCAAAGTTGCTCAATACTCCAGACAGGCTCCCGTCAAAACTAAAGCTGTGCCACTTCAAACTTCATGTGAGTGACACATTCCTAACTGTTGATCAGCTCTCTTGGGATGGTCATACAGTCATATAATGCTGTTGGTACATTTCATACATGCAGGTGAATCCTCAGATTTACTCCCACCCTCCCCAAAGGCTGCATTGGGCAATAGCAAACCCAGGAAGGTAAGGTGCTAATTGTTTTTGGAACATTACTGCAAACCAATGGTGCACTATTCTTGTCAGCCACAGTGTGTCACTGTTGTCTTCGACAAAAACCTTGTTAAATAATTCACAGGCTCAACCAAAGAAGACAGTGAAGCCAGCAACAGCATCACCCCGGAGACCACATGCAGCTGGCAGTAGGCCGATGAGAGCAACAGCCGCATCCACCAAAAACTACAAAGAGCCAGATACTGATGACAGCCTGTCACACACTGAGACACCCCCCCCTCATCCTAAGGCAAATGACTTTTCTACTCTTTTCAAACATGCATAATATATATTATATAAAAAATCTTCTGGATCAAATGATGAAATCAGTGTTCTTAGTTAGAATGCAACTTTTCAAAAGGTTTTCTTGATTAGACCACACAGTACCAGTACCTTTTCTGAGTTTATTCCACTTCAGTAATTTGCAAAATTGCTTGTGTGGTCAAAGTCACAATTATCAAGGAGCAGAGCAGATAACTGCAACAGAGTTATTTAAGGTTTTTACTAAATATTAGTCATACTAATATTTATTTTTTACCATCAGACAGCCTTTTAAATATCATCACTTAAAGGAATTTAATAAAGACTAGTTAGTTTTTTTATTCGTGACCATGGCTGCTGAACACAATGAGCCATTTGTTGGCCATTAAGTAATGTTCCCTGTCATTTTCACATATTCTTTTTGATGCCTTTGCCAACAGAAATCTTTGGTAGGCCGGGATCATAGAAAGAAAGAGGAAACCTGCATTGACGTTCCAGAGATGAAGAAGAAAAAACACACCTTTTCCGAGCGATTCACCGAGAGTCTCAGAAAACCAGAAAGCGACAACCAAACAGATCTGAAAAAGACATCTAGTCTGAAGGTGGGAGTCAGTCAGGGAATATTCATCTTCAGTTGTTTAGTTTAATAAATCTTGACTGGTCCCCTATTGAGCAATTGACATTCACATCTTAGCTAGATGTGAATAATTTATTTGTTAAAGGAAATATGTCTGCATGCATGCTGTTATATCTACTCACATAGATTAAATTAAATGTTCCTAATGCCAGTTTATTGGCAACAAAACAACAACATTGCTACATAGACTCCTTATCCTCACTGAAAAACAAGTATTTTCATTTACATACAGATGCGTGTCAATAGCAACTTTTTTATATTTTTTTCCTCCCAGCAGAAAAGGCCTCCGAATGTTTTTCAAGAAACCTCAAAGTTGAAAAAGAAAAGAGCCACTGCTCCTCAAGGAAAGGAAAAGACAGCCAAGGCTTCCTGGGTGCCACGTCAGACCACTCTCTGCCCATCTCCGCCTCTCATCGAGAAACTGAGATGTAAGATTCAGTGGAAAGCGACTCACCAGGATCAGAATTAGATAACAGTCATTTGACACCTCTGACATGAGCTAATGCCTCTTTAAAATTTCATTGGTTGGTTAATTCCATCACGGGGGCCACAAATAGAACTTGCAGTGTTACACATGTTAGACAGTTGCTGATAAAAAATAGTTTCTTGTCAATGACTCATTGATGTTGAAAATTTGAAAACCACAATATGATACTAATATTAGATGAGGCCTTTCTTCATTAACCCCAGTAACTAATCTCATGTATCTTGGTCAAACCATCTGTGTATGTGCAGATGTGTACTTTGAATCCAAATACTTTAAAGTGTTACACAGAGCGCCCTCTCACTCTCTCAACCTCTTAAGTGTAAGTTGATATGTAGAAAAGCAAGTCTGTATTGACCTTTTACACTCTGTTCAACTTTCAAGCCAGCTGTTTGAACATCTGTGCTTATTTTGGATCTTCACAGCTGCCGAGAGGTCGGCCCCAACCTTGGGTTTGACCTGCTCCCCTCTCCTCAGCCCGCAGGGATCCCCGCTCCCTGCCTCCCCTGGCCCACCCTGCGAGGACTCCCCCCCGCTGGTCCTGCTGCCCCCTAAGCGTGGGTCCACAATCAGCAGTAAAGGGAAAGTCTCACCGTCCTCTTTCTACAGAGCAGGAAAGAGTTCGTCCAGGACCAATTCAGACCACTCTGTTCCCTCTCTGGCTTCACCGAGAGGTCAAACTCGTGGACCCGGTCCCCTGTGTGAACCCACTGCACGAGAGGTACACCATTTTATTTTCCTTCAGTGTCACGCTCATAGATTCCGTGTTAACAGTTAAAATGACATGGAGATATTTCACTCAGGCGTATGAGCGTCCCTCCCTGGTCTACCTTGTGCAGATATTTATAAAGTTTTTTATAAACTTTGACAAAAACATTTGCCCTCAATGGCTCAGTTTATTCATTAGCCTTTTGTTAGCTTTTCTTAAGAGTTGATGATCTTTGATATGTTCATGTGCTATTCAGAAAAAACGTTAATCTCTGGGATTGTGCAGTAGACGTGTAGTGTTGCTCTATTAGGTTTTTAGTCCAGTATAATTTTAGAGTTAATCTATTAAAAAAAATTTAATTCCAGCTTTGAAGTACTTTTTCCAAATGTACCTACATTTGTACATCAAAGTGCAGTTACTGAGCAGGTGATCATATTTCCATGGCCTCATCCGTCCTGACGAGCAGCTTCATGGTATTTAGCAGCTTGGCGCTATCCACGTAGCTTTAATCCCTGTGGAAGTCATACACGTCATCTGACGATCATGTGAGAATCTCTGGAGCGACATGAGGACTTCTTACCTCCAGTCTGGAATTTACGGAAGTATGTCTGTGGCCTGAGCAGTGCTGTTTGAAATTCCCAGACTAACTGAACTGAGAAACGTTGCTAGAAAGAGTCAACGTTCCCTTTCTTCAGTGAGCTTTTTCCGGCCTATTCAATTTTCCACACAAGAGATTATAGCACTTCAACTGTGCTGCAATGTGACGAATGTCTTCATCATTCACATGCTGATTAGAGACCCACAACATGAGCTGCCACATTTTATTCATTCCATTCTATTTGTCTTTCAGAAGAGTAAAGCCAAGAAACAACTCTCTTCAGTGTCTCAGTCTCCCTTGTCTCTGCCCACTCAACCCTTGTTGACCTCTACTGTCAATGAGCTGGACAAGCCGGCTGTGCCCTTTCCTCCCCAGTCTCCATTTCCTGAGGAAACCAGTAACTATCGCCAGTACTACGGCATGAGCAAAGTGTCCACACCATCGGGGCTTTCACTGAGCCAGTCGTCCAGTAAATCGTCGGTACTGACTGATGGAAATAAAGACAGCCCCGTTGCAGCAATAGAGGTGGGAGTTCTTCACCCCCCTTATTTATTTTCTATGGCATTAATACAACTGAACGAAGTGTTCCCATCAGCAATTAACTCACTTCCACCCATTCTTCCAGAAAACGCCTCTTTCCAAGAGAGGCTCTCGGTGTCACGTCTCAGGTAAGAAAAACGTTTTTCATAATTGCTGTTTGTTCCTGGAGGTTTTCGTTGCTTCTCCCCTAAACTGGAAAGCCGAATCAGGTTACAATTAGTGATGAGACTTTATGAAAACAATTATGCTGTGTAATTATTATAATTATAACATCTCAGTATTTTATACAAGACGCAGCGTTTTTTACCTTTCAAAGCTCGCGATGTTTAGCAGTGCGGTGATACTAAAGACTTGAATTTCTTTGTTGATATGCAGATTCTTATTTTCTCTTATATTGACTTCTGTCCCACAGTTGTTGTGTTTTTTTTTTTTTTAAGTTGAAGATCTCCTTTCACCTCGCCAAGAACATGTTCTCTTCTCTTTTATGCATCTCCTATGTTAGCCCACTACTGTTCTTAGCTGCTTTGCACACTCAAGTGGTGCATGATGTCTCGTGCATCAGTATGATTGAAGTGCTCAGAACTGAAAGGACCTTAGTGCAGTTACAATATATTAAGAAAGCTTTAATGTCTTTGGATTTTTGACTGCAAAGCTTCACAATGGGACACCAGATTCAAATCCATGTTGTTTTGGTTTTGGTTTTTGGGGTTGTTGTTAGTTTAGAGGTCTTTATTTAAGAAGTTGTGTTATGGTTAGTGAAGTCTAGCTTTGTGTTCGTGCTCACAGGTCCCCTTTGCAAGCGCCATTTCTCCTTTAGTGATTCAGAGGACGATGACAAGCAAGAGAAAAAGAAAGGCAAGATACGGGGTCAACGGTCTCCT
Source organism: Lipophrys pholis (assembly GCF_963383615.2). Lineage (NCBI taxonomy): Eukaryota > Metazoa > Chordata > Actinopteri > Blenniiformes > Blenniidae > Lipophrys > Lipophrys pholis. Next base: position 18,873,595 of record NC_137630.1, read on the forward strand.
CGGATGAAGCCAAGGAAGTTGTTCAAGTCCTGTAAGCTGTTTTACTTTTACTTAGACATGGAGCTGTAAATTCAGTGTGTAGTAACATGTCCAAATGTACTGAGGAAAACACATAATTTACGTAGTCATCTGAACAACACAAGCAGTGATCGCACTCGGTCTTATGAAGGCGACCACTGAAATGTGTTTGTTACGTTGTCATTGTGAATTCCAATCCAGAGGTTCTCCAATGCAGGAAGAGACGATAAAACAAACAGTAATTTACTTCTTCTTTTTAAAATGGAAAATTAAAAATGTATCTATTTGTTTCAGCAACCAAAACTCACGATAAGGTTCAGAGGTGGAGAAAGCAATGTGCTTCTGAGGAAAAGTTGAACAAGAAAGACTGGACAAAGGATAAAACTTCTTTCAAAAAAGGAATATCTGAAGATAATGAAAGTACCAACAAGTCAGGTACCAGTTTCCCTTGTTTTTATGAAACATCAGATTAACCATGCAGTCATTTAGGAAGGTATAGACCTCAGTGATGAAATTCTGATCTTTGTAACTTTCATGTTCTTTTAAAAAAAATAAAAACCATCAGAAAGCTATCTGGAACACAAATTATTTACAAATTATAGTATTTTGTCACATTTAATTTTCAGTAAATCACCTTTAGATAAAAACACTGTTCTGTTTCTGGACCGTCTTATTTTGCTGTTCCCTTCAGTCACTGAGGCGCCTGCTTTGGAGAAGCTGAGGAAGGTGGGCTCGTCTTACATGAGTCCCTGGGAGGATGAAGGTGTGGCTGGAGATCAGGACATGGCTGAAGATCCAGAGTTGGCAGAAACTGCTGTGGACCCAACTAACCTGTATCAGCAGTTCAACTCTGAAATCAAAACGAAGTTCCTGGTTGGACACACATTTAAATCAATGATACAAGAGATTATTCTCCATTATACTCGTTTCCTCGTTCCCGAAGTGATTTACACCTAAAACACAGCTCAGCATCGTGAACATGTCTCACTCGATTTAAAATGGGTTTTTGTCCAGAACCGTTACAAGATGGTGGAGGCCTACAACAAGCAGTCCCTGAAGACTGTCCAACATCACGTGTTGTCCGTCAGTACGCAGGTGGTCAAACACAGGTCAGTAAAGAAGAAGTGTATGTTGAAAACATGTACTCCTGTATTTCATGGGCTCCTCTTTAAGAAAAGTCTTTTCCACAACACACAGTGTTTTTTGGTTGCATTTCATTTTGTATTCCCCGCTCTTCTGTGCAGGTCTCAGACGCTTGGGCAGGTTCAGAAAGTCCTCTCAATAGAACTTGATAAATTGGAACAGGACGACTCGGTGCTGAAAAGCATGGAAAAAGACTCCACTGTAGGCCACCTCTAGCTCTACCTCTCTACCTCTACCCCTCTCGCTCTCTCTCTCTTGCTCGCTCGAGGGAAAATGGGAGTCCAGAGACTGTTGCTTATTCTTTGTTTTCTCATGAGCTTGGACACGTCTCTGATATTAAAATCTGAAAAGTGAATGTTATTCTGACTGGGGCCGTGATTGATCATTGTTTTTCTTTTGTTTTGGAAGGTGTACTGGAAAAAGCAGACCAGCACTTTCCACATGTACAAGAAGCAAGAGGCCGTCAGGTAAACCTCCGACTTGTGTTTATTTGTTTGTGTGAGCATCAACAGCTGCATGTTCGCTCCTCTGATCAACACAGTTGGTAAAGGGATGGATTGCACATACTTTTCACTCAAACCTCATCATTCTCATTTCAAGTCATGCTCCTCATTGTAAACTACATATTTTATTTTTTTTTTTTTCTTAGCAAACATAACCAGCATTTCCACGCTGGGATCACTCAGGCAGTGTCCTGTTGTTCTAAAGCCATTTCCCTTGCATGAATACAAAGCACCCAAACTGATTAACACGCCTTGTGTCCCTCTGCATCCTCCCCATGTTTTAATTAGCACATACTGTGGGATCCAAGCACTGTTCTGTCACACAAGTGGCTGGTTATAAAATCAGCATTTCAACACGATTTCTTCATTTTCGAGATGACAAGCCTCCACTCCTTCAGTCAGTTTATGTACTTTTCCGTCTTATCTTTTCAATAAAATCACAGAATGCAGAATTTCTGCGGTAGTAGAATTGAGAACTGATGTTTAGTGAGAGTGTGTGAACTCTTCAAAGGCTTGACCTGCCATTGTTCTGAAAGGTTTTCTGTTCCAGCCGTCAATCAATTACCTTCATCTGTGGACTGATAATGACATACTGGGGCTTAGAATTATTATTGGAATTGAATCAAACTAAGTCACTTCTTTAAACACTATAGAAACTACTATAACACTGTAAAAAAAAAAAAAAGAATATGGTGGCACACACTGCAGTTGTGTAAAATCTCAGCTCATTCCTGAAGTGAGAGTAAAAGTTACTGCTCCTGCACAATGAGCAGTTTTAGTTTGAGTGGAGAGCGACATCAAACTGTAAAACTAACTGTTGGACTCAAAGTGCTGCCACATATTTAATCGCGTAACATTAATGTTGTTGTTCTGTATGGAGCTTACGTACGCCACCATTACATGAGGAAATAAATCAACTGAACTAACAAGAGAACTGAGCCATTCTTCTTGTGGCATTAATGTTCAGGCAGCAAAGCTCCGTCTTAAAATAGGCAGAGAATTAACGACTTGCTCAGATGGTTTAACCCCCGTGGGAATCTACAAGATATTATTCTGATGCATCAGTGGTGTTGATTTGATCACCACGTAATGTTCTGCTGGTTGTCAGGAGCGTTGGTTGGACCGTGGTGCAGTGAGGTGGTTTTCTCAGGACTAGACAACCATATTACCACCGTAGCTTATTTAATATGTGTTAGTGTGTGTCCCTGAAACACATGCTATGGTCTATTCAGTACTACAAAGGTCAAGCCCGCTCCTTTCTTTAAGTTTCTCAAAATGATGGAACAGCTCAGGGCAGTAATTGAGTAAAAAAAGAAAGTAAAAGCACTGGAGTCACATTGTGGATTGACCGCTGCACCTCCTTCCTGTATTTACCAGGCTTTACGTCAGGTCGCGCTCACTCCAGAAGCAATTGTAATGATATTCACATGAGTTGTCATTCTCACAAAGAGTAAAGGAAGAACACGTGAGGCTGGTAACAATCAGAAAAACTGCTGCCGCGCCAGAGAAAACAAAGAAGGCCAGTCGAGGGCCTCAAGCGAGCGCAGGAAGCTAAGAAACATTCCCAGATTGTTCTGGAACAGCAGCTGCAGTTCACGGACGATGCTGTCACGTCTTGACATGGACATCAGTCACATCAGTGTGACTTTTTTTTTTTTTCCTCTTCATGTTTTGAGAGGTGCACCATCCACTGAGGTTTATCTACTGCTACTGATAATGACCATCACGGTTCTTCTCCTCGCCGTCTGTTTCTTGTTCTCCAGGAACGAGACCCTGAAAAGGACCCTTCAGAGCAACACATGCCACAGTTTGGAGTCTGAGGAGAGACTCTTCACATCTCAGGTCCGACCCTCGGGGAACATGAACTTCACAGCCGACATCTAATTTGTGCTTCGCAGTGTTGCTCCGGTGTGACGACTAATTAGCTGTGTAAATCTAAAAAAGCTCCAACATGGAAAAACTTGTTGTTTTTGTTCAGCTCGGTCCAATCCTTTGTCTCTGCTTGTCGTTTACATCAGTTTGTCTCTGCTTGTCTTCTCATCCTGACTATAGTCACTGTGACTGACTGTGCATTAATACTGTTGACTGAGTTGCAGAGCATAAATCCCCCCTCATCCTCTGCCGGCTGTTTTCAGATGTGTCTGATGAGAAGCGACATGAAGTCAGCTCAGGACAGACTCCTCAGTAAAATGGTGAGTAGATATGGACACAGGTGACCCGGCAGAGGGGGAAAAAAAAAAAAAAAAAAAAAGCACTCGGCCGGTTCTCTCCGTCTTTTCATGTTGCATCCTTCAGCCACGTCCTCAGAACAATGGCTCTTTGAAAGCCGTGGCAAAACAGAGAATTTCTTGCTGTGATGATGTTGTGCACGGCTTTAAATGAAGTGATCTTTTCTTGTGAATGTTTTCCTTTGTTCTTGTGTAGCAAGAGAAGGAGCTGGAGAGCATGAAGAGAGGACTGCATTCTTTGTTTTTCCCTTAATGGAGCCATGATCTCACTGATGACGCCCCCGCCGTGTCGTCCCGCTGACCCCCAGCTGTTAACATTCAGTGTTTATTTAACCAAGTTCTGCTTTTAACGCGCATACATGGGTTTAGTGTATTCTGATCTTAAGATTTCCTTTACATGTGTTAACTATTTATTACAAGTGTTGTTGTGATGTTTAATATTTATTAACCTAGTTCGTGGTGTTTTTAATGCAGATTTAGGCTTTGTGAATGTTAAAAATATCGAAGCACTGAAAACTGCTATGAAAAAAAAGTAATTAACTTGGATGTTTTACCTGCTTTTTAATAATTATTTCAAGTCTTTTGTGAGTTCCAAATAAAGTAGTTAGAAATTAAATGAGATGAGCCGTTTTTTTGTTTTTTTAAAAAAAGACCTTGTATTTTGAAGACAAGTGGAGCTTACAAAGGTATTTCTCTTTTCAGTGAAGACATTGACAATCCCATTCTGATTGACATACTGTATGTACAGTCGATATCAAATCCCTCCCCTCACACCGTCTCTACACAGTCACATTATTTCATCAGTTAAGAAAAGATGAAGCTGGTCACATGCACAACTTCTTCCCACGACACAGATTCACACCGCCTCGGCAAAGGAGTCCATGAATTAGTACAAAAAAAACAAAACAAAAAAACAAAAAACCCCAACAATGACAGAATGACAAGATTGTTTTTTGTTGTTTTTTTTCTCCTCCTCCGCTCTTTTCCTGAGAGTCGGAGGCTCCACCAAAGTCTCTTCCACAAGCCAGCTTCGGCGTGGCATCCGGTCGGCGCCGGGACGCGCCGCCCGCAAACATCCACCCTCATCCCCTCTCGCCAAGCCGCGCCGTCACACTGCTGACACGAGGGCGCTGGAAGAATTTTAAAAGACACGCTGGAGACGACGAGGCTCCAGGCTCTTTTGAACGCTCGCCACTTAAGCAGCTTCGAGAAGCTTCAGGAAAATTTCTGAGCTCAGCATTTCTTCACAGAAGAAACTCCCCACCTTCATGGCCGGTGGAACCTGGAGAGGAGAAACACGGAGTGTGTTACGGGGGGTGGGGTGGGGGGGGAGAAAATCCAAGAAGGGCACAGCGTGACTTTGTCATTGTGCTCAGCTATTATTGCAGCCATTAATCAGTTCTGTTCTATTTTTAGCATCAGTCATTGAATGGTCTGGACACGTACTCTCTCCCATCCTCCCTCTGGGTCACTGTTACACCTCGCAAAGGACCCTGCTTTCCAAACAGGCTTATCCAAGGACGCTGCCTCTTCACCATCTCCCCCTCTCTGCCTGGTAGTTCCAGCTCTTCAGAGGACAATCCCCCCCCCCCTCCCCACTCCCCACTTTGGAAGCATTCCCATCTATCTTTAGCTCCCCAGTGGTCTCCGGATGAGCTAAATTTAGACCACTGGAGCTAAAAATAGAACATGCATATGCATTTGCCCAACTCACAGACATGCACTTCACAATACTGACCTCGTTAGGTGTTTGCTTGAGGCGTGCACTTCCATCTCGGTGCTTTTGAACTCGTTCAGCTCTTTTCGGATGGCAGCCTGCGCGGAGGAAGAGGAGGAGGAGGAGAAAAACATCAGCGCATCATTAAGTGCATCCTGAGCCAGCGAGCTGCTACAACCCCTGAGCTGCAAAGTGACCGCAGCAATAATAATCGGGCTAAAGTATGAATTTTCTCTTTTTTTAATGTTTATAACGGGAACAGGATTTTGGGCGATAAGCTGATTAACAGCGTGTAATGCCGATCGTCTTGAGTGATGGGTCACAGAATTGGGGGATCTTTATAAAAAAATAAAAATAAAAAAATTAGACTGACCTAAATGGTAAACTTTCATTCACTAACGAATTGAAATGATTGTTGGCAGGTGATGAAGTCCAGTGGGACCCAGCGATCTGACCGTTTCATGCACACATACACACCTTGTCTGCTGCTGACAGGCGAGTCCACGGCTTGTCTGCTCTCCTGTCGTAGTCCTGAGCTTTGGCCACCTCCACATAGTCACTGAAGCGGATGAGAATCTTTCTGTCTCGGAGTTCATCCACTGTGGGCCGCTGGTTGAGCTGGAAACAACAACAAAAAATTTATTAAAAAAAATGGACCAAAGTTCAGATGAATGTTGAATGAAGCAAGGATTTAGATGTGAAGGTATAAAGTGAAGATGTTGTACCTTTCTGTTGAGCCGCTGTTTGATCTCCCTCCTCTCCTCCTGCTCGGTCTGATCATTCCTCTCTGGAGACAATAAAGCACAGACATGACTATTTTGGCAATATGGAATATTTCTGAATAGCATGCATGGAGGAAAAGTCGTGAAGAATTTATCAGGTTACAGTAAAGAGAGGCAGCGTGCACCCATGCGTCCTTTTGCTCCTAAATAATGCAATCCAAGCGCAAATATTTAATGGAGCGACCCTGTCATGGAGGGATTCTAACCTTTACTTTTATTTTCTTGTTTTAATTTACGATCGTGAGAGGAGGCTGTGTGTGTGGTAAAACTTACGTTTCAGGATGTTCCGACTCTCCAGCTCCTCCACATTGGGTCTCTGGCTCAGCCTCCTGCGGAGAAACACCAGAACCACGTTTTGTACCATTTTCACTGAACCCCCCCCGTACTCCACTCCGGGTGGGTCCGATCCTCTTTAAACCGGCTGTAGTTTCTTCACGGTGCGCGTTCTCGAGAGGAATCCCCTATGTTTCCATCTCGCATCCAAACCGCGGCTGTGGTACTTGGGCAGAGGCGCTCCCCACATCTGGAAAAAAAGCCCCCGATAAATAATCAGCGCGGATCTCTCGGTTGAGGACTCTCTACCACGACGGCTTGCGGGTGTCAGCAAGCCGCATATCAGGTGAAGCTGGTGTCCACTGCAGCAGCGCAGGATCTCCTCACTACTATTCGCCACAGGCGCTTTTGAAGCGGGTCGTGATGGGCGCGCCTCCTCCAGTCTCCCTGGTTACTGCATGCATAATGAGCGGAGGGGCGGAGACTCACCGGGCTCCCACTCAAGGCATCCCCAGCCAACCTCCTCCAACCTCCCCTTGATTTACGCTCCACACTCCTGCTCCCGCCACATAGATACTACACGACACACTAGACAGAAAGAAATGGCAGAATCTTTGCAGGTACAGTGGTTGGAGAGACTATAAACAGCTTTTCAGCATCGCTCCTGGACAAAGCGCTTATTTCTGAATGCTGCATATACAGAAAGGTCTGGCATTCAATCGGAAAGGCTGTGACACAGTGTATGCTTTGGGTTAAAACTAAAGCAATCATACTTTATTCATTAATTTCCGCCACATTTATCCATCCTATTTCTATTTCCAGGGGGCCAAGAATCTTGCTCAGGGACCCACAGTGATGACCTGTCTGCAATGGGAATTGAACCTATGAATTTCCAATCCAAAGTCTGCCTTTATAACCTCTCAGCCTCTGCCTAAACACATTTTGCTCCTCTGTGTAATGATAATAATAATAATTAATCAGGACAAGAGAATCCATTGACCAGAGGGATGGTACACCTTTCCTGTATGCAGGCATGTGCATTAATTCCCCAAAGAATTCATAATACTTCAATTTATTGACTCATGCAGCACCATCCTAAAACCCTTGTATGAATATCAGAATTGGATTCAAGCTGTTCTGCACTGTTCCCTCGCCATCAAAGCCTCTAAAAAGGTCTCCAAAGTTCTGTTCCGTTTTTAAACGGGATCCCCACGAATGTGTACTTTGCATGAATAATAAATGCGAGCTGCTCAAAGGGCTCAGCTTCAGACAGCGAGTGAGACACACCACAGCTCACCTCCAGAGGTAGAAAGGACACAGACGACAGAATGCCGCTGCACAGTGGGACTCTCTTTACCCCCTCAGTCCAGCTAACACGAGACTCTTTAAAGTCCAGCTCTGTCGACGATCAAAGTTAGGTCACACGAAGTGAGACTGGTACACACACACACACACACACACACACACACACACACACACACACACACACACACACACACACACACACACACACACACACACACACACACGACACAGGCCTGGCGGTTATGAGTCTAGAGTCATACTATATTATTTATTCTTCCAACAAAAATAGGTTCATACAATCTCAAGTCTATTGAGATATTTCTACTGTAACACAGATTATTAGCTGTTGGGAAACAGAGGCTAAAACTGAATATATATTGGCGAGTGTTTACACTGCAGCAGCGGACACAGAGACAACGATGGAGTTAGTATGCCGGGCCACAGGAGGGCGCTGTTGTTTGATTTTGTAATGAAACTACACAGACGTGAGTGCAGAGAGCAATACACTATAAACGTGAAGAAAATGGAGAGCAGCCGACATCCACATGGACTGACAACGCATCGGATGCTATCGGGGGTGAGTCTCAACTATTAATTATTGTCCATACTGACATGGAGGATAAAACTAGAATACAGAACCGCGAATCGTACCGCCATGTTTGTTTACAACTGCAGGAGGAAAGGGGAGAGATGTGCATGCGCAGTAACAGGCTGCGTAGCCTCAGGCAGTCTCTGCAGGAGGGAATCTCGCCGTGAAAGAATCTTTCCACCTTGGGAGCCGGATTAAAAACTTCCCAGATACAGTGCATCTGCACACTGGTGCCGGGTAAACGGACCCCCCCAAAAGTGAAGAACGTTTTGCGGATACACTCGAATTCGTTGTCGTGTAAACGTTGCCTTCGTGTGACCCTGCACTTATCTCTGTTAATTTTGTTTAACCACGCTTGTAAACCCACAAACCTTTCCCGCTTCTGACGACAAGCATCCCCCCCGGGAGGCCCCACACATTATAAAAACCACGACCTAAGATGACACATCCTTGGTAAAATAAAGCATTAAGAGATGTGTGCAGTGTTGTTCTCAGCTCCTCCCTTTTGAATCCTGTTTTACCACATTTCTGTATAGCCTAATGTGTAACAGCCAAGCAGGGAGTCTTTGTTAATTAACGCAAGTGACTAGACATCCAGGAATAGCATGAGGAATAATTCAGTAGCGCTACTCCCGAGTCGATTCTCTTCAGGGAAGTGTGATTCACAAATGGAGCACACGCACGTATCAGGAAAGTTATCAAAAGTCGGTTCGTAGGAATTCCCGTTTGTGTTTTATACGTAGGAATTCCCGTTTGTGTTTTATACGTATAAATAATCCTACAAAAAAACATTTTTTCCACTATTATCAAATTTTTTTCTTTGCACCTCCCATGTGAAGTTCCTCCATTGATCACAGTTGTTTTTCATCAAACACAACGCCACTGCCTCTGACTCTCATCAGACAGGAAATGGCGCTTTGTGACGATTCCTTTAATTCACAACGCTTCTTTAAACAAATGGAAAAGTGTCGCCACCACTGACACCAGTGCTGAATAAATGAAGCCTGCAAAGCCACGGCGAATATCCACTGTATTATTGACCGGGCCGGCGAGTTGCTTAGCAACAACGTTTGGTGTCTCTAAGACAATAAGTCTTCCCGCACGAATTCTCACTTCTCCCTAGTAACACGCGAGAGGGTATTTCAGTGCTGCACACACGCCTCCGTGTGCTCTGTACACAGCTCTGTGGCTATTTTTAGAAACACACCACCTTCTTATTGTGTTTCTTGGTGGGCAGATTGAATTAAAACCCTCTGTCAGTATTGTACACATATCTCGTTCTCCTACACAGAAGCCAAGTGATTCTTAAAATATCATTACTGTGCTGCTCTCAGGTGACAAGAAGACGGTTTATTTGGGAAGAAATCACAGCCTGAGACAACAGACTGACTCACTGCACCCACTGCCTGTGAATTTACAAGAGAAGTAAGATCTATTTTTTTAAAAAGGTATCCCTAGAATACCACAATGACGCATAAACGCTTGTCGGAGCGAAGTAGTTTGCATTTGACACGCAGGATGTTCTGCAGTAAAACGAGCGGGAAATAGAAAGCCTAACTAAGACAGCCACTGGAGGAAGGAAGACTCCAAACAAAGGGATGAAAAAAACAACCAAAACAAAGTGTGGGCGGCTGCAGCTTTCAGTCTTTTCTTTCAGATGCCAAGGAGACAAAATTGGACACGTCTTTGCTTTCTTCTTCTTCTTCTTTGAGTACAGTAGCTTCCCCACCAGCATCGTCTGCTCCTCCTCTCCCTCCTCCCCTGCTTTTATTTCTGCTATTATAACTCCCCGACACTGGTGGAAACGGAGGGAGCGCATGGGGAGATGCATTATTGAACAGTGTCAGGAGCTAAGATTAGAAACAGCGGAGTGCGGCTGCAGCACATCGCGAGGTGGGGAGTCTCTAAAGATAGAAAGGTCATCTATCACGGACACAATAGACAGACAAGGTGTTATTATCCCCCTTAAGTTTTCTGCTCGATCGGCAGCAAATGTAATTGTGGGGGTTTTCTCTTTCTGGAGAGAAGAGCCCGAGGAGTCTCACATTGGGAGTCACGCTCAAATCTCGAGGAGCTCTGACGGATTGTTCTGTCATTCAGTATGAATATCTGAGGAAATCTTCTCCCTCCTCCTCCTCGTCTGAGCTATATTCAGCCACGATTCAAGAAATTGCTCACATAAATAGAAATACTTGTTGCTCCTCCTTGAATCATTTAATTTGGGCTGCATCTTTAAAAGAAACCAACAGCTTTAATCCGAAAAGACGGAATCACTTGAACCCTAATTTCTGTTTCCCGTATTATGTAAGACGCAGCTTTTCTCACTTCTGCGCTACAAGTGAAACCTCTAAACGCCGATCCTGCAAGCCCTTATGCAAGCTTTTGTCTCTGTTTGCTTACAAACCTGAGACCAACCACCCCTACACATGTATCGCCAGTGACAATAAGACATTTTGTTCCTGGGAGTGTAAGAATAGAGGTGAAGGCTGTATTATTAGATGTTTCACAGACAGGCGCTAGATCTCGTTCTTTGGGAACGTGTGGGTGGCTCTCTGAGCTCGGCTGTGAGTTATTGCACAGTCGGGTTGCGTAACGCCGCGGCGTGCCCCTGTTTGATACGCTGGTGTTAGTGAGGCTTAAAGCTTGTGACACATTCACACACGAGACCACTGCTGTCAGTGTTTGGGCAAGAAGCTTCTCAGTTGGATAAGAAAAAAAACAAGTTGTTCTATTAATGTCCCCGCGGGACATTTATAGCACGTACAGCTCTTCTCGTACCGACGCTTTTCCTGGAAGCGGCGTCGGTCTGGACGCGTTGCTCTGCGGAGACTGTGAGAATCGTGCTAATTCAATCAGATCCAGAAACTCACTGAACATGAGCATTTTTCTTGTGCCAAAACATTTTGGTGATATCGCTCCACTTGGCCGGCTCGCTGCTTTGATTAGGTACACCATTCTCTCCAAAGGGAGTCGTCTCAGTTTGAGTTAAAATGGTTAAGTGCTGCAGTGGAATATAATAAAGAGGCTTCCCAAAGCCAATATGGGCCTTGAGTCAGGAATCTTTACACCCCAGCAGTGTCATCTGAGCAGCAGCAGATTGCACAAGACAAATCAAGTCTGTGCAAAATAACCAGTTAATCCATTCAGATCTGCTTTTCTGTCTTACCTCCACCCACTCCTGTTGTTCAAGGGAGACAATCAAGCTCAATCCTGGGAGGAGACTTGCCCACATCGCTTAGGAAGTTTGTCCCGTCGCACAGTGAGGTGTGTAAGTAAACATCACTGAATAAGCAAGAACTCATCTACTTCTGGAAACCACAGGATTTCCCTTTTAAATGGTGCCACATTTATAACGTATAGGAACATGCATTAGTGGGATTAGCAGCAGTGCAGAATATCTGAACAGACTAAATCTTCTCAGGTGATGTCAAACAGTTTATGCCGCTGTTGCATCGAGTTTGGTGGATTGAATGATTCCGATCCGAAGAATTGCAGCCACATACAGCTACAACTCCCTGGCAACTCCTCCTTGTGCCCCTTAAACCCACATTTGTGGGATGAGCAAATTAGTTGTCTATCTGGATCAAGCACAAATTGTAGAATGTTTGTCGATGCCAAAGAGTCTTCTTCTTGTCTTGGTATGAGCTACTCTATATCACTTTATATTTGTACGTATTGCACAATTTGTATTTTTACACCCGCCAAGGTGTCAAATGTTATTCATTACATTATTATACTTTTTTAATCCCTGCAAGAAGCCCTAAGACAATAAATTATTGCCTCCGAGGTTCAATAAAGTATTCGGATCCTTCTTATTGTTAAGATTTTTATCCAAACTACCAAACAAAAATTATTTCTCTTAAATGCACACTCATCTCAGCTGCTCGTCCCACAAATGTATGTTTCTTAAAATTGTGACACCATTTAAAATATGAGAAATGCAAAAGTCTCTCGCCTGTATGTTTTTTTTTGTTTGTTTTTTTTTCAAAAGAATTGTTCGCAACAAAGAAATAATCTACCAAACACAAAGTTCTCTACTTTCTGTGCCATGTTAAAAAAAAAAAAAGTTAAGCTTCTTGAACCTGTCCAAGCATCACCAGACTAAAACACATGTGAGGGTAAAGGTCGCAGCTACTCTAGAGAAGACGTCACTGCTTACTTGGCCAGTTTCATCTCAATCTGCTGGCGGATTTCCTGGCGCTCCTGGTCGCTCCTCGCTGGGAAGATGTTCCTGTCCTCCAGCTCCTGCTTGCTGGGTCTGTTTCGTAGCTTGACAGCCAGCAACTCCTTCCTTAACCTGCGAGGAAGTGTGCCTGCAACCACGCAAACACACAATAAGTCGTCGAAGACACTGACCTGCAATTTCTTGCTTTTTTTTTTCTTCTTCTTTTTTTTAACAGTAATACTCACACAAACACAAACCTTTAGAGCAGTATCGGCTTTAAAACAGCTCCAATATCATATATTTGAAGGATACGTCTCTGTGTGTACACCAGATATGAAGCACTAGCTGTGTGAAACAGGATTTAAGTTCACTATATCAACTATAACATGAAGTCATTTTCATACAGTCGTTTGTGCTCTTTTATTGTCGACTGAAAAAAAGCATCCTGTTGTGTTTGGATTAAACTGTAATGTTGAATTTACCATCAGTAAAAACTTGGCTGGAAGCTACTAAAACATAAATAGTGGTGGAAGTCGATGTGTGATACTTAGAGGAGTTAAGCTGTCAACCTTGAACGTGGCTCATTGCACCAATCTGTGATATAAAAATTAGGACTGCACGACATTAGTTAAACGGAGCAATAATATCATCGCGAATTGCAATATGACAGAATATGGTTTGACAATAAATAAACAGACGCTCGAGTAACACGGCTCCAAAGTTCCAGGTATTGCGTCATGTTGAAACAATGAAGTGAAAAGCATTCCGTTGTCAGCACAGTATCGTGCAGAAGAGCTCCAGCTGATCATCCGTGAATGCCCAGTGCATGGAAACATTGTTTATTGCAGTTCAGTCACTCTTTTGCGAGATGTACTGTAATTCATGAATGTTGATATTCCGATAAGAGATAAGATTATATTTGATCGTGTTGCCCCAAATGCAAATGTTATTACAATGTTTATATGAATGAAAAGTTCAATGTTTTAGTCAGTTATTTCTAAAGAGATTACATCAAAACTCATCGTTTCCAGGTTTAAAATGTTAAAATTATTATGGGCTCTGGATTGAAAAAGAGAAAATCCCCCAATATTATTCATTATTTGACTTAAAACAAAGTTGTATATGCAGAGCTAAAATAGCAATCTTCAACAAGTTTTATGACCAGTAATTTCATATGCAAAGTGGTTATCACAGCCTGAAGCTGGTTTAATTTAGAAGTACAAGTTATTATTCAGAGGTATTTATGATTCCACTTCTTTTTATAGTTTATCCAATGCTCAAATTTAAGCAGAAGTAAAGAGTTCAACACGATTTCAAATGTAAGATGATACTGAATATCTGATCTGAATCATATAGAGCTCAGAGGTGAAAACAACCACATTACTTTAAATCAGATCTGGTCATAGCTGATTGGCACAGGGTCAACAAAAAAAAAATCATAAATACTGTTTATTAAGACTGTGTTTAACAATTAAGTTCAACTTATGTCTTGGCCCTCCACAGTAGACCTTGTTTCTTTTTTTTTTTTTTTTGTGGACACTGAGCTGCCCACCCCGGACTCACCGGAGATGACCGATTCGTTCCAGCCCTCCAGGTCTGTGGGGAGGCCCGACGTGTTGGAGAAGCACTGGTCCAGCCGCATGTTCTCCTTGTTCTCCTCCGCCTCCTTCTTGGGCCAGTCGGACCCCCCGCCTCCCATGCAGCCGCCCCCGTAGGGCGACGTGTGGTGGTTCTCGGAGCTGCAGGAGCGCGAGAGCCGTCCGTCAGAACACCACAGCCGCGGGGGCGAGCCCTGCTCACACCCCTCATGGACACTGAGGAGACACAAGGACGAGGACACGCCATGGATTCATGAAAACAGTCCCAGGAGTGAAACGTGCACTCTTGTAAAGGTGCTTTTCCACAAATCAAAACTTTATCGAGTTTATTTAGGGACAATTTAATTAACTATATTGAGACTTTTGAGAAAAGGATCACAATAATGATCAACATAATATGTATGCAATGCATGTAAATAATGATTTTAATATCAGTTTGATACTGAAATTACCCAGTATGTGTCAGAAATTAGGTAGAAATGTGATAACCTGTGAAAGCAATATTGTATTAATTTTTGGAGATAGTTTTGGGGCCACATGTGGCTCATGGAGCAGCAGTGGCCTATATCTGTTCTAAAATATATGATCATATCTCTTATGTGCTTGTTTCTTTTCACATGCTGATGATTTCAGAATGGTATTGTTCGAGATGCCTGGTGTGATTTATGGACTGGGACCAGCAGATGGAGCACTACTGGTTACTTCAAGGTACCAAATTGATGAAAATATCCGCATTCAAAACAGATTTCAGGTCCCTGTCATCTCTGTCACAACTCAAAATGTCTCCTTTACTAAAAGCTTTTGAAAATGTGTGATGTACATTTACAATTTAAGTCATTTCCCTCAAATAACTTCAAATTCAAACGACCAAACGTCAGCTTACATGCGCACTACCAAACATCAAGGCCATTATTATTGTGATTATTTTAGAATCTAAAAGGAGGGGTATGATCCAGAGCCGTTTGTGCACTCTGTTTGTCGATCAAGTGACAACATACTGCAGAGTTGAGAAAATACCAGAGAAAAAAAATAACAAGAAAAAATGATGTTGTTGATGGTGCATGATGTAAATAGTAAAGAAAAGAACAGAGCATGGCAGAGATCCGATATTGATGGTGTTGAGGCAGCATCTTATGTAAACAGACTCGAGGGGCCAGCGCCAAGACTCACCTCTCCTGTCTGTTCTTGGAAGCAAAGGCTCTCTGCAGTTCCTCCATTATACAGCTAGGGGGCATAGGAGGATGCATCATATTGCCTATATGTGGGGACCCTGAGGAGTTGGCCATGTGCCCTCGTAGTGGCAGGGTCATCGAAGCCATGCTTTCTGTGGGCCTGGGTGGAGGCTCCTTGGGGAGGTAGGAGTTGGGCAGGTGAGCAGGAAGTGACACCGGGCCTGAATCTGACAAGAGAGGAAGAAAGTGGTCATTTTGGTCATCATCTCCCCCAAAAATGATGTGATACCTGACCTCTAGGGACTCACCATCACAACTGCTCAGGTGGGGCAAATGTTTTGGAGGTACTTGTGGTGGGGACGTTCCCGGAGGAATCTCCTCCTCTGCTCGTTCTTCCATCTGCTCCCCCATGTCCTGCAGCCCCTCCGGTAAATCCCCAGCAGGGTGCGCCTCCTCGTCTCCATCCTCCTCCTGTTGTGGTACATTCTCCTCCACTCGTTCACAGTCGTGAAGAGGGGCGGCTGCTGAAGGACAGTAACAAAAGACAACAGTTATTGTGGGAGATAACTGAAAGCTACAAATAAAGGTATCTTTAAATGCAAGGACTTTTGGATGATGAGTGCTGTTACGTCGCGGCTCACTCACACAAAATGTGAAGGCAGATCATTTAGAAACATAAAAAACAAGGTTGAGTCTAAAGTTAAAAGAATTGTCTGAGGTCTTTAAAAAGTCTTATCATGCAACTATTTTGAAATAATGACACTAGTTTCAGTATGTCCAGCATACATATGGAAGTCCCTATGTGATAGTGAACTGAATTCACTTGTCTTTGATGCCCTCTGTTGGTCAGTGCATAAAAGTAATTTTGTCTGAGAAATCACGTTGTGGATTTCCCCAAATCCTCACTGGAACCACTGCCCGGCAGGTTTTGATGTCTTCCTCATCCAACTCTCCCACTTTAAACAAACAAAAGGTTATCGGTTGGCTCAAGATGTCCATGATTCACTATATTAATTTGAATTTCATTGATCTGCTTTTCAACAAAGGAACAACCCCAACGGACTGCACAGGGTGACTGATTGAAAAGCCCTGGCTCAAACATGCTCGATATTTGCAAGTAATCCCTGACTCAGAAAAAACCCATTCACAAAGCAATCATTCAGGTATACCAGCAACAGGAGGAACCACTCCAAACTTCTTTCAAGCACTTTCTTCGCTTGGTTTCAGCAATCTCATACGATCTCCATCAACCTCATAAGTTCAAGTGAAAACTTGCGTCCTACCTGAAGGGGGGTGGTCCTCCTCAGGACCCAGGTATTCCACACTGCTGACAGTGAGGTGAGGATTCAAGGGACCCCCGAATCCTCCAAGCAGGACCGCACCATCTGAGCAGCAGCCCTGGGTGGGGGAGTTTGGATCGTGGCATAAAAGACCACTGGATAATGCTACATCTGTGAATGGAGTACAGAAAATGTTGAAGGAAGGAGGGACCGTGTGTAATAGTGAAAACAGTGAATTGTTTTTAAAGGATAAACTGTAAAAACCTCATCGTCGCTCAGTTGTTAAAAATGATATTTGAGGCTAAATGGAAAAAAGTTGAGGCGTTTTAAGTGTCTGCCTCCATCTCTACCAGTGGTCACTCAGTCTTTAACAAACAAGGTAAGACTGCAACAGATGTCCAATGTGTCCAACTGGGATTTTCCTAAATGACATTCTGGGTTGAAGTCACCTTGCGTTCAACACCTCTCTCCATTACAGCAAGAGCATCATATTTAGGCCTGTGTTCAGCAAACACACCGCTGCTTTTTAAAGCAGACGTACAAGGTGACTGAGGGACGAATCGGAGGAGCATTTTAGAGTAAAACAATCACATGACGGGCAAAAATAGAAGTTCAGATACTTGGGTTAAAATCTTTTTTAAAAATTTCCACAACTCCCAAATTAAGGTTACAGGTTCAGAAATGCACTTTAGTATAAAACCAAAGTTTATATTTTTTAAAACTCATTGATACACTGAACCATTTTAGTCGGTGATGTTCAAACATAAAATACAACAATCGTTATTGCAATAATACATTTAGGGACAATGTTTACTGGGCTGTTTCAAACACTTGTTTTTTTGGAAGGATCTTCTCATTCGGTCATTGTTGTCACTGAATCAGCCTTCAATTTGTTAACTTCTGCACCTTCAGGATGAATAAATGTTATCAGCTGCAGTTCATCGTAACTTCGAATCGTCATCTATAGACTTTAAACATGACGAGCCATTGTTAGATTAAATTGTTGTTAAATTTTCATCGTGGTCATACTTTCTTTTTTGTAATATGATGTATTGATAAAAATGAGAGTTTACTGACCATAATGCTGCAGCACAGCAGCAACCTACCAAAAAAGTGGATTGGTAACACACCGATACACAGACGGATGACAATTACACACTATAACATCAGCTGATCATGCTGTGACGTTACCTTTGATATGGTATGAAGACACTTTATCAGATAACAATTTAATGGTCGGTTATTGCTCTAAACATGACAAAGTAACAGGGAGCACAATACATAATAATAATAGGTTTTCAAGTTTTTAATGTGTTTCTAAATTTCTTGGATCTTGATTTGCTCTGACGAATTTAATCTCAATATTAAATAAAACTCTGGTGAACATCTACGGTTTGTGGTTGCAGCAAGAAGGACCTCTTCTCTTGTATCATTGTGCCGCTTCTTTTTAAAATCTCATCCTCTCACGATCTTTTCTTGGCCTCATTCATTTGTCGGGATGATTTTGATTGTGCAAATGTGGATCATCTCCCTCTGTACCTGTGGAACTCTGCTTGAGCTTCTCGTTTTTCTTTTTCCTCCATTTCCAGGGCTTGAAGATGCGACCCAGGGTGGCCAGCTTGCTGTTGCGTCGGATGGGTGGAGTGTGCACCCCGCTCACCAAGCAGCCCGTTCTCAGCACCCTCTGCTGGTCCACCAACTCTACTGCAGTCACAGAGGAGACAAGAGAGGATGGCCCCAAAAGGATGGACAGGTTTCACAGGGGGGGGGGGGGGGGGTGAAATGAGGTGAGGGGGGTGGCGGGTTGAGGTTGTGGGGATGAACAGAATGAAAAACAGGACGGGAGACAAAGGGATGACAAATTAAAGAGTGTGGATGGGGAGGGACACAAGAACTCAATTAGTAGACACACCTTACTGAATGAACTGTGATGAAGTCCGAGTGCTGTGAACAGATTGAATTAGAAAGACTAATTTGATCAAGGCACACTCCCTCACGGCTGTCATTTTCCAGTGACTTGCTTTCCTCTGAGCCCAACGTCATGTTTCAAAATAAAAATCTCTCACAGCCTAAGTTTGGAAGGAAAATGTGGAAGCACATCGACGGGATTATGAGACAACAAAAAGCAGATTTCCCTTAACAGGTGGGCTAATGTCACTGCTTTCCCAGAAAAAAAATGTCAGTTGCCGATCAGCCATCCATCCATCCATCCATCCATCAGCATGTCTTTCATGTTCTGCGTCAACAATACACGTTAAACTACAAAACAGACTCATGACACAGACAGCCTGCGTGCAGCTTGTATCTCTGTTCTTCAGTCCAACAAAGCCACAACATGTGGTTTATATCTGTGTGTTACTTTACTTTATTACCACAGCTGTTTTGACCTCATACACTCAAATTGGTGCCATTTTTGACAAGAAGAAATGCATTTTATTCTCCTTATGGATTTCCATTATCTTCCATATCTTATTTTAAACATTGGATACTGAAAGTGGTACACAGTTAGGACAAAGCAAACAACAAAACTGATAGAACTGAATAATGAATTAGCAATCAGAAAACTATGTCTCAATGCTGCTATATCTTAAAGAAGTGAAACAATCTAGGCAAGGTGCAGTTCATGGCTTTAATTTATCTATAATTCATCTCATGTGATAGACGAGCTGTTTGTTCCCACTTTGCTGCTCTCCCTGCTCCTTCTTGTGCCTTCAAATGAAACTTGTATGTGAATTAACCATGGTTACGACTCATATCAGACACGGTGTACAGATCCATGTGCACACAGTGCTGCTGGGCGTCCTGTGTACAGCCAGAATGCAAAAATGTACAATAAATGCCATGTTTTTAAGAGCTAAATGCGTCAATGTGACGTGAAAATGAAGCGATATTTGCCTTCTCCAGGCACATATCTTTGTTTAAACAAGAAGGAGGAGGAGGCAAGGATTTGGGATGGAGGAGGTTTGGGGGGGTGGGGGGGTTGCTCTGTGTGACGTGAAGTACAGTGATGGAGGAGGGAGGATAAAGCTGACTCTGGTTCATGCCTCTTTTTTGAAATGCTTGCTTCATCTCTAGAGCACATGGTGAAAGTGGATGCTGGCAGTGAATGGGGGAGGAGTGTGCAGAGAGGATGGTGAACAAGGAAAGGACAGAAAATAAGGAAAGGGGAGATGGAAGAGTGAGAAACGAGACAAAGCACAGGAGAAAAAATAGAAGAGGAAAAAACAATACACATATGGCAGGAAAAGATGGTGTCAACAGGAGTAAAGAGCAAGCTGAGAAGACGAAAAGAAAAAGTGACAGAAGAAAGAGAGAGTAGTGAAAGAGAGTAGAAGAGATGAAAGGAGTTCATTTGTAGCTGGATGTTTGATACTAAAAGTTCCTGGAAACAGGTCAGTTGACCATGTACACTCATCATCATCACTACTGTCACACATGCAGTGCACCAGACGTGGCGCCGCACGCAGAATCCAGGTCAAGCTGGAAGGAAACGCACCCAGAAAGGAGGAAAAAAAAAAAAGCTTAACAGGAGAAGGGAGGAGGGAGGAGGAGGAGGGTTGTGTCTGTGTGAGGGGAAGAGAGAGACTGTGTGTGTGTGTGTGTGTGTGTGTGTGTGTGTGTGTGTGTGTGTGTGTGTGTGTGTGTGTGTGTGTGTGTGTGTGTGTGTGTGTGTGTGTGTGTGTGTGTGTGTGTGTGTGTGTGTGTGTGTGTGTGTGTGTGTGTGTGTGTGTGTGTGTGTGGGAAGAGGAGAGAAAGGGGGAGGAGGTGGGGTCAGGCCCGCTGCTGTTGCTATGGTGACCACATCCAGATGCTGCCGCAGCAGTGGGAGCCGGAGTGGGGGGAGAGGCGGAGCGAGTCAGGCTCAGAGAAGGGGAGGAGGGAGAGAAGCCCCCCTGCACAGGCACCACCGTCACATCTAAAGCCAGTGGCTGCACCCAGTGCATTGTGGGTAGATGGTGAAGCCACATGGAGGACGAGATCTGTCTGCGCTTTGAAAGCGGGAAGGAGATGGGAGGGAGGGAGCGAGGGAGGAGGAGAGAAGGGGGATTCCAGGGAGAAGAGGCGAGAAGGAGAGGTGGGAGGGGGCTGTTGCTATACGGAAGAGCTTGCAGGAGAATCTGGCTTCAGCCAATCACGGGGTGGCTATTTATAATGCATATCAAGTAACACTTCATTTTTCATAGAAGGGGTGGTTACTCAAAGAAAATGACAGAAGTCTGGATGGAGCTCAGGAATTAGGTGAAAAAAAAAAAAAAAGCACAAGCATGTACAGGGAGATTTCTTTTATCTGCTGGATGAGGATGCACCAAAATGTGTGTCACATAGGCATGAATCGACTACATGCTCCATGTGGCGATGATGTGCTAATTCTAATTAATATGCTAATACAAATAGGATTAATCAAATCCATGTGTCATGCAGGGGACCAATAGTCTATTTGATTCCTCTGTTATCCACGCCTATACACACTGGAGCTCCTGTCAGGTGGTCCTGTCACAGCTTTACACCAGAGAGATTAAAGCTCTGGTAAAAAAAAAACCACACACACACACACACACACACACACACACGTGTGTGTATGTATATAATATAATCATAATTGACCTCAGGATTGCAGACAAGTCTACCCAACTACATTTGATGCAGCATTGATGCAGTTTGGATTCAGAAAAGATTTATGAGTAGAATAATCACGACAATATGATAATGTGAACTGGCAAGAAAAGTAAAACAGATCGCCTTTAGTGCGCCACCAGGGACCACACCCCACTTAACCAGCTTGTCAGCACATTCAGAAGCACTGGAACTCTCCTCACATAGACACACCGAGCAAATCTGGCGCTCAAAGTGACCCCTACCTAACAAGGAGACGTTTTCTCCTAAACTGCGGCAAGTGTAAAAATACAAGTTACCTTTAGAAATGCTCTGTCAATATTAGAGTATTGCTCAGTCATTACTTTTGCTGTGACACTGACAACCAGGAAGACACAGCATGTGGATGAGCCAAGAATACAAATCTGAACCTGCTTGTGGCCTGTTCAGATTTTGCGATGAAAGAGATTAACACACATATCAGCAGCACAGTTTCAGCACAAAATTATTGTGAGAAAAAAGAAAAAGAAAAGCCTTGCTCTCCTGAATCCCCCGATAAACACATTTTATGAGCACACGTGTATTTCCAAAGCTCACTGAGTTTGTTTTGAATAACAAATCAGAATAATATCGCACTCCACTATTAACGTAGCAGGACGCAAATGATACCAATGACAGTTTGCATTCTTTGACTAAATCAATGATGCAGCATCTTACAATATGAGCAGGTGTTTGAAACTGTCAAAACAAATTAGCAGTCAGACGACGCAGTAATGCAAGTCATAAAATGTTCAAGTTGTTTTAAAACAGTTGTCTGGTCTGTCTCACACAAATCTTTCAGCAGCTAATATATTTTTATATTCAAGTCCTCAAATATTTGTTTTTGGCATGATTATAATGACTCCAATGATTCTGTATTGATTTATCTGGAGAAACAGCAGAAAGCAAGTATTCCTCTTGGGCAGGGATTTTCAGTGTGAGGGGATGGGCACGGCCTGCATATTGCTTACATTGATTCCCACCACCTTAGCACGCCTAACTCTCATGCTGCAAATGAAAAAGAAATATTGGGTCAGTCTTTATATTGAGTCTGTGACTGTCGTAACTGTTAAACTTATTACCTTATTATGTTTTATTATAGGTATTAACAATTTTACTTGCCTGTGCAAGCCTGTGCCATTGCATGAGCGCTATAATTAACATCAGATCAAACTCCAAACATAACTGCAGATCCTACAGTGCCCTGGTTCTCGCCCTAACCACCTCACTCCTCCCACCTAACGCACAATGTGCCCTTGAAAGGAGCCCCCTCCTCACCCGCTGCCACGCCAGCTAACCTCCTCACTTTTACCCCCTTGGCTTTACAACTGTGCTGCCATCTGTCTGTTGCCCCGCTGCCTCCAGGGCCCGGCCACAGTCAGGGCGCACAGCTAACAATCCACAGAAGGGATGAAACTGCGTACGATGGCAGTAGTGCGAGAAGGGATGGCAGTGGTCAGCGACAGGAGGGAAAGCAGAAATAATGATGAGACTGTTCTCGTAGAGACTCAAAGAACAAAGTCCACTCTGCACAGGGCTGAATATCATGTATGAATTGAGACACCAACTCAGGAAGTTTTCTTTAATGAAGAAGGTGCATTTTCTTACTGCATGGACACTGGTGTTTTTTACAGCAGATACATCTGCGTAACTGATTAGTAACATGCTCCTGAATGTCAACACATGTAAATAATTTTATTATTTATGAATTAATGATCCTTTATGATCGTTCGCGAGTTTTGATGCCATTACTGTGAATTTATCAGAAAGAAAGATCAATAACCAGCACTGAAAGATTTCCCATTGTCTACTTTTTTCCTTCATTAAGAGTAGAGGAAATTATGATTTATAAAAGCCTCGCTATAAGAAAAACCTCCTCATTTCACAACATAGTAAATGAGTATATCAAAAATCAAAACCCCTCTAAAAAAACCCAGCAGAATATCCCGTATTAACCCTGCTTAGAACGTTCTGGCCTGAACGGCGCAAAACGCTGTGCTAATTAGCTAAATGAGTCAGTTTAATGGCGTGTTGTGGACTGGGACTTGTTCAGGAGTGAAACTCAGTTCTGGGAGAACAGAGTTTCGCGGTGTAAAGCTACGTGAGTCTGCAAAGGTCAAGCCTCCAGATCATCAGAGTGATTACAGCCAACGTGTGAAACACCAGCGTGTGGGCTACTGGCATCAAGATAGTGAAATGATGTCAGTGAGGCCGGCAGCCAATGGGAAGTGCCTGAGGCCCTTGTTCATTACCATATGTTGGTGTTGAGAATGAGGACGAGTGGGCGGTTGTGCTTGTAGCTGCGACAACAACAAAGAAAACTAAGAACTCAATTTGTTTTCATTCTCTGATGCTCCTTGTTTCGACTTCCCCGGTGTTTAAGTAATGTGGACGAGCAAATGCATCACAGTTAGACGGCGATTGATTCGAGGTTTGTTGGGATAGGAAACACTTTCATTGTATGCATAATATCATCCATCCATCCATCCATCCATCCATCCATCCATCCATCCATCCATCCATCCATCCAAGTCTGCAGTAGAGATTTGCTCTAGAATGACTGAAAATTGACTTTGACCAATGACAATGTTTTCACCCTGAGTGATGACTCACTTGCTCTTCATTCACAGGTACAACAACGTTTCTGCAACGCAAAATAAAAACTATTTTTGACAAAAAAAGAAGACATTTTTTAGTTTTGTCCTAATTTAAACCCTCCAGGCTCAAAAGACAGAGAATCCTCTCAAATGTTCATCTTCAAGTGTATCACGATTTTCATTTATAACGTCTTATACCTCCAGAGATTTGTTATAAAAGTTTTTCTATGTTGTTGTCCTCAATTTCTTTTCAACTGAACAGTCAGAGTCAAATTCAGACTAAAGTACAAGTTTCCCTTGCTAAACTGCATGTTTTTTTGTTCTGTTTCATTTCCAGCAACAAATTGACTGTCATCACAACGGGATTCAAATGCTGCTAAACTGTCAATCAGGTACATATACAAAGAAATGTGGTTCAGGTTGAGGAATCATTGATTGCAAATTTGCCCTCTTCATATGTTTTTCAAAGGTCGACGGTCTCGTAATTGACCGTGAATACTGGAAATGGGTCCCAGTGCTTGAGCAAAACCACTCAAAATATGGATTATATTTCTAGACGCACGCACGCACGCACACGCGCACGGCCATGTATGCACAACACGTTTATACACAGACACGCCTCTGCAATTCAACCAAAAAAAAGATGGGCTATCTTTGACCAACTGTGAAAGCCTCACAGGAGCCATCACATCCACCCAGTGGGCTGAAAATGTTGCTGCTAAAAGTGCTTTTCCTGTCACCCACACAATAGGGTGATCCTCAGAAAATGTCACTCCAATCTGCTCTCCTAACAACAATAACCAGAGGAAGAAGCAGAGACGCTGAATGTGTCCAGGAAGACATCCAGTTTGTAGTTAACGTTTGGGCTTTGTTCCCATTTGTCCCATTTTAAGAAATCTTCTACTCTGTCAGAAAGCTCCCACCAATCAGGTAATGGAAGCGTTGGTTCACCCTTTGAACTTTTGGGCTGCTCCTCCATATTCATCTCACAAACTGCAGGATTCTATTGACTCATTCAGCTCCTTTGACAACTTCAAAAATGCTGCTTGTAGAGGATTTGCTTTCATTATAAAAGTACACTTATAAGCCCTGCTGGCAAAAAAGTGCCAGGCAGCTGTGTTTGGAGAGACTTTCAAAGCAACAGAAAGGTCAGCCAATGTGACAATAATTTTTTTAAAGATGTCCTCGATTAAAATACAAAGCCATTACTTAATAAGTCCATAATAATTCATTTTACTAATGGTGCTGGAAACTGCCGGTGAACAGTTTATGCACAGGTGAGCTGGCCCGGATTGGATTGACAAAGCTAGTTATGGACTACTGCGATAGTGTGAAATATATTCATCTTATTTCCACTGATTTGGGTCAGTGCTTGAAAAACTTATACAAATTATCCTCAGTGTGGCCCTGAGTGAGCAGGAGAGAACACAGGAGAGTATAAACACACTGCATTCACTTTGGGTGTGAATGCACTCGATGCAGAGGCTGATAGCTCATTTCCACCAGGCTCCCTTTTACTCTGCAGGGAGCAGAGCGAAGCAGAGCCTCCAAGCAGGAGAGACAAAGGGAGGCACACAGAGGAACAGTACAATTCACCACTATTAGCACTGTAATTTCCCAGCACATTCTCAACACAGCGAGGATACCACTCCCGTCTGGATTCCTTCAAGTGTGCAGTGAGGCAAGTGTGGGACGGTTTGGATCTCACAACAACAGCCCGATCTAACTAGAAGAGGGAGTCACAGTAAACAGTGGCGTGTGCAACGCTGCAACTCCTCAAGGGAATTTGTATCCCAGAGTTAAAAATAACTTGATATTTTTCAAACATCCTATTGTTTTAAAAGTTTTATTTGTCCATGTCCTGGACCCAAAATAGAGGATGCAGCTCCAGAACGAACAGCAGTCTGCAGCTCGATTTGTGACGCTGGACTGTACAGACACGAGCCAGTGCGATGACGGTCCGGTAACCTCATTCGTCATGGACATATGGATGTATTTAAAGAGGCCAGACATGCCAGTTACATGGACCTATTTATCATTACACCATGGAATAACTGTGTCAATAGCCATTTCATGCATATCAAGGAAAACACTCTGAGGACACAAGGTCAAACAAATATACTGCCTGTCATTTCAGATATGAAATTTCACAGTTTAATGTTTTTATGTGCACTTTCCTAGAACTGCTTTATCTATTGTGACATGCTCAAGGCAGGTTCCCAACCTTGTTTCGCTGGCACATGATGCAGAACCCCTCTTCTATTCTGCATCTTATTCAGATTTTCTATGTCTTGTCCAACTCTCATTTTGAAGGCCTCAGAAAATACAAAGCAACGAAACCTCCACTGTGATCTCTGGTGCCCTGCCAAAAGGGTCCCGGACTTCAGATTTGGAACCACGGGTGTTGGAGACAATAGCAGGTAGGAAAACTGTTGATAAAACATTTTATCCACCTACTGAAGCACTTGAGTGACCTTACCGATTTTGCCTAAAATTTCTCTGTGGCACAGAGATGCTGCTGCACAGTATATAACATGAGCTGGTTGTAGAACAGGTGGCCCATGTGATGAATCAGGGTTAATTAAAAGGTTTTTAGAGACTACTCAGTCAACCATGACAACCAACTGTGATCTGCTCTGCCCACAGTTCTTTAAAATAATCTAATGTGACCGGATTGGATCTTTTGGCGTACATGCATGTAAGGGCTAATTGTATAAATAACTACATCGGCACATTGTGCTTTTTCCTCATTGTGTAATTGGTAGTAAGGAGATAAAAAAAAAAAAAAAAAAAAAGCTGGGCTTCTTTCCCACCAGATAAAAGGCCAGGGTGAGTCAAGGCATCTGTGATCCAGGACAGACTTAGTACACAGAACACGGCTCTGTTCGGTTCATCAACCTGCTGCAAAGACCGACTCTGTCCATGGTGCTGAAACTCACACCGCTATAATACATCAACACTCCAGTCTGACTTCCATCTTTTTTATCATATTATCAGACAGCCACATTTAATCAACCAAATATACATCACTTTAAGTATGAATACACTAATAAACCTGCAGAAATAATTAGATTTATTGGCAATTTAATAATGAAATAGACACTGTAAGTCTCATCTTCACCGGTCATAACTGAGTTGAAAAAGGGGGTATTCATAATGTGGGAATGATCAGGGAAAAAAAACTGTCCTCACATTTATTTGTATTCTTATTGTATTGACGCTGATACAATCTTCATTGGCTGCAGTCTCTTACTGCTTGAGCTTCATTTTTTAAGAATGCAGTCAGGATGTAACAGCCAGTTAAAGGAGAGTTTTCAACTCGAAAATCTTGTAGTGCAAAAGTGACCAATGCATGTAAAAATAGTGTCATGGTGAGACATGATGAGATGAGGCAAACATACATAACTGAACTGTATTGATGTAATCAGAGACCAGCATTTACTCATTTGGAAACAAAGAGAGAAAAGCATAAGAAAAAGAGAAGGGATCAAAAGAACAAGGGGTGTTGCTATTGTGGAGCATAGGGGAAGTTGATTTATTGACCTTAACACTCTCTACTGTAGAGGTAGTGTGCTGCTCATCAGAAATGGGGAGGTGCTGCTCACAGAAAATGGTCCAGTGGAGAAAAGGAATGTAAATCTAACACACTGTGGACATCAGCAATGTGTAGGGTCAGAAGAGTGACACAGCTTCTTCTGGTGGGATTCATCACAGCTTTATAACGTGTCGCTATGGAAGCTGTTTAGTCAGGTGAAGGTGCATCGGAGATTTTTAGTTAGAGATGAACGGCAAACTGTCACCAAGGCACAGAGTTGGTTGCAATTATTACATTTAAATTTTCTTTAATTAATTGTAGAAATGTTTTTTGAGGACTGACCAGATGTGGAGTTATAACAACTGATGTCAACTATTATTGAACTGATTTCTTGGAATCATTTCCATTCTGTTTCATGCAACAAGGAGCGACATTCTAATGCGCTTTATAATCTATATATAACTAAGACACTTTATTCCAATCGGTTTACAAATTCTGCATTTTTATCTTTTCAAATTGTCTATAGTAATCTGCATTTTATCAGTTTAACTGTTATATCTTGTCAAATCTGTTGGTTTGTAAATATGACGTTGTGATGTGTGCAGCAGACCTCTTGGCCAGGTCCAGTAATAGAGATCTCCATCTCAATGGGTTTCCTTCCTGGTTAAATAAAATAGAATAAATAAAACACCTGTCATGTTAAATCTGTTTTTATAAAGGCCCATCCACTAGCATCAGAAGCATAATCATTACACATTGTGGTATGTGCCTCTGATGGATTGATTTGTTTAATCTCCCATATAAAAAAAAATCTATCTAATGGAGTAACCTGTGGGTCTCTGGACAATAAAATGGTTCTGTATGCAGACTCACTAAACTTCATTTGCTTCCCTCAATTTAACTCACGCCCAGCCAGACCGACAATACAATGAAAGTCTTCGATTCATTTTCCTTTTACGACTATATTGCCTCTAGTACAGTTATCTGATCTGGCAATGTATTTAATTTAGTATCTCCTGAGTAGACCTGACAGAGACGTTCAATAATGCTGCACTGTAAGTGCCTATCAAACTTACTACACAAAGCCTCACATCACTTTTCCTTTCTTTTTTTTGTGCCGCTTAAATTTCTGTCACCTCAACATAACATCAAACCTCCACTATCCTTGGCACATAAGCATTACCTGCCCCGGGGTTCATCTTTTTTACTTCAGCACTGCTGCCCTAATCTACGCCTCCTGTCTCGCTGTCTCCGCAGTTTCTTGCTCCCAGACAAGAGTGTTTATCGTTGACGGATCCCAGGACTTGCCTCTGCCCCCGCCATCTATCTCACACTCAATCTGACAGATTCGTTA
Organism: Lipophrys pholis; assembly: GCF_963383615.2. Lineage (NCBI taxonomy): Eukaryota > Metazoa > Chordata > Actinopteri > Blenniiformes > Blenniidae > Lipophrys > Lipophrys pholis. The sequence goes on from NC_137630.1 coordinate 18,902,486, forward strand.
GGAGAAAGGGAACGGAGGGTACAACAGGTGTGAACCGGTACAGTGCATCATTTAATGTGAGGGAGAGGAGGGTGAGAGGGCGGCGAGGAAGGCGCGAGGACTGCAAATTCAATGAGAAAAGAAATGAGGCTTTGCAACAAAGACTGCTGGTGTCTTTGTAGTCTGCCAGCTCAAACTGAGACAACCCCGATGACATCATGATGAAATCATCAAGGTTAAAACTTCTGAGGTCTGTCTTAAAAGTCAAACGAGACATCGTTCAACTGATTTCTTTTAACAAGCTGATTCGTCTTCTTCCAGGTGAGAAAAACCTGATGTGTAAACTTGAGAGATGACTGCTTTAACAAATACAAGGTTCAAAGTAACTTCATCATCCCTAAGGCCCGATTTGGTTCACAGAAGCACGTGAACACAGTAAAAACAACAACAACAAAATGTTAATTATGTGGCGTTTAACATTTTTAAACTTTTAAGAAACGGGTTGAACAGCAAAGCAATGACAAAAGGTAGAGAACAACAGGAGGAAACTAAACAAAACTGAAGTCCACACTGGTGGACGAGATGAAAACATTTACTGTTACAATTTTTTTCTATACAAACAAAACTAAATGTATAATTGTGTGGTGGTACTGTAATGCTGTCACAGACATACACCAAAACTAGAGAAAAATACCTGAAAGAAATATTATGACAATTATGAATGAGAGCAAAGTGAGTGAGAAAATAGTTGTTTGTATGGGCCGACAATGAAGGAGGACTTCTGTCTTTGAGACAAATTAAACAGGCAGAAAACTAAAAGGGAGTGGGAACATTTGTAACAAAATTTATACAATATCGTAATTGGCCATTGTTTGGAATGCTACTTTATGCAGGTGAAGGAAGAGGTTCGGCTAAGACGTCAGTTCCATGTGAATGGAATACCTGTACGATAACAAAACTTCCAACTAAACCCATCTCCGTGTAGAAGGCGACCAAATACAAGGGTTGTGTAGTGGTTAGCAGTGATCCTCACAGCTAGATATCCTCACAGCTAGATATCCCTGGTTCAAGTCCAGGCTTGTATGGTCGTGATGAGATATTTGACTATTTAAGATCAGTTCCTTTGAAGTAACAAGGCAAGAGACTGCCACAGTGGTTCGTTTTTAAATGTAATTACTTTTTAGAAGGCAGTATAACATATTTTCTTTTCAGAAAATACTCACTGGCATGCGTGGACTGCATTTTAACATCTGATCTGCATTCATTGAACATATTATATATAAACGTCTGCAGTGAGATCCCTGTTTTGGATACGCACTTTATAAAATGTTTTAGGCTTTGTCGACTTATGTCATTTATGCGACACCCAAAAAGGAGAGAAAAATATAGAAAAATTTAAAAACAAGTCAGGGTACAATTAATTTACTCACAAACGGCATTTTGAGCAAAGTTCAGTTGGTTTTGACGATACACAAACACTCATTACAATAATGGAATGGTTACTGACCAAAATATTTTAATGTGAAAATAACAAAAAACAAAACAATGAAATACAGTCCTGCATGACAAACACAGATCAGATCCTGGCCTGAGCCACATCTGACAAAACACGTTTAACAATAGAGAAAACCTAGACAACAATACAACATTTATATTTAAAAGAATAGATGGAACTAACAAAAAAAACTGAAGATCAGATCCTCGACTCTGAGCCACATCAGATAATAAAGAGGTTGACAACCAAATAAAGTGTAAACACAATCCGCTGTCAGCCGCATCTGTCATGTTGAGTTTGTTAAGTGGTGGTGAAAATTAGTTGTTGACCCGGACTTGTATGAAATATTTTTCTGGCAATTATTACACTTTTCACTTATCACAAAAGTGCATCCAGATGCTGCTGCTCATTTTGTCATTATTTTGAGGCACCACTGTGAAGGAAGTGTGGACAACTAGAAGACCTCATGTGATATTTGCATATCAAACAAGCAGCACCTGCACAATCTGCTTGTGTGGAGCCTCTGTGTCTGTTTGCATTTTTATTTTTTTTTTCCATTTTATTTTTGCTGTGTTTCAAGCAGATGCAAGCTCCTCCTCTTGTGTCTGTTTTCCTTCTCACTAGGTGGAGATGCAAAAGACCAGCTTGTGCGTACATTGACAAAACAACAGCTCACAGCCAACTGACACCGGTTTCCCATCATCCGTGTTAAAGGGCCTTTTAATACATACATCATTTTATAGAGGGGCCTCACTGTGTGGTTTGTATGTTCTTGTTATGTGTGGGTTTATCGGTCACTCACACATTCCCATTCATAGGTGTGATTTGTGAGAGTGTAGTTGTCTTGTTTCTGTATGTGTCCTGTGATGGACCGGTGACTTGTTCTCGGTACGCACTCCCTGGTCAGCTGAGTTTGGCTCCAGTAACCATAAATTAGATAAAGCGGTATTGAAGATGGATAGAAACTACTGGAATTAATATAAAGGAGAAATTGACTAAACCCAAATTCTCTCGTCTGAGTTGGCAGTAGATGTCAAGGCTGGGCCCAATGAGCTCCCTCGTGATTTAACAAACCGTCTCTCTGCCTTTGGCCTCGTATTTCACTTGTCCGGGAAAGAATGCACCAGCATTGAAACTCAAAGAAATAAAAAAAAGTATTCGCTCATTCTAACCCTGCAGTCTGGAAAACACTCAAGGGAGGACTCACCAAGACAGGTCTCCTGTCCATCACAGGACAAACACATAGAGACGGATAAGAAAAGACATTCACATTCACAGGTCTTCAGTTAAAAAATACATTTATGTTTTAGGACTGTCCAGAGTCAAACCCACAAGATTATCACTATGAAACTACACTAATGCAGGTATTTGGAGTGAAGTGATTTTAATAGATCGTTTTGTTTGCCTGTAAGACCAACATCTGATCAATATCCATCCAAATCTGTTTTTGGTATTTGGCATGCAACCTGCAAAATGTGGGAACAGAGGCTGCATGTTGCCAGTCGCATATATCCGGAGTAAGATAATCAATTATCTCTACAATGCTGTGGTTTCTTTTTGTTTTCCTTTTTTTTTTGACAACTTTCATGAATGCTCATGCATCAGAAGATTTCTGAGCATGACTGAACCGACTTACAGACAAACCTCAATCAGTTCCACCATAAGAACTATCTGAAGGTTCTCAAGCAGTTTTCAGGCTTGTGCATGTTCATTTTCATGTGCAAAAAAAGTAGCTGCATTAAAAACGTGCAAACTAATTAGTAGTGAGAGGTAAATGACGGAGGGAAAAAAAAGAAAAGCAGCTCGAGCCCGATCAAAAAGAGGGAGTCAGTATCCTTGGTGCAACTATACCACTTTAAAGTCTACACAGGATCCATGGGAATCGAGCCAAGCGCTGGAGCTCCTCCAGAGTCGTTCCAGATCAGATCCACACAGCCACTGTCTCTTTGTTACTGGGCTCCTATAGGCTATCCATCATCTCACTGTGGCCAGTTTGCAATTAGGATAACATCTTGGCTTTCTTTCAATACGAGCTGCCGCCTCCTCATCGTCCTCTCTCCTCGCTCCGTCTCCTCCTCCCTGCCTCACTCATTCAGTCCCCTGTCCCTTTCCCTTCAGCTCATGTTCTTCTGCTTCCACACAAAATGCGTTTCCACTGTCGACGCCCAGAGGAGCTTCCTCTCTCAGCTCCTAACCACTCACAATGAAGAGCACACAACTTCCTGAACTCCAGTTAACCCCTGCCGTCACAGGCTAAACGGCCCTTTGACGTGCTGCTTTTTACACCGAGGTCTCTCCCAGGTGTTGAGGGGTGCTCGGGTCTTTTGTTCTTCCAGGGATGTCTGTTCAAATCTCTGCCTCATGCTGGCTGTGAATTATTGTCGCTGCACAAAAAGCTGCCAGGTTCCACCGGCAGATGAACGCATGCATGGCTCAAGCACATGCCAAAAGACACATACACGGATGTCGGAACACAAGCAACAGCCGCAGTAACACATGGCTCAAACATTGTCAAAAGCCTAATCTGCTCGCACATCCACAGGGAGCAGGCATGATGTGGGAGGCTTGTTGTTGTCGTCGTCATTTTTTGTGCTCCGTTTTCACGGGCGACCGAAAGACAGTGAAGGCGTCCACAGAGAGCAGAGCTCAATGATGCAGCTTATCCACATTCAGTACTGAGTGACTGTGGACACACAGTGTGACAGTACAGTCTGTACAATATCCAACTACGTTACACTAAGATGAGGAGGAAAAAGACGTTTTGTTCTTTTTTGGAGTTTGACGGCGAACAGCGAATTTCATTGAGTTGAAACACAATTTGTGTCGCGGGATTTTTCTTTACAATTTAAGAAGAAATAAAAACAAAATGGATTACTTTGTCTATTGCTTATGTGAGTAAAACAATAATTTTTAGAACTCAATGAAACAAAACCTTTCCGTAATCTTTAGTGCAAAACCACATAAGTAACAAGGCGAGACAATTGCGGACTATATCATGATCGTCAAAATTTGTGCGCTCAGACTAACAACAAACTTTTATATCTGTTAAGGAACAGTGTTCAGAGATCTGAGGACTAACACAATATGTAGAGTTTGATCAACAAACAGTTCAAGGAGAACAAAAGCTGCACTGGTTTCTTCAGACATGCAATAATTTGCTGCATTCTTCCTGTTCTTCAAAATATTTTTAAAGAAACTTCACAAAAACAAATTCACAACTCAATAAGGAAAAAAAAAACAAAAATAAAAAACAAAAAAAACTGTTCGTTGAAGCCCTGAATACAGATCTTGTGACTTTTCAATGCTGCTCCTGAGGCAAGTCAGCATGAACCCAACACACAAACTACAACCAGCCTCTTCTGAGAAGAACTCTGCAAAATAACGCTCACAATTATTTCAACATTTATTCCTTCATGTGTAAAGACCTCTGCCAGCATTGCTCCAAACGCTCCCCAACGTCCTGCTGCTCATTAAATGCATCAACATATGATTCACATGATTTTCATTAAACCATTCAGTGACTCTCATGTCGGCGTCGGTTTGTTTTGTTTCAGCGTATCACCCATATGTTCTTAATCTATATATTTATTGTCAACAAGGTGTTTCTGGTAAAATAAAGGTAAAATAAAAAATATTCATATTTAGATGTTACTGCTACAGTGTGAAACCTGCACGGGATTAAGCGATGGATGGATAGATGGATGTGTGGAATCCTTTTAAAGGAATATGATGAATCATGTCCATTTATAACAACGGCTGTTACCTCCTCGATTAAATTAATCAATTAAAATCACTAGATGAGTAAAACGGGTAGATCAAGTGGGCTCAACTGCTGTCAAAGCACCTCGGCCACGCAATTTATGTGCATTAGCTTTGAACAATGTGGGTGAAAAAAAAAGTGGCTTCTTTAAAAGAAAGACAGCACAACCACAGAGAGGCAGAGAGAGTTTCAAAAGATAATACAACTGATTATATACTTCATGGAAAATAGTTTAGAATCCATACAGTGGTTTTAAAATCTGGCTTTAATTTGTCCTCCCTTATTGTGGGAGGTTTTTGGTATTTAACGGGTTGTTGCTACACTTTGTTGCAGGAAAATAAAAACATTCTGTCTTCCTCTGTACTCTTGATGCAGTCTGGTTGGACACTCGGCACGCAAACTTTCTATTATCTAGAATTAGAATTAATCTGAGAATAACATGTCTCACACTTCTCCTTCATTACTGTGCATGTTCTCTTGAATATTTTATCACAGAGTCTTTGACTTTATGAATGGTTTCCGCCATATTGTGCTTTGTGTGGGCTCAAACTAATCTGTGAGCTGAATCTGGACTTTTTTGGGAGTTTCTTTTTCGTCTGGTTCAGTTTTGATCATGAATACTTGAGCTTCTTTGACTCGATTACTGTGAAGGATGAAAGGCTGAGTTGTTTTACCTAAAGCAGTCTTTTGGACTAAATAAATAAGACCTAAACTAATCCAGTTCAGGGATGGGAAACCTTGATTAAAGCAAGTAACAGAGGGCAGAAAGGTGTACTGTAAGAATATATAGAAGTTACAGTGAGTAAATTTCTAAAAATTTTAATTCATTGTTTGATTTCTTATTGTATTTCCAGACAATATGGACAATTTGACACACTGCAATTTTTTATGGCATTATATACAATATACATATATCATTCATTTTTTCTCCACAATGAATATATGTCTAGTATATTACCAATCAATACCAACATTACTTGTAAGAATTGAAATGTCTGCTAATAATTGTTGTTACTGTTATTGTCATTGTTTTTCATACTTATTATTTATTGTTCTTTTCTTTTGCTACTCTTCTTCTATTTACTGTCCACTTGGTGCTGTAACAATGCAAATTTGCGCACTGTCGGACAAATAAAGGAATGTCTTTTCTTATATTGGGTTCAAACAAGGTTAATATGACTGTCCTCTCTTTAAACCTGTACAACTTATCATGTATTAATGTCTGGAAAATTGGCTTGCATATCGCAAAGAATAGGGATAGTGGCGCCTCTTCTTAGTCCCTCTGCTCACTTTACTTGTGTTTGCCATTTTGCAGTCACCTTTACCAAACGTTTTCCAGAGTAATTTATTGTGGTTTACTAAAGTCAACCATGTTTTAGCTGAAGGGGTACAGTATATATGTAAATACTCACTGTGGATACACCATCCTAATCATTAACAAAGACACAGATCACGATTTACCGTTGTCGATGTCACTTGATCATGCTTAAATTCGGCATTCAATTTCTGCACCTTCATTAATGGTAATCAATACTGTCAGCGGCTTTCATGCTTTTACTGTAACTCAGAATCATCATTTGTAGAAGGCAACAAGTAACAATCCAGTTTGAGCGAATGTAAGGAGTAAGGAGTACAGGTATTTGTGTGCATATGTAGGAATAAAAGCATAAAGTAGCTCAGGTGGCAGATATTTAGTTTGAAAATCAGGAAGTTATTGACAGCCTTTGATTGGCTGAGCTTTTTCCTTTGCCTGCTGTGCAGGCCTCTATACACCACAGAGGGAAGAATGAATAGCTCTCCAGTGGCTACTACTAACAGGTGGCCTTGACTGACTCACAGTCCTTTCATGCTGACCGTGACGAGAGTCGTGACTCCACTAATAAAGAAAGAAAGCAACGACTCAATTAGACGGGATGGGGAGTGGAAAAGGTGGTCTTCTGGGAAACCGAATCAATTCAAGTAACTTTGTGATTTCGCATAATCAACTAAGAATAATGTCACGAATGACGTCACAGCCAGAGTAGTCACATGAGGGATTTATGCACGTTCAGTTCTTTGTACATGACAACAATCTGCTGGAAACACCATTGTTTCCATGTTTGTTGGCTTGCGTTCACCTTGGACTGACAGACTGGAGTGCTGAGCCCTCATAGTCTCAATTGTTAGAGGGGGGGTTGTTTTCTACTCAGAACATTGCAGGTTCGATCCCCCTGTATCCAGTGAACTCTGCACGGATGTCAATCCTTGCAAGTCGGGAGTGACGCACAGGAGGTAATGATATAGACTTGACACTGTCCACATGTCAAAATGACACTGAGCCTAAAATTGCTCCGTGTGGATGTGAGAGATTAACGATGTAAAGCACTTTGAGGAATGCTGAAGTAGTGGAAACGTGCAGTATAAGTGAATTCCATTTCCAAAAGAATTACATCGTTGACAAAATTCAGCCAAAGAAAAAGCCTTGCATTACAATAACTGCAGCTCTTTGCTGAAGTGAAATACAATGTAAGCAAGCAGTTTTCAGAGATAGCCATTCATGTTCCACATTTTATATTTATCTATTAATATTAACCCCCCCCCCTCCATATGTCAGACACAGCCCATGGTGCACTATGTAATAGTGAGTTTTTAATGTTGTTATGCGAATATTTCTTCTTTAAAGATACCAATTTTTAGAAGAGGTACTCGTTTTGGTGTCGACATGCTTTTTATAGAAAAGAATAAACATCGGCAGTACTAAAAGACTGGCAGGGCGTAAACAAACTGAAACGTCATAAAGAAGGTTTTTACCTCATGTTGAACCCACACAGCACAAAGTACAGATGCAGAGTGAGCGTGCCACGGGATGGAAGGAAGCCTCTGGTCTAGGTGCATTTAAAAAAAAAAAAAAAAAAAACTTTGCATAACACAGACAGGACGACATACGATGATATATGAGACCTACAGTTAAGCTGGAATGAAATTAATTAATTTTGTCATTTATTTAGTTATCATTTATTTATTTTATTAAATTTTTTTCAACTTCTTTACACATTTTGTATGAAAAAGGGCTCACTTTATAGTCCCTGCTGCTTTCCCAGATGTTTCTCACACATATGACAGGAGGCGACTACCCACTTCCAAAAATGTGAACACAATGTAAAAAGTATGAATAACAATATTGTGCAAATCCTCACTATTGCCATAACCCCCAAAAATGATTCACAATAGAACATAGTTAACACATTCTGTCTTAAAAAGTATGACACATTACTATTTCATGACAAATAATCAATTTTAGCTTTGATGGCAACCACACATTTTAGATGGATAGGGAAAAAACTGCTTTAAAGTAAGTTAGTTGTGAGTGGTATTCACAGTAACCAGCTGGGGAAGACGGTTGCAAACATTGAGGTAAATATGCAGCAAGTCTCCAAGACGTATAGATGGCGAGAGGCTCACAAATCTGTTTTTCCTAAACTGATATAATAATAATATCACCTATAATGCATAATATTATTCTCGGTGGAGGAACCTTTGAGCAGTAAAGCGAAGAGATGATTCTAGATTACAAACAACAGCATGGGCTCAATAACGCTTTCCATAAATCATGGTCTGTGAACACACCTTGTCATGCTCTCCACAAATGTATGTTGAAGCTGTATCATGGAAAGTAGAAGTCATTTGTGACCAGAAAAAAACAAATAAATAAATAAAATATTGTCAGCTTTAATGGGCCAGAGCTCATTTGAAATGATCTGCGAGAAAATGGAAAATTGTTCCGTGGTCAAATCAATTTGAGATAACTGAGGACGGCCCAGCTTATTTTCATTGCACTTGGAGAAAATCCAGCGTCTGTGATAGTATCGAGTAACATCATGTTGCAAGCTTACACATCTGGAAAGAAAATGCTGAAAAGTAAAGAGAGGTTTGAGAGCAACATCTGCTCCCATCCAAACTTCTATTTCAGGAAAAGTCTTGTGTATTTTAGCCGAGCTAGACAATATACTGTATCCATCTCAGCAGTACAGCTTCACAGTAGAAGAATTGGGACAAGCTCGCTCATCTGCAGTTCAGATCTTACACCAGAACAAACATTTGGTGCATCAAAAAACAAAAACATTGGCACAGAAGATAGTGGACTATTGAGCAGCTCCTTACCAGAATCTTATGAGTGATAAGAATGGGAATATCTTCTTTCCCAAAAGCTTCAGGAATTGGTTTCATCAATTGCCAGAGGTTGAGAAGGCTCTCGTTATAGAGAATGGGAATGATATACATTTCATTCATTTCATTTATTACTTTATTTGAATGCGACATTGCATATTGATTAACAGACACACAGTGCTGTAAATATGCCAGACTTAGCGCAGAGCTAATTTCCATCTGCAGTCCCATGGGGTAAAACCATACCACCAAACACAAACATACATCGTTACTATAATACATGTACCTCCAAAACTGCACTTCACAGTTCCCCCTCACTGGGGATCGAGTACTAGTCTCACTATTCTTTTTTTTTTAATGAATTCATTAAGAGGTGGCAGGGCCAGGGTGTTCAACACTCTGTACACAAGGCAATTAGTTAAAAAAAAAAAAAGATTTTCAGAATTTAAAAGATTGAATTTTTCTATCAAGGCACATATATGATAAGACTGAGGCTTTCGATCAAATATCTTGATAGCTTTTTTATATAGTTGTTCAATTGGCTTAAACGCAGTGACACCAGCAAAGGACCACACTGTGAAGCAGTATTCCATGTGGGAGAATACCACACATGGGTGGTAGGATTTTGTGGTCTCTGTTGTGATGAAAGGTCGGATTTGTTTGAAGTTTTGTAAGTTCAATGTAATTGCATTTGTGACTTTTTTAATTTGTTTTTTGAATGTGAGATTGGAGTCCAGCATGACCCCAAGATATTTGAACTTGGGTACCAAGTCCAATTCTCCACCAACCAAGAACACAAAGGATCAGCCTTGTGTTGATGGTTGTTAAACAGTTTTTTTTTGCTGAACATCATGCAGTTTTTTTTTTAGTTGAGCATGAGGCTACTTTGTTTAAGCCAGTCATGCACTTTGCTTAGTCCATTTGTGAGGTTGGCAGCAATTGTTCCAACAATCAGCGCCCTGGATGAACAACACAGCATCTTCAGCATACGTCAATATATTAAGCTCAGGGCAGACATCTGATAGGTCAGTGATTTATAATGAAAATAGCAAAGGCCCAAGCACAGAACCCTGTGGGACTCCAACATCACTGCTGAGACACTGGGATTGTACTCCAGTTGTAGAGACACACTGTGTTCCAAATAAGAGTGAAACTATGCTAAGGAGTCTGCTGAGAAATTGAAACATGTGAGCTTATTCAAAAGGATTTGGTGGTTGACTGTGTCAAACGCCTTCTTGAGATCTAGAAACACAGCGCTGACACAAGGGTTTTTGTCCAATAACAATTTCAGTTTTTCAATGAAAAAGCAGTTTGCCGTCTCTGTAGAGTGATTTGGCCAGAAACCAAAATGCATTCTATGCAGTGGAGAGTATCCTGCAATACAATGACACAAAGTTATCTTGTCCCAGATATACCAGTGTCATCAATTTCAAAACAACCTAAAAATTAATGCACAATGGTCTCACTTTTAGCTTCTGATATGTTGTTAATGTTTTATTGTGTCCCACCTATTTGGGACATGTAATAACACTTTCAAGCCCTTTCTCTTGACGTTGGAGGTTGTCTATCTTTTAGAGAAAAAACATTTGCCCTGCAGGTAAGAGAGAATATGGCGCTATGTGAGCCTGTCGTTTATCAAAGGGAAAGCTGTTATTTTGAACATTTTCTGTAGTGCACTAAATTAGTTTTTGTGACTAAGAATTAGAAAGGAAAGCTGATACTGCCCTCAGGTCTGCATGCTAAGTGCCACCACCAGCCACTGGTTAGTTGTCCTCAACACCAAAGACTGAAAGCATGGGGGAAGACGAAGATATATTGTGGCACATAAACACACATCAACAACAATTTATCATATTTTTTTCTCTTCAGCATTGCACATATTGAAGAAATGAGATGCAGTGCTGAGATAAAAAAAAAAAAAGGCTTTTGTGGCTCTAGTGGGTGGATTTTGATTAGTATTGATACCTCTGAGACAAGCAAGGTGTTTCTTCTCATTTAGAGTCATCTTAGCCTAATGTGTGAATATATAGATAAATGGGTATAGAGACACAAGGGAGCACAATGCATTTATTTGCAATACAAGTAAATGATCCGCCACGCCAACTATCAAGTCACTTCCATGCTCTTGTTCATAACACTGAAGATACTTGACGGCCTAATTACAGATGGGACAACTGAGGAGAATGAAGAAATTAATTACCTGTCAGCATCAGGTTGGTGTTACAACCCTCCTTTTAAGAATTATTAACATTTTTATTTTGATTTCCCTCCTTCAACTAAGATCTTTTTTAAGATCTCTGAGGATCCTGTGAGGTTGCTTCTTCACTTTTAACCATCTTTTTTTTTCTTTTTTCTTAATAAAGGGACTTTTCAAACACTAAAAGGCAGAGCAGACACTAATGTTTAGCCCTAAAGAAACATCATGTATTTCAAAAGAAAGTTTGTTTTTATATTCGGATAGTTTTCAGACTCCCAGAAGATGTCTATGGTGAGGAAGAGACTCCAACCGATATTGGAAACCCGGATTGAGCAGGAGCCGTTAAAGATTCTGTCCTGGTTGTGGAACAACAGGCCATATTGTCTCCCTCTCAGATATTATTGAGGGAACATGGGAGTTTGACAGTCCAGTGTGTTTTGTGGACATGGAGTAGGCTTGAGACTACCAAGACATCTTGTGAGGTGTTCAAGTGTAGGAGGAACCTTCACCACTGCTGTCAGCTATCCGGTCTCTGTACTTGGTGTGAGCTGTGTCCGTATGCTCGGCATTAAGTCAGACTTATTCAAGGTGAGTGTTGGACTCCGCCAAGGTTGAGCTTCAGCCCTCCTTTTGTTTGGGATGTTCGTGGACAGGGTGTGAAGGTGCAGCCAAGGGCAGTGGCCAAAGAGTGGCGCCTCTGCTTTTTGCAGATGATGTACTCCTGACACCGTCACATGAGAGCCTGCAGCAAACACTGGGGGAGTTTGCTGCCAAGTATGAGGTGGGTGGGATGCCAATCATTAGCTCCAAGTCTTTGTTCCTTGCAAATAAAAGGATAGTATGCCCTCTCCAGGTAGATGAAACAGCCTTCTCCAGGGGGATAAGTTCAAGTATATTTCAGTCCTGTTTACGGAAGACAGAAGGAGGGATTGTGCCACAGATCAGCTCCAGATTTAAAACGGACTGTTGGGGGTGAAGAGGAAGTTGAACAGTAAAATAAAGCTGTCTGTTTACTGCTTTGATCTGCATACACACCCTCACCTATGGTTGAAAAGGTTTGGTCATGAGTGAAAGAATGAGATTTGCAGATACAGATGCAGATGAAATGAGCTTTCTCTGCAGTACTCTGGCCATATTCTCTGTAACAGAGGGAGGAGTTCATGTCGAGCTGCTACTCCTCCACTGATGAGGGAAGCCAGTTCAACGTGGTTCTGGCTTCTGACTAGGATGCCACATGGTCGCCTTTCATTATAGATTTATCAAGTACGTCCGAATGAGAAGGGGCTCTAGAGCTCGGCGTCTCTCAGTAGAGTGAGAGGATGTTGCAGCAGACAGAGATGTCTGGACTTCATTGCTCTCCAGAATGTGGACTAAGAAAATGGATGGATAGATTATACAAGTTCTGGTGAGCCCTCTCACATCAAATAAGGAAGAAATCGGTTCAGCTTCAGGCTTGCGGCACCTTTGTATGGAGTTTGCAGGTTGCTTGTGTGACACCTCTGTGAGTGATACTGCTTCATCTCACCAACCAAAGAAATGCTTGTTAGATCAACTGTTGACTTCACTTTCCCTGTAAACCTGTTTAGGCTGTACCCTGCCTTTTGCACAATGTTGGATTCAGCTTTGAGCCACAGTTAAAGAGTTTTTAGCGCTAAATAAAGGTATATGGTAATTCCAACTGTATAAAGTTAATATGCATTCCTATATTTGTTCGTTACAGTTATGCAATGGATTCAGTTCTGAAGCTGTGTGTTAGTTTTTCTGCTATTTCATACATTTCTGTGATATACTAATATCATTTTGTGCACATAATTACTTCCTCATTTTGAACAATGTCCTGTTAAGTGGTGAGCTCCTTATATAAGACCCGCTGACTCAGAATTTCCCATATTTACTCATCAAGGCCTTAGTGAAAGAGAAGAATTACGGAGAAGACATTACTCTGGTTTGGGGTGAGTCATCTTCATCGCTCAGGAGCAGTTTTCACTGGGTTCAATATATCTTATATTTTGTTAGAGGGGGCTTCACCTCTACCTGCAGTCCTCTCAGGTTTTTCTGATGTGAGATCTGAAAAGATTATCTTAGTATCAGTCGGACCAGCAGAGGAAGATGAGACCTCAATACACTGATCAGTGGACACTCGTGGTCAGACACAATCCAATGATAGCGTGTAATCGGGTCCCACAGTTTCAATCGGCATGTGGAAAAAAGAACGAATTAAAAAAAAAAAAGATAATACAGATAAGTGAGCTCTGAGGACATTGTACTTGTTTTTTTTTTTTTTTTTTAATGACCCTGGAGGGTAAACAAGTGAAAGAGAAAGTAAAAAATCATTTTCTCTATGAATTATTTCTTTTTCTCTCTCGGTTGTTCATGATGCTGGGAAATCACACATATTATCTAATTATTGATTGATTTAGAGCAACATAGCATAGTTTTTTTTTCACTACCCCCCCACACAAACGCAAACACACACACACACACACACACACACACACACACACACACACACACACACACACACACACACACACACACACACACACACACACACACACACACACACACACACACACACACATACACACACACACACACACATTATGACATTGTGAAAATAATGTTTTTAAACTGAGTCTGAGACTTTGACCATTTTTCAGATGACGAAAGGAAGGTAAACCATGGATATCTTAACTATTATAAATAAGTTCATCAAACTAAACAGCTCTACGTATGAAACTCCAGCTCTATATTTATATTTATCTGTCTGTAGGACAATAGAAACACTTGCTGGGACAAAACATCTGGGACGACCCTGCCTGGACAAACTGCCTGTATGCAAGCTTCAAGGTGTCCGCTCCACATCATTACCTTTTCAACACTCCATGAATAAGTGAAACTTTCAGCGAAAGTGACATCTTATTAGCAGGGGAGTCTGAGGGGCTCCTGTCTGAACGAACTGACCAAACATTGTTTTTCATGCTGCTGCTTCTATTACCCAACATATGATCATAAATAACTTTTAATACAGATTTAAATGTGCAGCTCAAAGAGGATGTCCCAATGTAGGGAGATCCCCCAGAAACAATGAAAGAGCTCATGAAAGAGCTCTCTTTGAGATCACATTCTGCACACATAGGAGAAGGTGAAAGTGAACTTGGTTTGTCCCCGTCTGAGGCTCCTGTTGTATGATCGCAGCGTCATTCAAGAGAAGACATTGCTCCGATTCTCTGACATGGTCAGCTGTAACTGTTGTCTCTATTGACTCTTATTTCCAGTAAGAGGATGAATACACTGACGGACTCTGCAGCTGCAAACACCACTGTATTGGGGGAAAAAGGGCCAGTCTTTGCCAAAGTAATCCCTTGGCAAAGACTGGTGCCCCAGACATTAGTGCAGCGATGATCCACACAGAAAGGGGCTGGGCGATGTTGTGTACTTTGGGTCACCAGACACTGACATTGTCCTTGTAGTGACAATTGTATATTTACTCTGTCTTTCATTTGTATTGTACAGTGTGCTCACATCTTTCGCAGTTGTGCTTATTCCAGTGCGAAAGGCTGATATCCTGTGCTCCCTGACAGCTTTGGCGCTCACTGCCAGCACGGCTGACCTGCCAAACTGCTGTGTTGTTTATTCAGGTGTGTCAAAGACTCAGTGTGACATCATTGCGTTCACCTATGTGTGAATTAAATTGTCCTGGGGAGGGTTGAATTCAGCAAGGGTCCATTAAAAATAGGCTATGGCCAGATGATGAGTGCAGACAGGTGTGATTGTTTTTAAAGATGGGGGAGAAAAAAAAAAACACCCGCTCTCATTAAAGAGGAGATGAAAGGTGAACGACCATTTTTTTTTCTGAATCATTCACTCTAGCATTCTTCATGTGCGTAAAACTCACCATGTGTGGGAGTAAGCAATGACTCTTTCCAAACCCACACAATATGTCCATAAATAGCCCCACTTACGTAAAAAAAAAAATCATATCATGTATTTCCAGTGAACATATAGTGATGGTTTAAGAAAGCCTGCAGCAAACACGAGGAAGGCCACATCATTTGCAGGAGTTTATTGTGCAGAAGAGCAGGACATCACTGCACCCTGCTGTTCTGCTATTAATGAAAGATCAATTCATTAGTCCATTCTGAATAGATGACTAACAGACCACTGGGATATGCACTGAGGCTCCATAGCGGGAAGCACACCTGCAGCATGGAGTGTTGAATCAATTTTCCTGAGAGGCCAGGGCTGTGCTGAATTGGGAATATTTCCACCTCAATCACGTGGATGGACTGTCATTGATCATAACTGTTATCAGTACACACACGCACACACGGCTCTGTGAACAGCCGATAAGATGTGCATGTGTCTTTTTTTGAATGCAACACATCAAGAGCCAAAAACATGTGTCTCCCAAATAATAGAGGGTAGCCTATACAGGGCTGCCTCAGATTAGACGAAGCATTAAAAACAACAAATGCATTCGATGATGTGCATAAAATAAAGAGATCGCGAAAAAACAACCCAGATAGATACAAGTTGGACACGTTAATGTCACATAAAACGGCCTTCACGCCAAATCATAAATACTACGCGTATTCACATGAGCACAGATGGCTACAGGCGTCTTTATGGGGCGCAGATCTGGAGGATCGCAGCCGTTCACACTCGGTGATACGGCACATTAATTTTCAATTTGCGGCTCCACCGTGCAACGTTATACAGTCCACATTCTACATCCAATGTTGTAAGCATATGCGCTAATTATCGCTCGGTGTTCTGACATCCCACCGGACAGGAGAGCATCTCTGCGCGCCCCCGAAAGAAGCGGCAGCACCACAAAGACACATGCTCCATATGTACAGCAGATAAATAAGCGCGTCCGTCTCCCTACCTGTGCCGTGAGCCAGATCGATGCCCGGTTCGGTGACTATGTTCGGGTCACTTTGAGATCTGCCTCGTTGCAGACAGCCGTCTAGTCCATCGGATGTAGCCATGGGGGAGGCAGCGCAGGAATCCTGAATAAAATATTGAAAACCCAACCGGAGGCAGGCAAGGTCAGGAGGAAAAGCAGCGAGCGAGAGTGGATTTAATTCGCTCTGACAACAGCCGCTTTGAGCATCTAGCGGGGAGCCATGGCTGAGCTGAAATTCCGTGTGTGTGTGTGTGTGTGTGTGTGTGTGTGTGTGTGTGTGTGTGTGTGTGTGTGTGTGTGTGTGTGTGTGTGTGTGTGTGTGTGTGTGTGTGTGTGTGTCTGGGCCGTGTGCGGAGATGATGCGTGGAGGAGGGAGGGAGGGATGGAGGGAGGGAGGGAGGGAGGGAGGGAGGGAGGGATGGGTGGGTGTTGTGCCCCCGATGATGCCAGCGGCTTGACGATGCCCATCCCTGTCCAGCAACCCGAGCAGATCTCCCAACAGCACCCCACTCACCTTCTTAACCTACATTTTATTTAACATGCATGCGGGTCATTTTTATGGTTTTCAGTAAAACAGGCTTGGAACTGTTTATTATATGCTGTGTGTTAGTTTCAGGCATGGTAATGAAACGCCTAAACGACTTACAATATACGAACGTGGTTGTTTAGGTAATTTCTGAATATACGATATGATTCTTTGTTATTTGATGTGCTGAATTGTGTCTGCATATGTTCATTCGCCGTGTGTATGGGAGCGCCTTTTAATATGAAACATTCCTTCAGACTGCTTCCAAAAGTCTGGATTATTATTTATTTTCAGTTATTTTCATCGAGTGGGAATCCTCTTCCAAATTAGATATTACTCGTAAAATGTAGAAATATAAATTTATATAGCAGACATACGTCACTGCCACTGACTCCATATGGAAGCAGCTCATTGGCCAGTTCTACGCGTGACGCAGAACGCGGAAGTGAACTCACTGAAAAATGGCAGCTCGCAGGTGCAGTCACTCGGCTTTCCTGTTCTTTCTCTTCACTTTGACGGTAAACGCTTTGGTAGACGGTCACGAAAGGACGTTAACCAATGGCCACCATGCCGGAGTGGTTGATAATCCACAAGCAGCTGAGGAAGCGCGCGAGCAGCCTGTGGTGGAGGAGAGGCGATGGGAAGCAACCGAGGTTCAAGAAGCGACGTCGGCTGATGCTGCAGACGTGAAACAGGCCACATCTTCCCCCCAAGCCACGGTCCCCCCGTCAGTACCACCGCCTAAAGACGACTTTCAGGAGGAGTTAGTGATCAGACCCCTGCATTCGGGAGATATTTATGCCAGCTTCCAGTTTCGCACTCTGTGGGAGACAGATTTCACGAGGGGAAACAAAGGTAAGCGCACCTTTAGCAGTCAACAAACACGCAGTGACCCCACACCTGTGTCTCTTCATGTGATGTATACATGATGTAAATGCAAAATTTGAAATATTGATGTTTGAACGTCGCTGAAATAAACCTTTACAGCTCCTACATGTTCTAAATGCATGTTCATAAATAGGGTTGGGTATCGTCATTGTCACGATACATACCTCGATACATGGGTTGTGATATCTACTTTTATGGTCACGATACGATTGATACGTACCTCGATACATGGGTTACAATACAATAAGTACCTCGATACCTCAGTTACGATACATACTTTGACACCAGGGTTATGAAACAATTTGTACCTTGATACATGGGTTTAGAGATACATTTGATATGTACCGTAGTGTAATATGGTACGATATGATTCAATACGTATGAATTTATTGTCTCGTATAAAGCCTGTCAATTAAACTATGTCTTATAATACTGGTAAAATAGTTGAAAACTCATAGGTCTCACTTTTATTCATTGAAAACAAGTGTGTGACTGCAGAGAGCTTCAGTGCACACTGCAAGGCCACATGTATGTATGTATGTTTGTATGTGTGTGTGTGCGTGCAAAATACTTCAAATGCAACAGACTGGCTCCATACCATCGAAGGGCACTGCTCATGTTGGGAGGCGATGTCTGCGACGATGGCCGGCTCCTTACCTGCTAGGTCCCACTCCTCCAACGCCGTTTTCAATAAGTCCAGTGTTGCTTCCAGCATGGCTCTCATCTGCACAACGTGCATCGTTCACTCCCAGTCCTCAGATATGTGGGTAAGATTTACATCTCATCACATATCTGAGGACTGAGAACTAATATCACTATGTGAGCTGGCACTGCTCACTTTTCAGTGTGTTGTCTTTGCAGGTCAACGTGCAGCTTGGCCAGGTTGTGCCGTATTCCAGTGTGGCAATGTTTGCAAACGGCTCGTGTTTTGTCCATTTGATTACTCCCCTCTTTGGTTTTGAAACCAAAATAAACACAGATGAATGCTTTTAAAGATGATGGTGCTCACAATGTTTTCCTTGGCCGTAAATTTGGCCACTGGTCTCACTTCCTGTTTGAAAAGACAAACTTGCGCTCCACAGAAATCTGCCACATCACCGAACGGACTCGTGTCCACTGTCAGTGGTATCAAAACTGGGGGCTGAAATATTATTATCATATTGTTGTTTTTTTAAAACATTAAAATGTACCTAAGTAGTGATATTTTGTGTTCAGCCCTTTTCATAAATGACAATAGATGTTGATAAACATTGTGACCATTGTCTTGGCCTATGAGTAATTTAAAAAAGTAAAACAAGATAAAAAAAAATTCGTTTTATTTAGTGTTTTTATTTGTTCGAATGAAGCCAAATACTATGACTGTTTCAGAAATACACATGATGACATGGATCTGAAATTTGGGGCCCTGCTAACTTTTCAATGGCCCCACAACCATTGAAACCCAGTTCAGATTCCCCGTTAGTGAGTTAACAATCCAGTGTATGCTGGATATGCTGTATGCATGATATGCATACATCCATGCACATTAACTGGATTAACAGGTTTCCCTGTGATGTATTTGGCTGCAATATATTCTGTCACTAATGTTAGAAGGCCTTTTCAAGTTTTCTTGCAATGTCTCAAAGTCTTTTATTCTATTAACATTATCTATTCCTATATTTACTTCTCAGTGTCCCACTACCGGCTTTTCCCCAAGTCTCTGGGCCAGGTCATTTCCAAGTTCTCCGTGCGAGAGCTGCACATCTCCTTCACTCAGGGCTACTGGAGGACCATGCAGTGGGGACAGCCGTTCTTGCCCTCCCCTCCTGGAGCTGAGCTCTGGGTTTGGTTCCAGGACACAGTGACAGAGTGAGTGCGCCCTCTATTGGCCGCAGAGCATTGAACACATGAATGAGTCACGTCTTCAGATCGACAGGAGGATCGTCGCCAAACAAGCCTGTTTCCCATTTAAAAACTACAGGCCAGACGTAAATCACATACATTTTCTGCCAGCTATACGATAACTATGAACTGAAGCTTTATATTTATATTAATATTACACGTAGAGCCTGGGGTATTACATACAACAAACACTATTTATATTCATAATGAGCACAAGACTAAAAACATTTTCCATTTACTATTATTTTGACTGACAACTACATGTCTTGTTTGAATTAGAAGAATTGTACGTTAATACTTTTCCAGTTTGGGTTTTTATCAATCATTTGAATGTTTACTTAGTTTGTTTCTTTTGTGCTATTTTGCAGTGTGGATGCCACATGGAAGGAGCTGACCAATGTTTTGTCTGGTATCTTCTGCGCTTCACTGAACTTCATTGACTCTACTAACACTGTGCAGCCCAGTGCCTCCTTCAAACCGCTGGGAGTAGGAAATGGTACGGCCTGCTCAGCCTCCCTCTGTGTGAAGCATCATAGTGATTGTGGAAGCAAATGATGTGTTCAGCTAATGGCCTTGCCTGGTCAGTGTGGTTGTGACTTCACGGCATCCATTTAAATTCTCCCAGCAAATTAGTGACAGACAGGGCTGTGTCGTACTTTCTTTCTTTTTTAGCCATCTTAACATGCTTTGCCTTTTGTATTCAAATGAGATATTCGTGCCACAGGACATGAGCAAACGGAGTTTACTCAGACTAATGAAAAAAAGTAATCAAACATTTTAATTGATGGTTATCTTTATAAAATCAAAAATGTTCGCTGACGTCTGACTCGCCAGTATTAATAAGTGATCACTCTCCATGAAAACAATGGCTCGTTGTGTTTTGTTGAGGAGCAACCGCATTCAACTTTTCATTGCAGAACCTCTCTGGTGCCACAGCACACAGAGGGTCTTTGAGCAGTTTTCTCACAAGACCAGATACATTCCTGCCTCAACTGACTCCGGAAGTTTCATGTTATTCCTTTGACTTGATCAGAGCCGGAATGTAGCAGCTTTTATCCACTGAACATCTTCTCGAAATGTCTGAGCTGTGAAAGGATTCAAAAGTTTCTTTCATTAAGCGTTTTGGTTAGATTACATTTTTACTACTAGTGGAGTTGTTGTGGACAGTGTTTTAATATGAAGTAAAGAACATGCAGAAAAACACAAAAGTGTTTATTTCAGGAAACATAAGCTCAGAATAATAGTCATGTCATACGAGTGAAGGCTTCTGATAACACACCAGTTGGCTCATTGTCTTTTTATTATCAAACTCACTATGAGAACGAGTCTGGGCCCCTACGCTTCATTGTAGGTCTCCTGTTGCTTCTCTTCTGTAGAGCTGGACAATGACCTGGCTTCTTTATACCAGATGTCACCTCACGTTCAGGGTTCTAGGAGACGAGAGTATTATTATAGAAAATAGGAATCCCAGCAGTAAATCGTTGGATTGTAGTAATATGCAGAATTGTACTTTCTTTAGATCCGGGTTAATTTTCCGATGAATTTTAAAAAGTGGTTGAACAAATATTCTGTTCAACAACTTCCCTGTTGGGGGACAACATTTTCCTCAGAGATGCAGAAACTCTTTCCCAACTGTTGACTTAAATCCGACCTGGGCAAACGGCAGCTTGCGAGACCAACCTACTACTGCAGCTTTAGTGCAAGCAGTACACAACTATGACACACAAGCGCTTACCTTTAATTTATCATGTTGGTTTCTTCGTATTACTTTCATTCTGTAGTTGATTTTGTGTGTATACCTGACCCGTTTTAGTATCGGATTACCACAAAACCAAAACAACTAAAAGTGAAGCACAATAGTCTTTCTCTGCCTTGTGGTGATGCGGCCTCAATCTGTTATTTGTGATTCGTCGTTTCTCTGTATACAGACAACAGAATGATTTTATTTGTGTGTTTGTGTCCTGAACTTGAAGTGACAGACCACCACTTCCTGCGCTACGCCACCCTCCCACGAGAGATAGTTTGCACCGAGAATCTGACACCTTGGAAGAAACTGTTGCCGTGTGGATCCAAGGTGAGTACATTTGTGCCTCCAAGAGTCTGTAGCTGTTTGCCGTTCTGAAGACGCAGCACCGCTCCCTTTTTATCCTGCGTTTTACTGCAGCCAGCTCACTTTTCCTGTTCTGTTTCTTTGTGTGGCCGGGCCGCCCCTGCAGGCAGGTCTCGCCGTCCTGTTGAAGTCGGAGAAGCTGTTCCACAGCAGTTTTCACTCCCAGGCTGTGCACATCAGGCCCGTGTGCCGGGACTGGCAGTGCAGATCAATGTCCTGGGAGCTGAGGCAGACACTGAATGTGGTGTTTGACCTGCACACGTCCGGGCAGGGAAAACGAGGTAACCTTCAGAGCATTTCTCTGTGTTTATACAGTTAATTGGTGTTTCATTGAAGCCCCCTTCTTTTATCTTTCTGTTTGCCCCTTCAGAGTGGTCCTTGTTCAAGATGTTCTCTCGGACTCTGACAGAAGCTTGTCCACTGGCCTCCTCCAGCAAAATATATATTGACGTCACAGACAACCCCGAGGTTTGCTCTTTCAATCCATTTATGACATGTAATGTACAAATGGAAATCTCCAGTAGTCTAATTTGAAGAAGTTTTGTCGCCGTCTTGCAGGGAGAGCAGTTTGACCTCAGCCCAGCCACTTCCCTCCTGAGTCAGGCGATGGTGCTCGGCGACAGGCGGACTTTCTCAGTCTACGATCTGACCCAACAAGCGACCTTTGGCAGTGTGCGCTCCCTCAACCTGTTGATCCGCTGGAAGTCCTCTGACGGTGAGTGAAAAGAACAGCGAGCTCTCAGTAACCCACATAGTTCAATTGATCAACAACAACTTCATTCTTATTGGACCGTTTGTATATGACGTCCTGCTCAAAGTGCTTCATGAGGAAGAGAAAAAAACAGTGAACTCATCACAATAAAAAAAACGGTTTGATGGTTTTTCACTGTTTTATTGTTCGAGATGTTGTCTTTGGTCTACTTTTATTTCTAAGATGACGTTCTTGATCGTATCGTTATCTGATTGGTGCGCACTAATTTTCGAAGTTTTAGCAACTATTGTTATTTTCAAAATATAATCTGTCTGAACAATTTCACATCACCTAATATGGCCCAAAGGAAGCAAAGATGATGCATGCATGCATTTTTAGCTAATTGAATAAAATCTCTCAAATGTATTTGTGCTGTACTTTTCATACAAATGGAAAACGACACAAAGGGATTTACCCAATAAAAGCAATAATCTCACACATTTAGGCGAAGACACAACAGTGGACTGAAGAATAATCAATGGGGATGCGCCAAAGACTGAGTCACAATTAAAATAAACTTAAATAATGAATAAGTTTTATTATTTGAATAATATTTAACACAGAATGTATGAAGCTTTAAAATTTAATTCTAAGCCAATAACCTAAAAATCAGATTGAAAGGGAGCTCCTAAGTTTGCTTTTAAAAAATATGAACACTTCTTTTTTCAGGAAAGCTGCTCCACCAATGTGGGCTGTACCAAGAAAACGATGAATCACAGTGTGTTTCTGTTCTAACTTTAGAGATAATTAAAAGCTCCTTCCCAAGGACCTGGAGGCTCTAGAGCTGGGAGGGGGGAGGGGGGGGGGCAATTTATCTCCCTAAGGAGCCACATGAAACTTTAAAACTGTGGTGAGGCGCTCAGCCTGAAGATGGCTTCAGTTACCTCAATAGAAATATATTCCAGCTTTATTCAGCTGCTGTTCCGGATCTGCACGTGTGTTTTTTTTTATATATATTTTTGTAATCGTTGCTCAAATTTCAACCTTCGAACTCTGATTTGTTCCCCACAATACAAACCCACAACTTAACCTTTCACTTCAGTTAGTTATGCTCTCAAACGTGCACAGAATCACAAAGGCTGTGGCCCGGTTCTGCTCCAGAGGGTTCATATAAGAAGAAACTGTGGAGAATAGTGAGGACATAAATTAGGAATTTCATAAACCAGTAAAAGAATCTCAAAACGAACAGACTGATACAGCCACTTTAAAATTGGAGTAACATGTGCTCTCTTATTGCAATAGTGAATTCTGCAGGGGGAAAAAGAAAGCATCGGTATATCTATAATGAGTTGGGAAAGAATGGGTCGCACTCTAGAAATGTTCTTAAGATGAGAAAATTCAGTTTGAGGTTCTCTCTTTGAATGTCTGTCTTCTACACTTTGTCGCCTCTCTGCAGGTGACATGCTGCGCCCCCTGCTGCACGCCGAGCGTTACGTGGCCGGATACGGACTCCAGGCAGGAGAGATTCACACGCTCATGTACAACCACCACCCCTACAGGTCCTTCCCTGTGCTGCTGCTGGACTCTGTGCCCTGGTACCTCCGCCTCTACATCCACACGCTCACCGTCACCAGCAAAGGAAAGGAAAACAAGCCAAGTGAGTGGTGTTTTAGAAAACACATGGCCAACTATATGGTTGATAAATAGAAGCTGCTGATCACAACTGGTTACTTTTTCAAATGACAGGAATCTGATCGGCCTCATACAGTCCAGAGTTTATATAGATTTTGTACATTGACTGTGCTCCCTAAAGTAACGTGCTTTACTTTAACACAAGGTTTCTGATTAAGATTAAGTCATTGTACATGCAACAAAATGTGTCATGGTTAAGAGTAATTTCAATTATTCAAATAGTAGTTTTCAGTCAACTTTACATTAGAAATAATTTGATTTTATTAAACTGTGAAAAGGACATCATGTTCTAACTGTTAGTTTAATTTTTCTTCATGCAGATGCTTCTTTTCACCACAAGATATCAAACACTTGAATGCAGTGGAAAATTGTCTCTTGCAAGGCCCTACTTCAAAACCTTCCTCAAGTGCAGCTATTTTGGGAGTTTTGTTATATATGATAGTATGCATATATAAATCCAAACACTGTATAAAACCAGGTGGTTTCCAGGTTCTCGCCCTGAGTTTCTTTCTCCGTTTCTGCCAGGTTACATCCACTACCAGCCATCTAAGGACCGTGTGAGCCCCCACCTGCTGGAGATGCTGGTCCAGCTTCCCCCCAACTCCGTGACTGAGGTCACGGTGCAGTTTGAGAGGGCTCTGCTCAAATGGACCGAGTACACACCCGACCCCAACCATGGCTTCTACGTCGGGTACGCACCGCTGGTTGTTTTCAAGAAGTTTTTTGGGAAGATGAATTTCTTCCTAAAAGTCACTACCTTGTCTTTTCCTCTTTTTAGATCTTCAGTGATCAGTTCTCTTGTACCAAGCACTGTTGCCATGGATACGAACAGTACCCAGGAAAGACCACTTTTCAGCTCCTTGTAAGTGAAGTAACTTATTTCTCTGAGGCTATGACTTACTGTAGGCTTTATCTGAGTTTCTGTCGATAAAAAGCAACTGTATCGTAATTGAAATGCTTAAATTGACCATCTCCCACTAGTTTTCCAAGTAAAGAGGAATCCAGCTACTTTGTGCGCGTCTACACGGAGCCTCTGCTCGTCAACCTGCCCACCCCAGACTTCAGCATGCCATATAACGTCATCTGCCTGACCTGCACTGTTGTGGCCGTGGGCTACGGCTCCTTGTACAACCTGCTGACGAGAAGCTTCCAGATCGAAGAGCCCAACCCCGGACTGGCCAAGCGGATAGCGAACGTGATCCGCAGGATGAGGGGCGTGCCACCGCTCTGAAGCTGAGCCAGAACGCAGAGTGGACCCTCTGAGAAGAAACTTGTGCTCAGCTCTGGAAGAAGTAAGTCAAACACTGATATGGATGTTTTTTCCCAAAAGTTCAACTTGAAGGTTTTGTTTTCGAATTGAAGGAGACGATTACCGTTGAACATTTTATTTGGGATGTTTTCCTGAAAGACAGCAAAAATGCCACCCTTTTGGTTTGCTTGGATGAAAAACAGTTTGGGATCTTTTGAGAACAAAGGGAACCGAACCTGGACCGTGAATCTGGAGTAGCTGGCAACTGCATCCATGTTTGTTTTGATTTTGATCATCATTACTGCACAATGCAGTGATGCCATCACTGTGGGGGGAAACTGTGGTCAAAATACTTGCCTACTATCCAGTTGGTTTTACTTTACGCTGTCTCTGACATCTTTGTTTATTTATATTTGAATTCTTCTTTCCCAGAAAATGTATATGAAATGACGCACTAAAAGTAAAGTGTGAAATATCTAGTGTCTTTTCATGCTCTTCTAAAGTGGCTTTGGATCTTGTGACTACTGCATAAATATGGTCGACTCGTGAAAACAAACTCATTATCAGGTAAAACAAACAGTTTCTATTTACCGGCAGTTCCACACGAATCACGCCACAGATTGTGTTGGTACTAAATCCCATTTCCATGGATGGATACCCATTGATTTCAGCTAAACCTTTACATCAACAAGAGTCACTTTTTTTCTTCAACCATAAGCCGTGACAGGAAATTTAAGAGCTCTTCAGTACAATTTTTTCAGGTTCAACCAAAAAAGGATAATTTATCCAGCAATATTTTTTATATGAAAGTGATACAACACAATTCATGCATTGGTATAAAACAAAAAGACATTTCTACAGAAAGAAAAAATACTAAAAACTAAAATTGTTTTTTCAAATTCATAATAATGTTATTTGAATCCATTTGTTCCAGAGAAAAAATAATCACCTTTATTCCAAAGTGTTTTGCACTGATTTATGAATGCATGCTTGAATGTTCAATGGGACTGTCTCCATGGTTACTACTCTTTTAGCTTGATGAATCTATATATCACTTATGAGTTCAAAATGGTTTTATCGCTTCATAATTCTGTCGAATACGTTAAATGTCATCGTATGTTTCTTTCTTCTTTTAGCCACTGCGCTCTCACATTGTTGTCTACCAAGAGGTGCATTCTGTTTTACACGAGTGTTGGATCTGTACTGTGTGTGTATGTGACCGGGCTTTTCAATAAACTGAGCGCTGTCTTTCGGGTAGTTTGCCCTCAATTATGCCAACGGGAGATTTACGTTTCATAACATAATTACCTCAGTTTTATATCGACTCACACGCAAATAAATATCCAAGCGATGATACAAACGCTGGTAAATGAAGGAAACTCACATCCCAGAAAGATTGGCAAACGCCATCCCGTAATTTCACCGCCTGAATCAGAAATGAATATTCATGCCATTTTCATCCAGATCATATTTTTCCTATTCAGTCACGCAAATCAGCTCTGAATGGACTCCTGATGTACCAAACCTGCACTGCAAGGCTTGAACCAGCATCAACAAAAACAGACATTATTCAATTTTTACTTCCATTTTATTGACTCCCACGTTGTGTTAAAAGCTTTTTCACCAACTGAGGAAATGCTGGATTTTCAAACTGGAAAAAGCAAAGTAGACCAAACTAACACTAATTTAAACAATGAGCTAATTTGATCTTCATCCAAACCCAGTTTTAGTACTCCTGTCTACCAGCTTTACAGTAGAATTTCCTCCATTACATCCATCTTTCTGTGCTTTAGTGCTTTAGCCAAACCCATCCAACTCATGGTAAAGGCCAGATATACCCTGGACTGGTCACCAGTCCACCCACAGTCAACTCTACAGGTAAGTTCGGGTCATCGGTTAACGTCACATGCATGTTTATGAACCGTGAGGGAAAACCTGAGTTCCCAAAGGAAAATTCCTGCATTCATGGCACCAGAGACGAGAAAGACCACTTGCGACTGTAATTAACAACAATTGATTGGTTGGTTGGTTGACTGAGGTGGAGTACCTTCTCTCTTTAATGATCATCAATGCAAACGGATGTCATATGGAAAGTTTGACTTTTTGAACAATGTGCCCTTCAAGTGAGCTCTTCCTGTTGGATATGATTAGTAACCAGCTACAAACCACACTTTCTTTTATTTTCCAGCATCAAACAAGTTTGACACGACACATTTTAGACTTTCTGATCATTACTTGGTTTCATTTTAATCTCAGCTGACTGCAGCACAAGTAAAACAGATTTATCACGGAACATCTCATTGATGAAAACAAGCGCACATAATATACCCAGGTGTTCACTCACATGCCAACTCTGCCCTCAGCCCCCGTCAATCCCGTTATAGATGAATTCAGCTCTATAGTTATAAATATCATTCATGCTATTGCTCTATCATTGACAGCCCCAGTTCGAGATAAAGATGTGTGCAGTAGGAGAAAAACCTCATGGATGAATGACATATTAGTAAAAGCTCAGTGCTATATGAATAAACTCGCCCTGCCTTGAGGCGAGATCACTATTTATAAACCCTTGTCGTGGTAAAACTGTAGCGTAAGATCACAAGTGGTATTTAACAATGTTTTCCTGCTTTAAAGTGGAAATGCCATTTTATTTTAAGGAAATGACACATTAACGAAGGCCAAAAAGTGAATCACTTACATTTAGTTTTGATTAAATGACCAGTCATTTGATTTTTTTGAGGAATTTTAGTTTTCAATGCTGATAAATAATTTGTTACGAGGAGTGGGTAAATCCCATTTATTCTAGTATAAAGAACACCTGCGTAAAGAAAAAAGAATCAATGTCAGGTCAAAGACTATTGTGTCTCTCTCTGATGATATAATGAAACTCCTACCAGCAAAAACGGTATTGATCTTCGCTCACCGCTGCATCACTCGTTATTGCTGCCATCTGTGGTTCAGCTTTGGTCTTTATTCTTGAAAAGTGCGACTCTTAGTGGACAAAATAGGAAAAGCTGGAGAATGAAAAGAATGAACGTTACTTTCATTGAAAGACTGCAAAGTCTCCTCTGGATTTTTTCTACGTTATTCTATGTCCCTGATTGAGGAGGGATGAATAAAAATAAACGAGGGCCGTCCGTTATTGCACTTGAAGGAGCCAACACTTCAGTGTCTGGGAGCAATTTGTCTCCATCCCTAAATAAAAAAAGAAATCTGGCTATTAAATCTGATCCTGACATGGACTTTAGTTTCTTCATCAGAGCATTAAGTTAAATTAATTTTTTTAGTAAGTAAAACACTTGCAGGTTCCTGTAGATATCTAATCTGAAGAGTCAAGGAAGGTCACCTCCCTCAGTCCCGTCACTGATTAGTTCCTACTGCTCGGTACCAGAGAGGATCCTGGTCTATAGGAGTGTGTGTTGTGTGTACGGAATACAATGACCATGCTTGCACGTTTGATATGTTTACATATTGGAAACGTGCAATATGGATTAATTTAATCTTACTTCTCTGTCTTGGACTATTAATTACTGTGACCTGACATGTAACCTGCAAAAGCTCGGCAGTGTAGGAATGAAACTACATCATTTAGTGTGTGTGTGTGTCTGTGTCTGTGTCTGTAACATTAGATTTATTCATATATTTTCTCTTATTAACTGTAACATTTTATCCTTTAGTGTGAAAATGCCCCACAAAAAGGTGCTTTCAAAAAATAACAAGGAGCTGTGAGTCGGTGAATGGGGAGAGACCCCTGACTAGAGGAACACAACAGGTAAGAACAAGATTGAACAGTTTCTCATGGACAACATATAATAATAGACACCACATTGCAATTAGTCATTTACTGATACATTGTTAGTGCTCTAATTTTGTTTATATGTGCTGCAAAGTTGCACTGATCTCTACTTTTTCCCCCAAAAACTTCACCCACAAAATAAATATATATAAGGAAACTCAAGGGCTTCATTTCAGTAGCAAATGGGGCATAATTCTGCTCCAGCTCCTCGTGCACCAGCAGTTTGTGAGAGGACAAACCATAGGCCCTACTCATGGCCACGCTATCATCTGACTATAATTCAAAAAGGAAAGCCATAAGAACAATATTTTAATCTGGACCAAGCAGGGAGAAATTGAGTCTAAGGAGGTTTTGTTATTATAAATAGTAAAGGTTTTACCATATTGTTAACTTTATGTTTTCTTCATTTTTAATTGTTTGATCACTTTTCACTTGAACTCGATTCAGTGTAATTCTACATTCTTACATCCATTTCATTGTTGTCGGACAGCTGGTTCTCATTGCTTCTGTCTTTTTAGGATTTGCCACTTTCAACTGGAGAGCTTAGCGCTGATTTTTCCAAACGTGTATTTGGCACTGGCATTTGGCTGCAAACTTGTTTGGTGAACGCCTTTTTCATGAATGTCTGTATAATTATAGGGCGCTCAAGCGTGTTGCCTTAGGCGTTCTCTGGCTCATCGGTTATATTGTTGAATTTGTTTGTGCAAACACAAGCAACAGGTACTGTAAATGTTTGAGTCCGTGCTGTGAAGCAATTGACTTGAAATGATATTGGTTTCTCTCGAATCCAGACGGAATGCTCATATACCATTGGAGCTGGGGCTTTTATTACCTCCCACATTTTTCAAATGCCCAAGTTTTTATCTAAACAAACATGGCCCCATTTCTGGCAAGCGCATTGAGGAAAAAACACAGACCTCTCTGTTTGGGCGGTCAGTGATTATCACCCGTCACATTTGCCAACAAACAAGCAAGGAACACAAACAAAAGGAAAGGCAGCATACCACAAGGCAACGTGGTCAGCTGCACATGCCTTGTTTTCTTAATACCAGCCAGAGAAAGTTTAATTACAGAGCCTTTTCTTGAAATCTCTTGTGTGTTTATGTAGTTTGCTGAACTAGTGTATTTTAGCCAAAAGCTCCGCTTAAGATGGATTTTAAGATATGACGCAATAGTGATTTCCTGTTGCTCCAGAACTTTGTGTTCACATTTGTAAATAATTATTATTATTATCTTTTTTTCTGTAAACTCTTCCCGTTCTTGGCACATCTCATCCTTTGTTTTCACAGTCATGCACTCATCTCATTTAAAAGAGCCCAGCAACATTGTGGACTGAGAAACGGCAAGATGACACATTCATGACACAGTGTTAGGCAGCGGTTATGGAGGATGTTTATTGGGAGAGAGACAAAGAGTCCCAAAGTGTGTCATACTCTAAAAAAGACGTTTTTTCTATATAGGAGATTAATATTTATAGCTTACATGGGGAAAACGTGAAAGAAAATTTGACTAAGATTTTTCCAGCTACAAATCTTTAATGCAAGAGACACAAGTGTCTTCTTAGATAACTAAACCTTTTTTATGAACAGTACAAAATACATGTCGCACTTTGGTGTAAGAGACAAAAAAAAAAAAGTTTGCTATTTTTTTGTGTTCTTGCATTAAAGAACCTGATAAGTGCACTTTAGGGTGTTTGGGTGCAGATGGTTTGATCAGCAGGGCTCACTGCAGGCATGGCCGCAGGTTGTCTTGCAGCATTTCTGCTCCCCTGGACACTGACCGTCATGGTAGCAGTACTCGGCACACATGGGAGTACCCTGGGGCAGCCCGCAGCGTCCTCGCTTCACTTGAATAGCAAAGATAAAAATACACTCAGTTAAAGAAAAAAAAAAAAAGTACTAATCAAACAAGGAATATTTTCACCCCTTGATAATTTCACCTGTGTATGGTGCGATGCACTCGTGTCCACATCCATTGCTGCAGCACTTCTCGTCGTTGGGACAGTCACTGTCCTCAGAGCAAAATTCAGCACACAGTCCTGAGCCCCACTGTCTGCGAGGACACCGTCCCGGCTTCACTGAAGGGAGACGGGAATCAATGTTTACAAGCAGCCCGAAACACTGAGTCATGTGACATTAAAAAAAACAATGCAGAAAATCAGTCCGGAAGAAATGTCACACCGAGGGCCAATTCTTCCTCACTATTCAAATATTCAATATATAGCACAGCTGTGAAAGAATCTTAAAAGCCAGCGCTGGCATTATTTCAGATAGGATTGTTTCAGGTTTTTTTTGGGAGCTTTCAAAGTTTCAACACATGCAGCACAGCACAGTTTTGAAAAAAATAAAATAAAATACTGGCAAGAGGCATGTTTGTTGCTGTTTGATGAAGCACAGACTCGGTCTTGAATTAATAGCAGTTCAATAACTACTGTTGAACAAATGAATTAATAGCTGCCCACTTGAGAATAGGTGAAACATTGTGGTTTGTACTGAAAGCAGGGGGAACACAGACAGCTCCGCAGTCAACAACACAGCATTTGTGTTCTGCAGGACAGTCTTCATCACACACACACACACACCCTTTATGTGATGGGACAACATTAAGGCGTTACGGACAGTGGGCAAGTTTTGGAAGAATTTCTGAGAGAAAGGGCTTGTAGAGCAGAAACAGAGGTCAGCTGAAACATTCTTGAAGGTTGCCTGGTCATACACTTGGTTTGTAAGATACACCATGCGTTATACAAAAGAAAAGAAACATACCTGTTAAATTGCGCGGATCCTCTGCAGAAGAAACGGTGTCAAAGTGAATAATAGCACCAAATGCCAACAACAGTGCACAGACTGTGGACCAGTGTTGCTCCATGTTAACTCTTTGCCCACAAGAATGTAACTCCTCTTTGGACAAATATGTCAGTACATAGTCTTCTGACTGAACAGAGCAGTCAGAAGACGCTGGGTCCTTGTGCCTGCAGAGTTACATTTCCTGACATTTTGTTTTGAAAAGATCTGATGAGAATAAAAGTCCTCCTACTAGAATGTTCATGCACATCCTTAAATGACCCACAAACAAAGGGACACATTCAAAAAAAACTGTAATCAACAATGTATTCAAACAACAGAATAGATGTTTTTCCAGCCCTCAACACCATGCCACCATGAAAACAATTAACCAGAAAGTCAATGATGTTGTAAGTCAAGTGGGTGGTCCAACCAAGATGAACACAAAGAACAGAGCCAGTCCGGCACATTATTCTTTGGAACTTTATAAAGAGGTGTATAATTATAACAAGCACAGGACGTTGAGTCCATGTTCCATTTTAGTAGGTGAATATTCCAACCTGAAGGCCTAAAAGTCAACATCTAAAGTCAGTCAAGCTGCAATTTGGCAAAAACACCCAGTCGAGCACTCATGACTGATCTCCTCACCATTTCTGAATCAGAAAACTTTGATCCCAGAGAGAAACACGGATGAAACACTTTTTACACCTACACAGTACTGATTCATACTCCAACAGGTCTATGACAAATGAATAGACTTAATACAATTACTGTATAATTTCTTTTCTTCTTGAATTGTAGAACACAGGGCTGTTGATTCACCTTAGATCACAAATTTGAAGTAAATACAACATCCTGACAACCCACAGCCAAGAGTCATTTTACAATTTAAAACTTCTCCAACATGCAACATACTCACTTTCTTTTTTTTTTAGAATATATTCTTTTCATAGTCATAGAGTCGTTGCAATTTGTGTGTACTTATTATTAATTAAGTAGAGGGTAGCTCAGTCTTTGGATGTGGCTGAATTATGTCTGCAGCACAGTGTACTGTTGTGGGCAGTGACCTGGGAAAGAGTGAGAGTAGTGCTCCATTTCCACGGTACAAAATGGGCCGGTATGGGTTAAAGTGTCAGTGGGATGTGACGTCGCAACAGTAGCCTCAGCTGGGGGCAGGCCCCGACCGTACCGTACCAAACTGTCCCATTCCATCTAGGCACATTTTGTGCTGTGGAATCGGGAATGAGGTAGTGGGACACACCGTCACGTTGAGAAAGCAAGGGGGGATGAAAGTCATCCAGGAAGAGGCATGGACATCCTTTGAGGAGGAGTGATGGTTGGAATGCGGCAGCTTGGCGCCCAGACTGAGTGCAGCTGAGTGTCGATTTTCCTGGAGTAAGAGGTGGACGGCTGAGCCTCAACAAACCATCAGACTGGACACACGAAAAAAAGCCCGATATATCCCGCTGTCACCAGGTGACAACAATCACACACTCGGGCACAGATGAAAGGCATCAAGGCTGAGAGCAGCAATCAAGATGCAAGGAGAGGAAGTCAAGTGTGAAGACAGAGAACTTCAAAATAATAACACCGGAAAGAGCAAACATGCACCATGGACAGTACCCCTTATTAAGAGGCCACACAGTGGGACAGTGGTTTGCATCAAGGTCAAGGGTTCAAATACCAGGTCTTTCCATGTGGCTTTTGCATGTTCTGGGTTACAGTCCAAAAACATCCATGTGACGTTAACTGGTGACCATAAAATGCCCATAGGTGTGAACGTGAGTGTGTGCGGTTGGGTCTTTCTGTGTTTGTATTGTGTTTCGCTGGCGATCTGTTCAGGGTGTGTCATAGTTAGCTGAGATTGGCTTCAGCACCCTGCTAACCTGTACAAGATAAAGATGTATTGAGGGGTGGATGAATATCTCATCCGGTTTTACAGTTTCACCCTAACCCTGCTTAAGAAGAACAGATAATTCAGCTTACCAAATGTCTGGTGTTTTAAATCCAAAATTCACACACAAAAAAAGAAGTCAAAAAACGTTTTTTTCATGCAATAGTTTGTTTTATTGGCTTACAAAGAAAAGATTTAGAGCAAGAATTTCCACACCACCCTTTAACCAAAGAGATTTAATCATATAAAGAGCAAACTTTGTGCAAGGCTATTAAACCTTTCTGTTAAATGCACTGCAATGCAATTGATTAAGTAGCAAAGCATAAAGAGAGAGATTAATACATTTTCCAATAAATGTTTTGATTCTAGCAATAAGGAAGCAATGCAACCACATCCCAGGAGGTAAAATCCAGCTTGTTGTAGATGGTCAAATCAGCAGAGCCCACTGCAGTAATGGCTGCTAGTTGATCTCAGCTGAACACTGCCCCTCATGAACAGAAGAACTCAGTTGTAATGATCATTTTTCACCTGGAAAAGAAGAGGAAAAGAAAATATTTCATACTGTTAATTACAAGAAAAGGACTCAACATCACACTAGATGAATTGACATAAAACTTACGGTTTCCTCCATATATATCACCCCCGTCTGAAAATAGGGGAACACAAACGCGTCGACATCCTATCATGCAGCACCTCTTATGTGCTGGGCAGTGAGAGTCCTTAGAGCACCTGTTCCTTCCAAATCTAAGACAGATGCGCCGGGGAAAGTTGGGGCACACTCCTGAAGAGGGAGCTAAATGGATATATGCAAAGAAAATGACAGCGTTTATTAAAGTGTTGAGGCTTTGTTCACTCAGCGGATTTCACCGATTCTTTGGTATTTGCCAAAGTTAAACAGTTATGTTGTTAAGAAGTGAGCATTTCAAGAGTCTCAGCTAAAATAACTCTTTAATTGGATATTATTTCTTTCACATCTCACTTGTACCTCTTTGGGGTGCAACACACACTCGTCCACATCCGTTGTAGCAGCACTTGTGATTTCCATTACAGTCATAGTCATCAGAGCACTCATGACGTGGATGAAAACACCTAGCGTTCCGGAACCAGGCCAAGCTGGGGCACTGTCCTGGCTTAACTGTGAAACACAGATCAAGATATTCTATGAGTGGAAATCCGACAAACATGTTTTTTTTTTACTACTTTTACTTTTCTTACAAATATTGACTTTTAGACTTGACAACTTTGTAGGTGATTATAAAACACTCTGGTTAAATAAATCTATAATGCTAAATAAATAATGGAAGAGTATTGTCATTGTAAAAGAAACATTCAATAATAGAAAAGATAAAAAAGGTCTTTAAGGCTGTGTTATTTCATGAACATCTCACATCTACTTCTTTTGGGTGCAACGCACACACGTCCGAATCCTTGGTCGCAGCACTTGTGATCGCCGTGGCAGTCATAGTCATAAGTGCACTCATGTTTCACATCTGAAAAACTCTTTACATAGGGGAACCTGGGTAAGCTGGGGCAGACTCCAGACTTGGCTGAAGAGAAAGACAAATCAGGCAAATGTGGAAATTTTTTACAGTCCATTACAGTCCTAGTCATCAGAGCACTCATGACGTGGATGAAAACACTTAGCATCCCCGAACCAGGCCAAGCTGGGGCACTATCCTGGCTTAACTGTGAAACACAGATCAAGATATTCGATGAGTGGAAATCCTACAAACATGTTTTTTTACTACTGTTACTTTTCTTACAAGTATTGACTTTTAGACTTGACAACTTTGTAGGTGATTATAAAACACTCTGGTTAAATAAATCTATAATGTTAAATAAATAAATAATGGAAGAGTATTGTTATTGTAAAAGAAACCTTCAATAATAGAAAAGATAAAAATGGTCTTTAAGGCTGTGTTATTTCATGAACATCTCATTTCTACCTCTTTTGGGTGCAACACACACGCGAAAAAATCCTTTGTAGCAGCACTTGTGATTTCCGTCACAGTCATAGTCATCATAGCATTCTTGTTTAATATGTGAAAAATGTTTCACATCGTCCCGGTGCAGGTTGGGGCACACTCCTGGCTTCACTGTAGAAAAAGACAAATCATGATGTTGTAAAAATGGAAATCCGAAAGACACATGTTTTTTTTAATTTGTTGTAACTGTCCTTGAAATGATGGATTTCAGGACTTGACCTTTCTCACTATCAGGTGATAAAACACCACTTTGCTAACATAGATTCATGTTATTTTCATTCAGATCTAACTTTTACCTGCTTTTGGTGGAAGACAAACACGTCTGCATCCTTGGTAGCAGCACTTGTAAATTCCTAGGCAGTCATAGTCGTCCTGGCACTCGTTTTTCACTCGTATAGAACATTTCAGATCTGCAGCCCAGCCAGACCTGGGGCACGCTCCTGACTTGCCTGAAGAGAAAGACAAAGCAACAAAACAGAAAATCATGAAAGTGCTATTTTGTTTTTTTCTGTTTCTTTGTTTGCAGACATTGCTCACCAACTTTTTATCATAAAAGAAACCTCACTGCTAAAAGAAAATGTGGAACATAGTAGGAATCTAACATGACTGAACAGTCAGAAGATGAGTGCAGAGCTTGAGACAAATGTGATTATTTCCAAATGATGAATATTCCTCCAAATGTTTCAGGAGGAAACATTCCAATAATTGTCTATGGCATAAGAAATGTGGATAGTATATCGAATATTTCATTCAAAATTTACTCAGTTTTAGAACTACTTAATATTAATGACTGAGACAGTCTTTGACCCCTAACCAGAGATTCCTGTTTGATAACAGAAATAGACTCCAATTAACTTTTTCATGTGACTGATCCGAAGACGTATTAAGGTCTATCAATGTGAAATCTCAACTGCAAGTCACAGCACCCTCGTATTCAGTGAAAACCTAACCACCTAAAAGCTGTATTAGTGTTACACTCAATGCAAAACAAGTACATTAGCAGTTCACATTTCAAATGAGATTAAAGAAATATACCTCTGGGGGATGCATCAGAGAGTCCGATTGCAACCAGAACCAGGATCAATGCACAGACTGTAGACAGGTGTCCCTCCATGTCTCCACTTCCTGCACACTTGAAGGCAAGTCATGATCAGGAAAAAGTCCAGGTGTATATATACTGTCGACAGAGCAAGAGAGTCAGAGGATTGGTCTGCTCAGACTGCCATCTTCTTTAATTATTAATAGATGGGTGTACTGACATGTCACTCCCTCTATTGTTGGCATGTCGTAAAAACGCACAAGTTGGACATTTTCACAGAAAAGCTATAATCAAGAATGTACTCAATGTTCCTAGAGAAGAAATGCAATGCTTACATATAACACTTGTAGCACCCCCCATAAAGTCTCTAATTCAGGGGTAGTTCTTTTGAATGTTGGGGGCGATGGGATGGGGGGTGGGGGTTGAATTAATCTGATTGAACAGGTACTCGGCATTCCAATGACATATGTCAACCTCTGCACCTGTTTCACTAATGTTCTTGGTAAAGTCATTTTTCTAGCGGGCTTGTCTCATTTCCATTGAACCTCTTCACAATAAAGCTCCATAAATGAAATCTCATTCATGTTTAAAATCCTTAAACCAGGAGGCCACCCTCTCTGGTGTTGTTGCTGTACTGGAGGTGTAGTCCTTTTTTATGTTGTGCAAAAGCTTGTTGGCAAAATAATCTCAGCCAGGACTTCGGGTTATGGTAGAAAGGGAGGCAATGATGATCAAAAGAATCTTTTTTTGTTCCTTGAAGAGAAGTATTGCCAAACAAAGGTTCCACTTTCTTTTACCCACAATGTGGCTCTAGTTTTAACCGGGCTACCGTATACTTCATTGAAAAGTATGATGGTGGCTCAAAATGTGTAAATACAGGCCACAATACTTGTCAAAACACACTACAAACTAACAGATGAATCATTTATATACCGCTTTAGTGTTTTTAAAAATGTCAAAGTTGCTACTATATCATACATCAATTACTGGCATCAATACTGATCAACTGTAATAATTTTAAAAAGCTAAAAACATGCATCTTCCTTTCAGTTTTCTACTTTACTCCAGCCTATCCCAGTCTCTGTGAAGTTCTCGACCCATGTACCAATTCATCTAATTGTTCTATAATTAGTAATAATGTTCACAAACACTATTTTTGATGTAGTTAAAATGTAATGTTTGGTTGACTTTAATTATCACTTGATGAATCAGATGATGCTCAAAAGCTACTATTTTCATTAAAAACTATTATCCTTCCAACAGTCAGACATTCTTGCATATATTTGAAAAACACCTTGACTACAACAGTAGCACAATAAGCACATATCTATATACACACTTCACAGTCCACCTTGTCCATCATGAGCTTGTCTTGTTTCAGCTCCCTTCACCTCACAACTGGAGACCCAGGAGGCACAGTTCTCAGTTCCCTTCTGTTTCTCATACACACTGTTGAATTCTAATCATCAGTCATCTTTGCCAAAGTCTCCCACTTCATTGATGATATTTACATTCAGGCCAGTTCAGCCCTTCAGCAATCGTGACCAAGAATCTCACAAAGTTCATCAAGAACGTACAAACTGGACCTACGAATGGAAAGTAAAACTTAGTTCAACTGTGAAAGATGCTCAAAGGACATATTTTTCCAGGTTGTGTCATTAAACAGTCACAAGTCTCATGTTCAGTTTAAAATAGTTAACGTTATCTTAAATCCACCATGGACTTGAGCCACCCTCTGCAGTTAAGAAAGCCAACTAGCATATATTCTTTTTTCATGAAACAGGATGTTTAAAGTTGATCGAACTGTTCCGAGATCAAAGATTTTTTTTAATGAATTCTCTCCTCACCTTTCTTTTATCTGTTTAAATCGGACAATCATACCTTAAGAAACTTGGCTTTATGCAAGGTGCGTATAAATTTTTTTACTCAACATGTTCTTGTCAGTCTCATAGAGTAGTTGGAATTTGACTGTACTTTATTATAATTGTGTATTGTTTAAAATAAATTGAGCTGTAATTCTCTGCATTTTAACTTTCTTCTTTTTAATGCTAGTTCATTTAAAAAAATTAGTTGTCCGTCCTTTATAATGTCTATGGTCCTTACCTGAACAAGCAGGTTATCAAGGGACAACTCATCCACAAAACTGCAACCCTGGCTAACTCATCCACGGATGAGATTTCAGAATTTTTTGGAGAAAATAAATCCTTTTACAATGCACTTTTACATGTTTTTATTTCAAGTTGATATTTTATAAATGTTTCATGTATCTCATATATGTCCATTTATATTTAGTATAGTATCATATGGCTTTGTTTGTCTTAGTTTACCATTCTCTTAATGGTAAACAAATTCAACAAGTGCATGTAAATACATTTTTAGGAATTACTTTTGATGAAAAGCTCAGTTGGAAGCCGTATATAAATATCCTAAAGTCAAAATTTGCAAAAGAAATATTGGCATAATGCGTAAAATCAGATCAGTATTCAGTATTTGATCTGCACTCAACTTGTTATATAACTCCCTCAATCTTCCATTTTTGAGTTATGGTGTGGAAATATGGGGAAATAATTATAAAAACAAATATTGATCACATTTTTCTTTTAATTCAGAAGAAGGCCATTGTGTCAAATATACTTCATAATCCTTCCAAATGTATTAAATATACTTTGAAATCCAATCCTTCAAATTAGGAATGTTGAAATAAACTGGACAAGATGTCTGGAACCACATGGACGAGTTGTCCAGGGTTGCAGTTTTGTGGATGAGTTGTCCATGCACCCGTGGCTCATTCCAGCATGCTTTGGTGCCAACAAAATAGGTGAGCAGAACATTTTCTCTGACCTGTTGTGTTAAGTTTCTGGAAGGTTCATCTTACTCCTAAGTGAAATTAATACTAAATTTGTGAAAGTGATTTTTGTAAACACATGGCAGTTCATACAGGTATATATAGTCAATGAAGTAGTAGTCTGATAAGCATCCGATAACGCATGGGAGCCTTATCCAAGTAGATTGTTGTTAAAAACACTGCCCCGCATTGTGTTCTCTGGCCATTTGTGATTTTGTGTACACATGATTTTAGACAGTTGTTTGTAAAGAGTTTGATTTCGAGGACTTCATACCCTCAGTTTGGGGAAACTGAGATATATTTCATAGAAATATAGTAGACGCAGGGTAGTTTGGTTATGTCAGGTATGGGAGTGTACACAGGCATATCGCCGTTTTAAAAAGTCTTAGACAGAGTTCTCATAGTGTTTAAAAGCTATAGTATATTCATCGTGGGTTCATAGAATTGATTGCCTGAACGAGTCTTTGATCTGTGATCTTAAACCATCAGTTCTGTCAACTGTGATGTAATTCATAGAATTACATAGATGTGTTTTTTTTAATAATGTGGAAAATGATGTGGTAGTTTAGATTAGTAGTTGCGTCGGGTAGCACATGCGGTGCTTATGCTTGGAATTATGAAAGACGTGTTTCAAAGGCGTAAGGATTTAACTTTTGTACTTGGGTAGTTGGAGTCATAAAGTTTTTGAGAGACTCATCGATAAATAATAATACTGACACTAAATAGAGACGCATGCCTATGTTTTGGAGTCAGAATGGAGGGTAGCGGTGTTGACTGTTGCACTTTTGAGGGTTTTGTGCGAGCGCATTGCAAAGTTCTTGTGCCGAGTGTTTAAAGTACTCTGTTGTGTGACTCAGACAGGTCAAAAGGACTGGATGAACGTTTTGAGATGGAAGAGTATGTGAGAGGGCAGTGATCTTTAAAATGGCTTCAAATGACTGTGCTCACAAGATGGTGTCTGTTGTTTGGAGACATACAGTTGTTGGGATTTATGGTTGGTTATTAGCATTGAATTACTGTAAGTAATAGATTACTGAGAGTAATAAATCACTGGAAGTAATTTATGAAAAATTGAAATTATTAATGGAAGTAAACGGTCATTTACTCATTAACAACTCCTAAAGTAATTGAGTAATTACTTAAAAGGGAAAAAAAATAATTATCAAAAATTATTTATTCATAAAAAAAATATTAATTTGCATAAATTTGTTATTTATGTATTAATAATAAATCGGGGCACCACCAGATAAACTGGAAATCGCTAATACCAAAATATCAGTCTCGTTTGTAAAAAGTTTATTTAAGTTAGTTTATATTTCTGCATAAAATATAACAATCTTAAATAGAATGGAAGGTGTGAGATCCGAGCACAGACTGTTACAAACCAGTGAATTGTCAACAATAAATACACAATAATCACCAAGAAGCGTTCAATTCAGCTAACAGGCATTTATTAACAAAATGTACTAATTCATAAATAATTCTGAAATCATTTCATAAATCAACACATTCAAGTAGCAAACGACATCTAACACGGAGATCTAATCTATTAAACAGCAAACAC
Organism: Lipophrys pholis; assembly: GCF_963383615.2. Taxonomy (NCBI): domain Eukaryota; kingdom Metazoa; phylum Chordata; class Actinopteri; order Blenniiformes; family Blenniidae; genus Lipophrys; species Lipophrys pholis. The sequence goes on from NC_137630.1 coordinate 18,943,915, forward strand.
TATGTACAAAGAGTGTGTGTGTGTGTGTGTGTGTGTGTGTGTGTGTGTGTGTGTGTGTGTGTGTGTGTGTGTGTGTGTGTGTGTGTAGTTGTAATTTGACTGTACTTTATTATAATTGTGTATTATTTCAATTTAATTGACCAGAACTTAGTTTTTTAATGCTAGTTCATTTTAAAGCATTGTCCTTTGGTTACATGATGCTTACCACTTGGTCCTCACCAGTAATTAGTAGGTGGGTCAGCTGGAATGTGCACCAAGCAACATTGCTAACCTTTGCTGTGGAAAACATAAGCGTGGCAACATTTTAACAGGAAAAAGCTATACTCTTGATTGTTCTCAAAATTCTAGCAGCACAAGGAACCTTTTCAAGCTCTATCCATCCTGGGTCTTACCCTCATCTCTCAATCACACTCCAAGAAGATTCTCAACTTCCAACCAGAAAGAACACGATCCACCTGGTCATTCTTTGACATGACTTCATAAATGCCTATGCGTCCAAGAAATCAAAAGTGAGACCTTTGGGGTGCTTCAGAAAAAATGGTTACGAACAAATTCCACTTCACAATTGGCAGCAGAAGAGCAGAGAGTTCAAGGTGTTCCGTACTGGAATAACAACAGTGATGCGAACCAAAGGTCTCTCAGGCTGGGGTTGTACTCACGACAGGATATATTCAGAGGGCAGCAGAGGCCATGGGTGTGGTTGAAACATGACTATAGAGCAGGGCACCAGTGTGGGCATAAACTAGAGAAAGAGTGAGTCTGGCGAATAGCACCCCCCCTCACTTTGGTCGAGGAAACAGGGATGTAAATGGTTCAGAGGAAGAGGCTGTGGTTGGACTGTGAAGTGCTGATTTTCTTGGACTTTTTTTGGAGTTGTTGAAAGCAGAGCCCCATCAAACAAGATCATAACCCAGGTCCTGTTTTCTATTAGGCAGCAGTCCATTCTTCTGATCCTCAATCTATATTCATAGTTGGATGTGTTATTACAGGTTGCTGTTAATGTTGTTCTATTCTATGCCTGTAAGCGTGTTTTCCTCTCTTCAGACTTCAAGTCAAGTGAAGTCAAGTCCTTTGTTCTTCACACAAAACAATTAGACATCGTATGATGTGCAGTGGATTGCTTTAGTACATGTTCCATTCATGATCAGTTCTTGCAGCATCACCTTCATTCACTTTGTCTCCACCTTTCAAAAGAGCTTTTTCTTTCATCCTAGTCTCTACAGGCTATTGGTGACCCAGGGTACAAAAATCCCTGAAAAGTTTCTGACAATGCATTTTGGGCAGTTTGTCCAAGTAGACTTGGCCATCCGGTCTGTCGCCTCGCAAGCACAAATGGGCAGTTGTTCCGGTAGTTACACAACCAACTGGCGAAATGCTAAACGGCACATTGGCTCATTTGAGTTCTAAGTGAACCAAGTCAGAACAATCAACCGACATAAAGGATTATGCACACTCAGCAGGAAGTTGCTCTATTCTCTGCCCATAAGCATGAATTTTCTCTCTTCAATCTTCATGATCATTTCTCATTGCATCAACTTCACTTTATCCCTATCACCTTCCCAAAAAGGCTTTTTTAAAATTTGGCCTAAAAGTTCCAACAAGCTCTTGGAGACCCAGGATTGTTTTTTAGGAAAGTTATGCATTTTTCTTCTCAGTACATTGGTACCTACCCAGAACTTAATGAAGCAGAAATTAGTGTTTTCGGTGTTCATCCAAAAAATCTGGGTGTCTAAAATGTATTTGGTCGGCAACTTGTGCTTTTTAACAATAATCTATTTCCTTTTTTCCCCTGCCATTTTTGCTGATGCATCCTATATCATTTCTTGCTTTGTTTAAATGTTGTCTTTTTGTTCTCTTAGGGTAATGGCTTCTTTTTATTGGTGATGGTTTCCACTTGTACCTGACTCACCTCATGCCCCTTATACCCCCTGCAGTTGACACATTGCTTCTATTTGCACCCCTAAGCTGTCCACTTGTAGACTCTGAACTGTGAAACAGTTTCTATTATCCTCTTATTAGTTTTAATTGGATATTGGATGCTTATTTGTTATCTGCATGCCACCTATAGCTCAGTCCCAAGGCCTAGAATGTCACAGTCACACATAATTAAATTCATAGAGGGTCAAACATGATTGTCAATACTTACATCAAAATCAACATTTTTACAGCAAAGGATATTTCATTCTTCAATGAAAAACATGAATGATGTAGAGAATCAAACGTGTTAACTTTTTGGAAAAGAAAAACTACATGGATCATAGGTCCATAGAATCAATACCACCCATGTGGATTCTGCATAAATAATTCCCCAGCATCTTTGAAACGAAATTCCTCCCAATTCCCCCCATCTCCCTTAGCATTGGAACGCATCAGGATGAGTCAAGGAATCCCAAACCAATCAAAGGCCGCCTTTCAAAAGGTATATCCCACTTGGTATCAATTGACCAATCACATCACTCAATACTTGGCATAATACAAAACCGGAAGTCAGTTGCTTATTATGTACTCGAGAAAATAATTTGCTATATTCCAGCAAAAAAAACCAATGGATTTAGACCAAATAATGATGGCCATTATACACATATTTTAGATGGCTTGGAGCAACCTGTCTGCTGTCTTTTTGACAGTCTTTTCCAAAAATTGACTGTCCAAATGATGGTTGGATGGTTTGCTGGGATTGTGTGGATTTAAAGTACCGGTATTGTAAAATTGGTATTTCACACTCGTGACATTGGAAAAGGTTTGATGGATTTAGTACAGGGGTGTCCAACCCCGGTCCTTGAGGGCCAGTGTCCTGCATGTTTTAGTTCTGCCCCTGCTTCAACATACCTGAATCTAATGACGATCTCATCACCAAGGTTATGAAAAAGCCAAATAACGAGCCTGTCCTGCATGTTTTAGCTCTCTCCCAGTTTCAACACACATGATTGCAATGAGGGGCTCGTATATAGATAGTTGGGTGCCTGTCATTTCTATTTTTACTCGTTCAGTTCAGTTCAGTTCAGTTCAGTTCAATTCATAAATTTAAGCTATTAAAGGAAATTCAGTTTTCTGTTTTAATGAAATGATTTAAAATGAAATAGCTCATTGGGTGCTGTATGGTGGAGCAGTGATTTGCCTCACAGCGAGGATATCATGTGTTCAAATACCAACCGTGCCTTCCTGTGTGGAGTTTGCATGTTCTCACTGTGTGCATGTGGATGTTCTCCCACAGTCCAAAAACTTGCATATGAGGTTAATTGGTGATCATAAATTGTACCTTGGTGTAAATGTGAGTGTGTGTGGTTTTCTGACCCTGTGTATGGACTGGTGACTTGTCCCAGGTTGACACTGTCCTCTACTACAGTTAGCCGGGATCTGCTCCAGCACCCTGCAACCCTGCACATACGGTTTTAGTTTCACCCTAACCCTGCTTATGAAGAACAGATACTTCTGCTTAGAAAATGTTTGGTGTTTTAAATGCAAAGTTGAAAAAAGAAAACACAAATTTTTTTTTGTGCAGTGGTTTGTTTTATTGGCTTACAAAGAAAAGATTCAGAGCAAGAATTGCCACACCATCCTTTAACCAAGGATGCTTAATCATGTGAAGAGCAAACTTTGTGCAAAGCTATTAAATATTTCTGTTAAATGTACTGCAATGCCATTTATTAAGTAGCAAAGCATAAAGAGAGAGATGAATACATTTTTCAAAAAATGTTTTGATTCTAGCAATAAGGAAACAATGCAACCACATCCCAGGAGGTAAAATCCAGCTTGTTGTAGATGGTCAAATCAGCAGAGCCCACTGCAGTAATGGCTGCTAGTTAATCTCAGCTGAACACTGCCCCTCATGAACAGAAGAACTCAGTTGTGCTGACGATTTTTCACCTGGAAAAGAAGAGGAAAAGAAAATATTTCATACTGTCAATTACAAGAAAGGACTCACAATCACACTAGATGAATTGAAAAAACTTACGGTTTTCTCCAAATATATCACCCCATCTGAAGATAGGGGAAAACAAATGCGTCGACATCCTATCATGCAGCACCTCGTATGTGCTGGGCAGTGAGAGTCCTTAGAGCACCTGTTCCTTCCAAATCTACGGCAGTTGCGTCGGGGAAAGTTGGGGCACACTCCTGAAGAGGGAGCTAAATGGATATATACAAAGAAAATTATAGCGTTTATTAAAGTGTTGAGGCTTTGTTCACTCATGAAAAAACCCTTAACATTCCTATGATTTAATCTCCATCCCACCTTTGTATGGTGCAACGCACACACGTCCAAATCCTTGGTCGCAGCACTTGTGATCGCCGTGGCAGTCATAGTCATAAGTGCACTCATGTTTCACATCTGAAAAACTCTTTACATAGGGGAACCTGGGTAAGCTGGGGCAGACTCCAGACTTGGCTGAAGAGAAAGACAAATCAGGCAAATGTGGAAATGTTTTACAGTCCATTACAGTCCTAGTCATCAGAGCACTCATGACGTGGATGAAAACACTTAGCATCCCCGAACCAGGCCAAGCTGGGGCACTATCCTGGCTTAACTGTGAAACACAGATCAAGATATTCGATGAGTGGAAATCCTACAAACATGTTTTTTTACTACTGTTACTTTTCTTACAAATATTGACTTTTAGACTTGACAACTTTGTAGGTGATTACAAAACACTCTGGTTAAATAAATCTATAAGGTTAAATAAATAATGGAAGAGTATTGTCATTGTAAAAGAAACCTTCAATAATAGAAAAGATAAAAATGGTGTTTACGGCTGTGTTATTTCATGAACATCTCATTTCTACCTATTTTGGGTGCAACACACACACGACCAAATCCTTTGTAGCAGCACTTGTGATTTCCGTCACAGTCATAGTCGTCATAGCATTCTCGTTTATTAAAGTGTTGAGGCTTTGTTCACTCAGCGGATTTAACAGATTCTTTGGTATTTGCCAAAGTTAAACAGTTATGTTGTTAAGAAGTGAGCAAAAATCAGCACAGTAATATCAGCATGTGTCAGCATTGATCAAACAATAATTGTAGTTTAATTTCAGATTTAACTTGAAGGTTTCTGCCACATTTGTAAGTCAGGCTCTTTCTGACTTCATGATCACACTTTCACTGTCACAAATGACAAAAATATTCTGTATTATTAAAAACTCTCAATTTCCAAAGATGTATCTAAAGTTTTAAAGTTAACCCAAATACATAAGGTTGGGTTTAACTGATGAATCTAAACAGCCGGTTGCTGTAAATGTGAGCCCATGGTTACTGCACTGCGATCCTCAGTTGGATCAAGCAGTGTAGAAAGTGGAGGGATACGTACTGTAATTCACATCTTACCAGTGTTTCGAAATGGTGCAACACACGCACTTCCACATTGATTGTTGCAGCACTTGTGATGTCCCTTGCACTGATAGTCATTAGAGCACTGGTAGTGCACATGAACACAGTCGACCTTCTGGAGCCACTTAATACTGCGGCACACGCCTGGTTTGACTGAAAGGAAAAGAAAATCAAGATGTTTGGCAGAGGAAATTTGGACATGTGCTTATCAGAATGAATATGAAAAAACCCTTAACATTCCTATGATTTAATCTCCATCCCACCTTTGTATGGTGCAACGCACACACGTCCAAATCCTTGGTCGCAGCACTTGTGATCGCCGTGGCAGTCATAGTCATAAGTGCACTCATGTTTCACATCTGAAAAACTCTTTACATAGGGGAACCTGGGTAAGCTGGGGCAGACTCCAGACTTGGCTGAAGAGAAAGACAAATCAGGCAAATGTGGAAATTTTTTACAGTCCATTACAGTCCTAGTCATCAGAGCACTCATGACGTGGATGAAAACACTTAGCATCCCCGAACCAGGCCAAGCTGGGGCACTATCCTGGCTTAACTGTGAAACACAGATCAAGATATTCGATGAGTGGAAATCCTACAAACATGTTTTTTTACTACTGTTACTTTTCTTACAAGTATTGACTTTTAGACTTGACAACTTTGTAGGTGATTATAAAACACTCTGGTTAAATAAATCTATAATGTTAAATAAATAAATAATGGAAGAGTATTGTTATTGTAAAAGAAACCTTCAATAATAGAAAAGATAAAAATGGTCTTTAAGGCTGTGTTATTTCATGAACATCTCATTTCTACCTCTTTTGGGTGCAACACACACGCGAAAAAATCCTTTGTAGCAGCACTTGTGATTTCCGTCACAGTCATAGTCATCATAGCATTCTTGTTTAATATGTGAAAAATGTTTCACATCGTCCCGGTGCAGGTTGGGGCACACTCCTGGCTTCACTGTAGAAAAAGACAAATCATGATGTTGTAAAAATGGAAATCCGAAAGACACATGTTTTTTTTAATTTGTTGTAACTGTCCTTGAAATGATGGATTTCAGGACTTGACCTTTCTCACTATCAGGTGATAAAACACCACTTTGCTAACATAGATTCATGTTATTTTCATTCAGATCTAACTTTTACCTGCTTTTGGTGGAAGACAAACACGTCTGCATCCTTGGTAGCAGCACTTGTAAATTCCTAGGCAGTCATAGTCGTCCTGGCACTCGTTTTTCACTCGTAGAGAACATTTCAGATCTGCAGCCCAGCCAGACCTGGGGCACGCTCCTGACTTGCCTGAAGAGAAAGACAAAGCAACAAAACAGAAAATCATGAAAGTGCTATTTTGTTTTTTTCTGTTTCTTTGTTTGCAGACATTGCTCACCAACTTTTTTATCATAAAAGAAACCTCACTGCTAAAAGAAAATGTGGAACATAGTAGGAATCTAACATGACTGAACAGTCAGAAGATGAGTGCAGAGCTTGAGACAAATGTGATTATTTCCAAATGATGAATATTCCTCCAAATGTTTCAGGAGGAAACATTCCAATAATTGTCTATGGCATAAGAAATGTGGATAGTATATCGAATATTTCATTCAAAGTTTACTCAGTTTTAGAACTACTTAATATTAATGACTGAGACAGTCTTTGACCCCTAACCAGAGATTCCTGTTTGATAACAGAAATAGACTCCAATTAACTTTTTCATGTGACTGATCCGAAGACGTATTAAGGTCTATCAATGTGAAATCTCAACTGCAAGTCACAGCACCCTCGTATTCAGTGAAAACCTAACCACCTAAAAGCTGTATTAGTGTCACACTCAATGCAAAACAAGTACATTAGCAGTTCACATTTCAAATGAGATTAAAGAAATATACCTCTGGGGGATGCATCAGAGAGTCCGATTGCAACCAGAACCAGGATCAATGCACAGACTGTAGACAGGTGTCCCTCCATGTCTCCACTTCCTGCACACTTGAAGGCAAGTCATGATCAGGAAAAAGTCCAGGTGTATATATACTGTCGACAGAGCAAGAGAGTCAGAGGATTGGTCTGCTCAGACTGCCATCTTCTTTAATTATTAATAGATGGGTGTACTGACATGTCACTCCCTCTATTGTTGGCATGTCGTAAAAACGCACAAGTTGGACATTTTCACAGAAAAGCTATAATCAAGAATGTACTCAATGTTCCTAGAGAAGAAATGCAATGCTTACATATAACACTTGTAGCACCCCCCATAAAGTCTCTAATTCAGGGGTAGTTCTTTTGAATGTTGGGGGCGATGGGATGGGGGGTGGGGGTTGAATTAATCTGATTGAACAGGTACTCGGCATTCCAATGACATATGTCAACCTCTGCACCTGTTTCACTAATGTTCTTGGTAAAGTCATTTTTCTAGCGGGCTTGTCTCATTTCCATTGAACCTCTTCACAATAAAGCTCCATAAATGAAATCTCATTCATGTTTAAAATCCTTAAACCAGGAGGCCACCCTCTCTGGTGTTGTTGCTGTACTGGAGGTGTAGTCCTTTTTTATGTTGTGCAAAAGCTTGTTGGCAAAATAATCTCAGCCAGGACTTCGGGTTATGGTAGAAAGGGAGGCAATGATGATCAAAAGAATCTTTTTTTGTTCCTTGAAGAGAAGTATTGCCAAACAAAGGTTCCACTTTCTTTTACCCACAATGTGGCTCTAGTTTTAACCGGGCTACCGTATACTTCATTGAAAAGTATGATGGTGGCTCAAAATGTGTAAATACAGGCCACAATACTTGTCAAAACACACTACAAACTAACAGATGAATCATTTATATACCGCTTTAGTGTTTTTAAAAATGTCAAAGTTGCTACTATATCATACATCAATTACTGGCATCAATACTGATCAACTGTAATAATTTTAAAAAGCTAAAAACATGCATCTTCCTTTCAGTTTTCTACTTTACTCCAGCCTATCCCAGTCTCTGTGAAGTTCTCGACCCATGTACCAATTCATCTAATTGTTCTATAATTAGTAATAATGTTCACAAACACTATTTTTGATGTAGTTAAAATGTAATGTTTGGTTGACTTTAATTATCACTTGATGAATCAGATGATGCTCAAAAGCTACTATTTTCATTAAAAACTATTATCCTTCCAACAGTCAGACATTCTTGCATATATTTGAAAAACACCTTGACTACAACAGTAGCACAATAAGCACATATCTATATACACACTTCACAGTCCACCTTGTCCATCATGAGCTTGTCTTGTTTCAGCTCCCTTCACCTCACAACTGGAAACCCAGGAGGCACAGTTCTCAGTTCCCTTCTGTTTCTCATACACACTGTTGAATTCTAATCATCAGTCATCTTTGCCAAAGTCTCCCACTTCATTGATGATATTTACATTCAGGCCAGTTCAGCCCTTCAGCAATCGTGACCAAGAATCTCACAAAGTTCATCAAGAACGTACAAACTGGACCTACGAATGGAAAGTAAAACTTAGTTCAACTGTGAAAGATGCTCAAAGGACATATTTTTCCAGGTTGTGTCATTAAACAGTCACAAGTCTCATGTTCAGTTTAAAATAGTTAACGTTATCTTAAATCCACCATGGACTTGAGCCACCCTCTGCAGTTAAGAAAGCCAACTAGCATATATTCTTTTTTCATGAAACAGGATGTTTAAAGTTGATCGAACTGTTCCGAGATCAAAGATTTTTTTTAATGAATTCTCTCCTCACCTTTCTTTTATCTGTTTAAATCGGACAATCATACCTTAAGAAACTTGGCTTTATGCAAGGTGCGTATAAATTTTTTTACTCAACATGTTCTTGTCAGTCTCATAGAGTAGTTGGAATTTGACTGTACTTTATTATAATTGTGTATTGTTTAAAATAAATTGAGCTGTAATTCTCTGCATTTTAACTTTCTTCTTTTTAATGCTAGTTCATTTAAAAAAATTAGTTGTCCGTCCTTTATAATGTCTATGGTCCTTACCTGAACAAGCAGTTTATCAAGGGACAACTCATCCACAAAACTGCAACCCTGGCTAACTCATCCACGGATGAGATTTCAGAATTTTTTGGAGAAAATAAATCCTTTTATAATGCACTTTTACATGTTTTTATTTCAAGTTGATATTTTATAAATGTTTCATGTATCTCATATATGTCCATTTATATTTAGTATAGTATCATATGGCTTTGTTTGTCTTAGTTTACCATTCTCTTAATGGTAAACAAATTCAACAAGTGCATGTAAATACATTTTTAGGAATTACTTTTGATGAAAAGCTCAGTTGGAAGCCGTATATAAATATCCTAAAGTCAAAATTTGCAAAAGAAATATTGGCATAATGCGTAAAATCAGATCAGTATTCAGTATTTGATCTGCACTCAACTTGTTATATAACTCCCTCAATCTTCCATTTTTGAGTTATGGTGTGGAAATATGGGGAAATAATTATAAAAACAAATATTGATCACATTTTTCTTTTAATTCAGAAGAAGGCCATTGTGTCAAATATACTTCATAATCCTTCCAAATGTATTAAATATACTTTGAAATCCAATCCTTCAAATTAGGAATGTTGAAATAAACTGGACAAGATGTCTGGAACCACATGGACGAGTTGTCCAGGGTTGCAGTTTTGTGGATGAGTTGTCCATGCACCCATGGCTCATTCCAGCATGCTTTGGTGCCAACAAAATAGGTGAGCAGAACATTTTCTCTGACCTGTTGTGTTAAGTTTCTGGAAGGTCCATCTTACTCCTAAGTGAAATTAATACTAAATTTGTGAAAGTGATTTTTGTAAACACATGGCAGTTCATACAGGTATATATAGTCAATGAAGTAGTAGTCTGATAAGCGTCCGATAACGCATGGGAGCCTTATCCAAGTAGATTGTTGTTAAAAACACTGCCCCGCATTGTGTTCTCTGGCCATTTGTGATTTTGTGTACACATGATTTTAGACAGTTGTTTGTAAAGAGTTTGATTTCGAGGACTTCATACCCTCAGTTTGGGGAAACTGAGATATATTTCATAGAAATATAGTAGACGCAGGGTAGTTTGGTTATGTCAGGTATGGGAGTGTACACAGGCATATCGCCGTTTTAAAAAGTCTTAGACAGAGTTCTCATAGTGTTTAAAAGCTATAGTATATTCATCGTGGGTTCATAGAATTGATTGCCTGAACGAGTCTTTGATCTGTGATCTTAAACCATCAGTTCTGTCAACTGTGATGTAATTCATAGAATTACATAGATGTGTTTTTTTTAATAATGTGGAAAATGATGTGGTAGTTTAGATTAGTAGTTGCGTCGGGTAGCACATGCGGTGCTTATGCTTGGAATTATGAAAGACGTGTTTCAAAGGCGTAAGGATTTAACTTTTGTACTTGGGTAGTTGGAGTCATAAAGTTTTTGAGAGACTCATCGATAAATAATAATACTGACACTAAATAGAGACGCATGCCTATGTTTTGGAGTCAGAATGGAGGGTAGCGGTGTTGACTGTTGCACTTTTGAGGGTTTTGTGCGAGCGCATTGCAAAGTTCTTGTGCCGAGTGTTTAAAGTACTCTGTTGTGTGACTCAGACAGGTCAAAAGGACTGGATGAACGTTTTGAGATGGAAGAGTATGTGAGAAGGCAGTGATCTTTAAAATGGCTTCAAATGACTGTGCTCACAAGATGGTGTCTGTTGTTTGGAGACATACAGTTGTTGGGATTTATGGTTGGTTATTAGCATTGAATTACTGTAAGTAATAGATTACTGAGAGTAATAAATCACTGGAAGTAATTTATGAAAAATTGAAATTATTAATGGAAGTAAACGGTCATTTACTCATTAACAACTCCTAAAGTAATTGAGTAATTACTTAAAGGAGACATATCATGCTTTTAAATCCTTCCTTTTTACATATAAATCATACAGTTGTGGTCTATACAACGGGAAACTGCAATGCTTGGGTCTGAATTCCTCATTATTATAGCTCCACAGGCCCCTTTTCAACCCCTTTTCTGATGCGCTTCTGAGAGCAACTCGTTTTGGGGCTGTCTCTTCAAATGCAAATGAGACACTTCATACCCCGCCTCCTCTCCAGGTTGCAGAGGTGACACTCGGTTCAACGCCACCCTGTTCGGCCATCTTTGTAGTTTGATAGAACAGATACAATTATCTAGCGGCGCAGAAACTTTATATTCACACATTATTTACAAAATGTCAACAACGGAAGATTTGTCCATCCAGCCATACATGTTGGAGCCAGAGTCGGACCCGGCGGAGCGAGATGAAAATGACGATGATGCACCTACAGAACAACGTCTTCATATGGATGTAACGCAATGGTGTGTTACTATATTTACACTAACTTCTCCATCCATGCCCACTACTACAATACTGCCTGTATTACAACGACTATTTAACACAGAAGTTACATTATAATCTAAAACGAGCACACAGCGCTAACATATGAAGACGGTGCAACTGCTAATGCTAACAAAACAATGACAGGGACGTCTTATCATCACACTTTTTAGCGTTATATACAGCTTACCGAAGTGCTCTGTTCGTCGTCTCCATAGATAGAAGGAACTGACCGCTCAATCAGACGAAGTCTTTCGGCAAATCCTTCTTTATACTGGCGGAGGTTGCTGAAGCAGTCGTCCTTAAAGTGATTCGCGCACACAAAAATGACCTTACCCACAGATGTGGGTACATTTCTGTGAAAAATAAAACTCAACCAGGCACTTCGAAAAGGTTCTGATGCTGGGAGACGGTGTAACGAAGCTTGTGGGTTACTACATCCAACAACCGAACATTTCGACTTATCCTCTCGTAACTTCGGTTGGACTACAAAATCGCAGCGAGAAACAAAAATGGCGGATTGCTCGAAATGTCGATGTCCTAATTTGGCAGTTCCGCTGAGAATACTGTGACGTCATTGTTCAAAAAACGTAATAGAGAATAGAAAAATCGAAACCGATCGCAAAATATGACCAAAACAGAATATAAAGATATCAACGGAGCACCTGAAGAGACTACTTTGAACTTTTCTGTACTTCTAAACACTCTAAATATACAACAAAATGCATTTAAGGGCTAAAAAAGTGGATTTAGCATGATATGTCCCCTTTAAAAGGGAAAAAAAATAATTATCAAAAAATATTTATTCATAAAAAAATATTAATTTGCATAAATTTGTTATTTATGTATTAATAATAAATCGGGGCACCACCAGATAAACTGGAAATCGCTAATACCAAAATATCAGTCTCGTTTGTAAAAAGTTTATTTAAGTTAGTTTATATTTCTGCATAAAATATAACAATCTTAAATAGAATGGAAGGTGTGAGATCCGAGCACAGACTGTTACAAACCAGTGAATTGTCAACAATAAATACACAATAATCACCAAGAAGCGTTCAATTCAGCTAACAGGCATTTATTAACAAAATGTACTAATTCATAAATAATTCTGAAATCATTTCATAAATCAACACATTCAAGTAGCAAACGACATCTAACACGGAGATCTAATCTATTAAACAGCAAACACTATGTACAAAGAGTGTGTGTGTGTGTGTGTGTGTGTGTGTGTGTGTGTGTGTGTGTGTGTGTGTGTGTGTGTGTGTGTGTGTGTGTGTGTGTGTGTGTGTGTGTGTGTGTGTGTGTGTGTGTGTGTGTGTGTGTGTGTGTGTGTGAGACCTTATCTTGATCAGATAAGAGGAGAGCAGGGCTGCGAGGAGATCCGGGTTAGTGAAGAAGGGGGGAGAGATGAGAGAGGATGAAGACAAGAGAAAGACAGAATTCTTGCGAGGTTCGGTTCTGAACCCTGGTTCCTCCAGACAGAGCTCCCAGTGGGCCTGGAGCTCACTTGGACCTCTGGTTCTGAGGTGGAAAACCAGAGTCCTGGACTTGGTTGGTGCGCATGAACGCGCGTACACAAACATATGAGATACTGCGGCCTTCTGAGCGGCACATTGAAACACATTGCATTTTCAACAGAACATCATTCTAACTATTCTCTGCCCAGACAAAAGCTCTCACCCTTCGTGGTTTGGTGCTGTTGGTTCTGGGAGGCTGTGGTAACTGGTTGTTACCGGGTCTGAATTCAGCGTCATGAATTCAGAGGCCTGGCTTCAGCTGCAGGAGTGGACAGCTGAGAGGATGATTTTGGAGAAGAGGAGACCTTGGCTCTGGTCTCCAGAATCCCCCTAAAACAGGAAAAATATAGGAAACAGAAGATGTAGTCCAAACTGGGTCCTGCTCGTCCAGCTGGCTGGCGTTGATGTTTCTTTTGTTCCTCTTGGGTGCTCTCTATACCATCTTGAGGCAGGAGAGACATGTGTCTCCCTCGATGGTCAGATGAGAAGCAGAGAGATTTGGTTGGAGAAGTTTAACCAAGGCTAGAATTTCGGACCCCTGTGGTGTTCAGGTTGGATTCGAGCATCTTCATTGGCCACTTCCGGGGTCTGGCTCGCTCCCCTGCTGTTTTATGGCTTGTTTATTGTTGCTGGTGTTTTCCTTCGGGGGAGAAACTTCTTGGAAGAGTTCAATGAAATCTTCAGCCCCAACACAGTGAATCTGTATTGTCCTGACTGACCCTCCCCCATAGATGTAGAGTGAATGTCGAGGGTGTAGAAGGAACAGTTGTGCGTGACTGGTCTTCTTTTGGGAATGAGATGTGAGATGAAGAGAGCCTCCTTCGGATGTAAAACTGTCATTGTCGACTGAATATAATGTTGCAGTCAGCCAGCAGTGTTGTAGATGGTGTTCTGCTATTGCCAAATGTGAAGTGGTAACTTGTTGGTAACCATATTTTTCTGAAGCACCACAAAGGTCTCGATTTTGATTTCTTGGACCCATGAGCATTCGTAAAGACCAGTCAAAGAATGACCAGGAGAATCTTGTTCTTTCTGGTTGGAAGTTGGGAATCTTCTTCGGGGTGTGATTGAGAGATGTGGGAGAAACCCACTATGGGAATAACTTTAAAGATGACTTTTGTGCTGCTGGATGATTGAGAACAATGAAGATGATAGCTTTTTTCCATAGAAATGTTGCTAATCTTTGTTTTCCACAGCAACAATGTTGTTTGTTGCACATGCCAACTGACTCACCTACTAATTACTGGCAAGGGCCGAGAGGTATCCATCATGTAACTAAAGAAACACTGCTTTAAAATGAACTGGCATTAAAAACTTAAGTTGAAATGCACATAATTTCAGGTAAATTAAATTTAAATAATAAACAATTATAATAAAGTAGCTTCAGACAAATTGCTACTTCTCTACGAGACTGACAAGAACACGTTGCGTAAGAAAGTGAATACGCTGCTTGCATAAAGTGTCCATGGTGGAAAGTTAGAGCTTGGTGTCATCTCTATAGCAATGAAACAGTTTAATGTAGTCACATAAAATATAGAAAAGTTGGAGGAGGTAGACAATGAAAGGTTATTGAAGTCTTTGCAGGCAGAGATGAGTTTCTTAAGAGTGTTTTTGTTTTTGAGCATGCCTGACCCGTATAAACAGACTAAAGAAAAAGTGAAAAGAGATTCAATGAAAAAAAATTAAAAATCACAGAACAGTTTGATCAACTTTAAACATCCTGTTTCCTGAAAAAGAATATGCGCCGGTTGGCTTCTGCTGCCTCGAGTCCGCGGAGGAGTTAAGATCGTGTTAACTGTTTAAAAAAAACAAAACACCAGGCTTGTTCCTGTTTGATGACAGAACCGGGAAAAATATGTGCTTTGAGCATCTTTCACAGTCTCAATCAGCCAGGGCTCAGCTTGAACTTGTGTTTCAACAGCGCTGGGATCAAGGGGCCTTAATTCAGAAATGGAGAAGAGAAAGGTCATGCGTGTATGTGTGTTTTGACCAAAATATAGATGGGCTGACATTGGATGTTGACTGTTAGACCTTACAGACATAGAGCAACTGAGCTTCTAACCTAGTCCCCCATAGTCCTGAGTCTCGTGCTGAGCGTGTGGAGTTTGAGTGCATGCATGGAAAAATGGGAATGTGTGTTGAGATCAGGTCCTTCAGGGTGTTTTATGTGTATCATAGGAACTTTTTTACTTGGTTGCGCAGTGCAGAGTGGCTTTCCGTGCGATGTTGATTTATTACTGAACAACTGACATTTGGATGAACTAAGTTGTACTTTCCATCAGTAGGTCCAATTTGAACTTTCTTGATGAACATTTTGAGATTCTTGTTTGCTGCATATTAGAATTCGACAATGTGCATTAGAAAGAGAAGGGAAGTAGTTCAGCTAAAACACGAGCCACATTATCGGCAAAAGGACGTGGAACCTTTAGTTGGCTGTACTTCTCTTCAAGGAAGTAAAAAAAAGATTCCAATGATCATTGCTGCCTGCATTTCTTCCATGACCCAAAGTCTTGGCTGATATTATTTTGCTTACAAGCTGTTGAGGTACACGCAAAGCAGTGAAAGTAAGTGAACTACACCTCCGATACAGCAACAACATCAGAAAGGGTGGCTTCCTGGTGTGAGGGATTTTAAAGATGAAGGAGGTTTATTTTATGAAGCGTTATTATGAAGAAGTTCATGGAGGCCACACTGGAAATGAGACAAAAAAAAAGTCTGAATTTCACCACAAACATTCACATTGTTGAAATAGGTACGCCCAAAAGAAGCCCACATCGCCCCCATTGTGTCAAATCTTCACTGGCTGCCAGTCAAATTTAGAATTGACTTTAGAATTTAAATTCCCACTTTCTGGGCATTGCATGGTCAGGCTCCTCAATACAACGCTGACATGCTGAGCCCCGACACCTCAGGCCGCAGCCTCCGATCCTCAGGCCAGAGTCTCCTGAAGGTCTCGAAGACCTCCTTTAAAACCCGGGGGGACTTGTCCTTTCAGGCTGTAGCCCCCAGGCTATGGAACGACTTGCCCCTGTCCCTCCACACGCTCGATTCCACAAGCTCTTTTAAAAAGAACTTAAAGACGTTATTTAAGAAAGCTTTTGGATAAATACATTTCCCACTTTTACTGTATTTTATGGAATTCTTACTTTTTGTTTTTATTGCACCAATTTTATGTATCGCTCGTTGTGATTTTCACTTACTAAACATGGCGAATGGAATTACCCTCTGCTGACTATCTGTTCAATCAGAGCAACTCAGCACTGCAGACCATTCCACCCAAATCCCCTTAATCAGAGATTGTATGGGGGTGCTACAAGTGTTCTATGTTAAGGTGGTGCTAAAATGAATTTTTTTGACTTTCTGGTTTAATGTCGATTTTTTCTTTTCCATATGGTTGAAATGTTCCAGACATGGAGAAATGGTGAAGGGTGCAGAAAGCATTGCATTTCTTCTGTAGGAACATTGAGTACATTCTTGATTATAGCTTTTCTGTGAAAATGTTCAACTTGTGTGTTTTTATGACAATTGCCATCAATAGAGGGAGTGACATGTCAGTACACCCATCTATCAATAATTAAAGAGGATGACAGTCTGAGCAGACCAATCCTGACTCTCCTGCTCTGTCGACAGTATATATACACCTGGACTTTTTCCTGATCATGACTTGCCTTCAAGTGTGCAGGAAGTGGAGACATGGAGGGACACCTGTCTACAGTCTGTGCATTGATCCTGGTTCTGGTTGCAATCGGACTCTCTGATGCATCCCACAGAGGTATATTTCTTTAATCTCATTTGAAATGTGAACTGCTAATGTTCATTTTCTTGCCTTGGGTGTGACACTAATACAGCTTTTGGATGGTTGCTAAGTTTGAACTGAATACGAGAGCGCTGTCACTTCCTGTTGAGATATACTATCCACATTTCTCGTTATGGAATACTTTCTCCTGAAAGATTTGGAGGAATATGCATCAATTAGAAATAGTAAGATTTTTGTGTAATGCTTTGCACTCATCTTCTTACTGTTCAGTCATGTTAGATTCCCATTATTTAACTTTTGTTTTTAGCAGTAAGGTTTCTTATATGATAAAAAAAAAAATGTGTAAAAGATGTGTATATTTTGTCTCTAAATACAGAGGTATATGCATTTCTCTGTGATTAAATTCTGAGGCACAATTTTTAGTGTATATTCAGATGAAACTAGGAAATCTTTTGTGAAAACTTTTTTGTGTTACAAACTGCCAAAGACGACAAGAACTGACCATATTCTTAAGGCAACAAATAGTAAAAAACAAACAAACAATAAAGCAGTTTCATGATTTTCTGTTTTGTTGCTTTGTCTTTCTCTTCAGTCAAGTCAGGAGCGTGCCCCAGGTCTGGCTGGGCCGCAGATCTGAAATGTTCTCTACGAGTGAAAAACGAGTGCCAGGACGACTATGACTGCCTAGGAATTTACAAGTGCTGCTACCAAGGATGTAGACGTGTTTGTCTTCCACCAAAAGAAGGTAAAAGTTAGATCTGAATGAAAATAGCATGAATCTGAAGACCTGTTTCGTGGTTGAGGGTTTATTTTGACGTGCTGTTAAATATTTTAGTTGTATGTAAGTAAAGTGGTGTTTCATTACTTGATACTGAGAAAGGTCAAGTCCTGAAATCCATCATTTCAAGGACAGTTACAACAATTTCATAACACCAAAATGTCTCTTTTTCTTCAGTGAAGCCAGGAGTGTGCCCCAACCTGCACCGGGACGATGTGATAAATTTTTCACATATTAAACACGAATGCTACGACGACTATGACTGTGACGGAAATCACAAGTGCTGCTACAAAGGATTTGTTCGTGTGTGTGTTTCACCCAAAAGAGGTAGAAATGAGATGTTCATGAAATAACACAGCCTTAAAGACCTTTTAAAAAAAGTTGAATGTTTCTTTTACAGTGACAACACTCTTCTGTTTTTATTTTGGATTATAGATTTATGTATTTGGAGTGTTGTACAATCACCAAGTCTAAAAGTCAACATTTGTAAGAAAAGTAACAGTAGTAAAAAAACATGTTTGTAGGATTTCCACTCATAGAATATCTTGATCTGTGTTTCACAGTTAAGCCAGGACAGTGCCCCAGCTTGGCCTGGTTCGGGAACGCTAAGTGTTTTCATCCACGTCATGAGTGCTCTGATGACTATGACTGTAATGGACAACACAAGTGCTGCTACAATGGATGTGCACGTGTCTGTGTTTCTCCAGCCAAAGGAGAAGGTGAGATATGAATGAAATAATATAGTTTGGAAATTATTTGTAATTTACAATAGTTTTAATATTGCTTTTTTTTTTGTTCTGGATATTGAAGTGTTGTATTTCCTGATAATGACAGAAACGCTGACGACCACATTTAAATGTATTTTATCTTGACAACATCTTGAATTGTTTTTCACTTCAGTGAAGTCAGGAGTCTGCCCCGCCTCTCCCTGGTTTGGGGATTCAAAGTGTTTTAATGTTCAACATGAGTGCTCCTACGACTATGACTGTGCTGGGATTTCCACTCATAAAATATCTTGATCTGTGTTTCACAGTTAAGCCAGGACAGTGCCCCAGCTCGGCCTGGTTCGGGAAAATTAAATGTTTTCATCCACGTCATGAGTGCTCTGATGACCATGACTGTAATGGACAACACAAGTGCTGCTACAACGGATGTGCACGTGTCTGTGTTTCTCCAGCCAAAGGACAAGGTGAGATATGAATGAAATAATATATTTCTGGAATTATTTGTAATTTACAATAGTTTTAATATTGCTTTTTTTTTTGTTCTGGATATTGAAGTGTTGTATTTCCTGATAATGACAGAAACGCTGACGACCACATTTGAATGTATTTTATCTTGACAACATCTTGAATTGTTTTTCACTTCAGTGAAGTCAGGAGTCTGCCCCGCCTCTCCCTGGTTTGGGGATTCAAAGTGTTTTAATGTTCAACATGAGTGCTCCTACGACTATGACTGTGCTGGGATTTCCACTCATGGAATATCTTGATCTGTGTTTCACAGTTAAGCAAGGACAGTGCCCCAGCTCGGCCTGGTTCGGGAAAATTAAATGTCTTCATCCACGTCATGAGTGCTCTGATGACTATGACTGTAATGGAAATCACAAGTGCTGCTACAACGGATGTGGACGAGTGTGTGTTGCACCCCAAAAAGGTACAAGTGAGATGTGAAAGAAATAATATCCAATTAAAGAGTTATTTTAGCTGAGACTCTTGAAATGCTCACTTCTTAACAACATAACTGTTTAACTTTGGCAAATACCAAAGAATCTGCGAAAATTTGCTTTTATAAACGCTGTAATTTTCTTTGTATATATCCATTTAGCTTTCTCTTCAGGAGTGTGCCCCAACTTTCCCCGACGCAACTGTCTTAGATTTGGAAGGAACAGGTGCTCTAAGGACTCTCACTGCCCAGCACATAAGAGGTGCTGCATGATAGGATGTCGACGCGTTTGTGTTCCCCTATTTTTCAGACGGGGTTGATATATTTGGAAGAAAACCGTACGTTTTTTCAATTCATCTAGTGTGATTTTGAGTCCTTTTCTTGTATTTAACAGTATGAAATATTTTCTTTTCCTCTTCTTTTCCAGTTGAAAAATGATCATTACAACTGAGTTCTTCTGTTCATGAGGGGCAGTGTTCAGCTGAGATCAACTAGCAGCCATTACTGCAGTGGGCTCTGCTGATTTGACCATCTACAACAAGCTGGATTTTACCTCCTGGGATGTGGTTGCGTTGTTTCTTTATTGCTATAATCAAAACATTTATTGAAAAATGTATTAATCTCTCTCTTTATGCTTTGCTACTTAATCAATTGCATTGCAGTGCATTTAAGTGAAATGAGTAATAGCTTTGCACAAAGTTTGCTCTTTATATGATTAAGCATCTTTGGTTAAAGGGTGGTGTGGAAATTCTTGCTCTGAATCTTTTCTTTGTAAGCCAATAAAACAAACCATTGCATAAAAATTGTTCGGTAATTTTTTCATTTTTATTTATTCAACTTTGCATTTAAAACACCAGACATTTTCTAGGCTGAAGTATCTGTTCTCCATAGGCAGGGTGAGGGTGAAACTAAAACCGAATGAGTTTTCCATCCACCCAGGCCAGCTGACAGCTTTGTTTCCTGTTCCTCTCGTCTCTTCCACTTTACAGCTCCTCTTCGTCTCTTCTCCTTTACTCTTCCTCTCCTCTCTCCTGAGTGAATTACTGGCCTGATCAGCAATAAATATTAACAAAACATCAATAAGATATTGTCTCTGCAGCCTTTTTATGAGTTATTTCAAAGGTTAATTTTCATACCTCTACCCAGTCAATGATCTGCTGGTCGCTGGCCGTGTCCTCCAGGAGGAGTCTGTCCAGCAGGTAGCTCAGATCCTCAGGACACAACATCTTTTTCATTTTTTTAGACGGCAATACGGTGGGACTGGAGTTGTGCAGCTCAAACAATTGGAGTTTGTGTGGGAGTTCAGAGGAGCGAAGTGAAAAATGTGATGAACACAGAAAAGATGAAGCAGGAGCAGGAACTTCGTATCAGTTGGTTTGTTTAGATCAGGCGTGTCCAAAGTCCAAGTCTAGAGCCAATCAATCATTCAACTTGTTAACTAACAAACCTACACATATCACATCAAAGACAACATCACACACGCAATTGAACACTATCTTACAAAGCAAATCACACCCACGTTAACTAATCTTCGACGAGCTTCTATGTTCTATTGTTCTCCCAGCACATGGTGGAGACCGAGGACAGCCTTCATGCCTCTCTGATAACCTCCATTCTGAAAGGAGTTTCTAGTGATCCGCCATCTTGTTTTGTAGTTCCTTCTCAGGTCACACACCCACACACATTCCCCCCACCTCTCTCTCTCTCTCCCTCCCCCCAACACACACACCAAGATCTATTTGGGTAGTTAAGAATCTGTGTGTTATTTGTTTTCATTTGAAATAAATATCATTTTTGGAATCATACTAGCTGTTGTTGGGATTTATGGTTGGTTATTAGCATATAATTACTGTAAGTAATAGATTACTAAAAGTAATAAATCACTGGAAGTAATTTATGAAAAATTGAAATTATTAATGGAAGTAAACGGTCATTTACTAATTAACAACCCCTAAAGTAATTGAATAATTACTTTAAAAACAAAAAAATTAAAAATGATTAATTTGCATAAATTTGTTATTTATGTATTAATAATAAATCGGGGCACCACCAGATAAACTGGAAATAGCTAATACCAAAATATCAGTCTCGTTTGTAAAAAGTTTATTTAAGTTAGTTAATATTTCTGCATAAAATATAACAATCTTAAATAGAATGGAAGGTGTGAGATCCAAGCACAGACTGTTACAAACCAGTGAATTGTCAACAATAAATACACAATAATCACCAAGAAGCGTTCAATTCAGCTAACAGGCGTTTATTAATAAAAATGTATTAATTCATAAATAATTCGGAAATCATCTCATAAATACACAATAATCACCAAGAAGCGTTCATTTCAGCTAACAGGCGTTTATTAATAAAAATTTATTAATTCATAAATAATTCGGAAATCATCTCATAAATCAACACATTCAAATAGCAAATGACATCTAACACGGAGATCTAATCTATTAAACAGCAAGAGTGTGTGTGTGTGTGTGTGTGTGTGTGTGTGTGTGTGTGTGTGTGTGTGTGTGTGTGTGTGTGCGTGCATGGTCTGGTGTGACGAGGGGGTGTAATGACCTCGAACGTCCACCAGGTGGAGGCAGACGTCGGTGGGTCAATGCGAGTGGGTGTGATGACCGCGAACATCCACCAGGTGGAGGCAGACGTTGGCGGGTCAGTGTGGTGACCGTGACGACCACTAGGGGCGTGTGGCGGCGCACAGCGGGAGAGCGCAATGACTTGATGCGTCCACCAGGTGGATGTCAAGAGGGATTGCGATGACCCAGGCGACCACCAGAGGCGTTTGACTCGCTCTTTCTGGGGAGGCGGCGGTTGCTTCGCGGCCAGATAAACAAGACGTCCATCGAGCGCGCATGCGCGAGGGTGGTCTCGGAGCGAGGCAGTCTACCGAGGGCGTAACGAACGGGCGGTTTCTAGTGGCCCGGTTCTGAGCGCCGGAGTTCTAAGTGGATGTCGGGACATGTAGTTAGAACTCTGGTGATCGAGGCAGATGTGGTCTTGCAACAGATAACAGTTGGTTGCTACATGTAGCTGTGTGTGTCTGTGAGCTTATCTGATCAGATAATAGGAGCACATGGCTGCAGGCAGACCCGGGTTAGTGAAAGAAAGGGGGAATGAGAGAGGGGGGAGACAGCGAATATTGGCAAGGCTCGGTTCTGAACCCTGGTTCCTCCACACAGAGCTCCCAGTGGGCCTGGAGCTCACTTGGACCTCTGTGTACGCGTGTTCCCGCGCAACAACCAAGTCCAGGAATTGGGTTTTCCACCTCAGAACCAAACATATGAGATGCTGCAGCCTTCTCAGTGGCACATTGAAACACATTGCATGTTAGCTTCACGCTAATCTAATAATTTCTCTGCCCCGACAAAAGCTCTCACCGTCTGGTTCTGGACAGCACCACCCATGGTGCTGTTGGTTCTGTGAGGCTGTGGTAACTGGTTGTTACCGGGTCTGAATTCAGGATGCTGAATTCAGAGGCCTGGCTTCAGCAGCAGGAGTGGACAGCGTGGCAGATGATTTTGGAGAGGAGACGCTGACTCGGGTCTCCAGAATCCCCCCAAAAAAAGGAAAAATAGAGGAAACAGAAGAAGTAGTCCAAACTGGGTCCTGCTCATGCAGCGAGCTGGCGTTGGTGTTTCTTTTGGACCTACTTGGTGCTCTCTTTACCATTCCGAAGCAGCAGAGACGTGTGTCCCTCTCGGTGGTCGGATTGAGAAGCAGAGAGAGTTGGTAGGAAGGTAGGAAGGTAGGAAGGTAGGAAGGGAGTCTCACCAAGTTGAATTTTGGACCCCTGTGGTGTTTGGGTCGGGTTCGACCATTCTCATTGTTTGCCAACCTGGGAGGTTGGAAACTTCTGGGGCCTTTGGCTTCTCCCCTGCTGTTTTATGGCCTGTTCATTGTCCCTGGTGTTTCCCCTCTGGGGGAGAAACTTCTGGAGTTCAATGGAATCTGGAGCCCAACAGGAAAAAGACTAAGGAGTTTCTTTTGATAACCACGACTGGTAGAAAATATGTGTACATAGTTGTACTTCATCAAGTCCCTAACAATGAGGCTGATGCAGTTCAAAATGTTACACTGCTTCTGTTGGACACCAAGTAGATTATTTAGAATGGATTTGTTTGATTCAGCATTTTGCTGAAAATGTAAACAAGTTGATGGTACTTTAAGTCATGATCAAACCCAGCTGTTTTGGATGATGATTGATAACTACACGCTAAGCTCCAGCAATATTGTTGTGATGTTGTAACTAACAGCTGCTTGAGACTGGGGGAGCTCAAATGGAGAGAACTGTCCTTTGTCCAGACCTGAATCTCATAGAAAACCTCTGGGATCCGCTGAGTCGCCATGTGAAGGCTGGTAACTTCTGTGAGGGCCGCCCTTCAAGAAGAGAAGGATGCCAAGCCTCAGCAGACATTAAGTCCACTAGTGAACAGGATGACATGTCATTGTCAAGCTGTTGCTAAAGGTCACATGACAAGTTCATTCATATTGGCTATTCCCTCACAGTTTATTTTCTCCATGTAATGTTATTATGGGTCTGGTTTTCATATCAGTCAATGAAGATTTTTTTTTTTAGAGCAAATCCCTGATTGAAAAATACTTCTTATTGCATATATATGTGGGAGCACGTACAGTCTTACTGCTGAGTTTTATTTTATTTTATTTTTTGGTCTATTTTTGTGATATTGTGACAGATTAATGTCAATGTCTAAATATTCTTGAAAACATTGGGTGAGTTTGTGCGTGGACTTGGCTACGACTTTTAAGAACTCACTTGATCAAAATTGTTGCAAAAAAGTTTTATTCCTCAAATGAGTTGGTAAAAATATGTTGCTTTGATGCAATTTGGTTCCTCATCAGTATTAACAGAACTTGAAGTCTTGAGAAAGAAAACTTATCAGTTAAAATTACTGTATTGTCAACAAAAATACTTGCTCATGCTTATGGAAACAAATGAACAATATTAAAACTCATTCCCTTCAAAGATTTATGTTAGACTAACTTGGTTTTACGCTCCTACTCAAACCTTGGTCCTCAAAGGAACTACAGATGCAGAAATATGCCTGGTGAAGGCAGCATATACAGTAGACACGGATCCTCTTTTGATGCAACTTTCTTTTATTGGCTTATAAAGAACAGATTCAAAGCAAGAGTTGCCATACCATTCCTTGATAAGAAAGGCATAGCATAAAATCATCTAATCATTAAGATCAATATTTGTGCCAACCAAAGCTCAAATACCCTGCATTGCAGTTGGTTAAGTCGGAAAATCTCACAAGAGACATTTCCCAACAAATTTTATGATTACAGCATTAAAGAAACAACAAGGATGAAGGATGAAGAATCCAGCTTTTGTAGAATGTTAAATCAGTAGACATCACTGCAGTGATTCCTGGTGAACACTCATATGGCCGTTGGATGGGGCTTAGGGTGTCCACCTGGCAAAACATAAAAAAGTAACACTGTCAATTACAAAAGGAACTCACAACCACACAAGGAGGATATTTCTTTTTAAATTGTCATTCTCTTTCTTCATATTTATATGTCCCCCAAACCTCAAATGCAAACATGTCTACAACTTTTGATGCAGCACTTAATATGTCTGAGGCAGCCAACGTCACCCTGCACCAGTTAAAGTTGGAGCCCACTCCTGACTTGACGAACAATGAAATTGATGTCCAAAAAATTGAAAGAGATTATCTAACCTTTTTTATGTTTTCACCTGTCATAAATTGTCGTCCACAGAAGTTAGAATATTTCACGAAATATTTTGTAGAAATGAAGCATTAAAAAATTAAAGAGTTCTCACTGTAAATCCTCACTGTAATAGTGACTTCAGAAATTAAATTCCTTACTCAAATTTCATTCACATGGTGGAAAAGAATGAAAGACATTAACAGTCTGTAGAAGTTATCTCTGGATTTTTCCCATCAAAAGTGGCTCTATGTCATTGCCTGACACATGTTTTAATAATGACTAAATTTATTTGTACAGTAATCTAGAAGAAACAAACAGTGACCGATGTGGAACAATGTAAATCACTTAAAGTGATTGGCAAAGCTGCTACGGTTTACAAGCAGGTTACCAATTTTGTTGGCATGAGGAGAATTTTACTTTTAGAATCCTCAGCATATCGGTAGGAACCTTTCAAGAGCAACAACTGTTTCACCACAAAAAAGGCCCTGAATTGTGTCATACGGTACGTTTGTGCTGCCAAACAGGACAAAATAAAGTGGAGTTGTGATACTACAAATGATGCAACTGATGGTCAAGTAGCATTGAGCAGTGGAAACATATTCAAAGACAATGAATTCAATTTGAGCTATTCAGCTCATGTATTCTTTTTAAATACCTGCAGAATCTACTCAAATAAGTTTTCCAGCCACCTCAAAAAAACAATTTCTACACTTTCAGTCTGAACGTCACAGTAAATATTTAAAAAGATTTAATTTCATTAAAATCTTACCCCATGGTTGTAAGCAGACGTGTCCACATTGAGTGTTACAACATCTCTGGCTTCCAGAACATTCGTAGTCGCCATTGCACCTTTGATGCTTATAACACAACAAAGGTCCGGGGCCCAGGCCGGGACACACTCCTGTCTTGGCTGAAGAAGAAGAAGACAAATCAACATCTGGCAAAAGCACCTGGACTATGATTTAACAGACATTTATTGCGGAGTAACCTTTGACATAAAAATGCAGTAGCTTTACAAAATATGAAAAGTGAAAGTGTTGAGTTGATAAACTGCAGTGGAGGGGATCGCACAATCTTCATTAAACACACGCGTGTCTGTTTGCTTGTTGCTCTCTGTCTCCATCCTATCATTTTCTTTCTTTCTATTCCCTAACCGCAACCAGAACAGCAGAAAGACGCCACCTCTGTCTGAATCTGGTTCTGCAGGTTTATTCTTGATAAAAAGTAGTTTTTTCTCCCACTTTTTCACTTAAGGTTGCTCAAGTGGAAAGGTTGGAATTTCGTACGTAAAAGTGCCTTTAGATGACTGAGTTACACTTGTATTTAGTAATAAGAAATAAAATTCAATTGAACTAAATTAAAAATTACTGATTTCATTGCATGGGATTCAACAAAAATTTTATGTATGTGTTGTTTTGATTTACTTTTCAAATCCCCAGTAAATCGGCATGAACCTTGCAAGAGCAAAAACTGTTACCAGAAAATGGCCCTCAATCGTGTAATATTGGACATCTGAGCTGCCAAACAGGAAGAAATTGAAAAAAAAAGAAGAATGGAATCGCGATAATACAACTCACGCAAGCGTCATGCCAAGTAGAGTTAATTTCATTATCTTGAACAGTAGAAAGGTATTCAGAAACAATGAATTCTCTATGAGCTAGTCTGCTAATATATTCATTTTAAGTAGCAGCAGAATCTGTTCAAATAAGTTGTTCACCCACCTCGACGAGCCCATTTCTACCCTCACTTCAACAATTTCCTCTTTTGAAAGATGTGTGTATTCTGAGATAAGTCTCAACTTCACAGTGAATATTTGAAAATATGTTATTTAATTCAACTCTCACCTCTTGGTGGTAAGCAGACACGTCCACATTGAGTCTTGCAGCATTTTTGAATTCCAGGGCATTGGTAGTTATTATTGCACCTTTGTTGCTTGGAACACACCAAAGGTCCACCGCGCAGACTGGAGCACACTCCTGACTTGACTGAAGAAGAAGAAGACAAATAAACATCTGTCAAAAGCATCTGGACAATGATGTTACTTTTGACTTTCTGTTTCACAGAACTTTAGTGTGAAGTAACCTTTGACATAAATGTAATAGCTTTCCAAAATATAATGAATTTAACAGTTGAGTTGACACAAATAGCAGAGAACGGGGACACACAATCTTCATTACGCACGCACGCAGGCACGCAGGCACGCACGCACGCACGCACGCACGCACGCACGCACGCACGCACGCACGCACGCACGCACGCACGCACGCACGCACGCACGCACGCACACACACACACACACACACACACACACTCTTGACCAGTAGAAAATTATTCAAAGAAAATGTATTCATTATGATCTATTCTCCTAACATATTCATTTGAAATACCTGAACAATCTGTTCAAATAAGTTTTTCACCCACCTCGACGAGCCCATTTCTACTCTCACTTCAACACTTTCACTTTGTGTATCATTAACATCATGCTTTCTAAGATCTTAATTGAGAAACTATTTTCTCTTCCCAAAAATTAGTGTTAATTTGAGAAAAGTCTCAACTTCACAGTGGATATATGAAAATATGTGATTTCAATCACATCTCACCTGGTCTTAAGCAGACATATCCACATTGAGTGTTACAACATTTCTGAACTCCACGGCATTGGTAGTTATTGTTGCACCTTTGCATCTTATAACACATCAGTGGTCCGGGTCTCAGGCGGTGACACACTCCTGACTTGACTGAAGAAGAAGAAGACAAATCAACATCTGCCAACAACATCTGGACAATGATGTAACTTTTGACTTTCTGTTCAACAGAAGTTTACTGCAAAGTAACATTTGAAAATATATTAAGTTAAACAGTTGAGTTAGTATAAACAGCAGAGGAGGGAGACACACAATATTCATTACACACACATGCACACATGTGTGCAAGAGCACACAAGCAGCTGTCAAGCTCCTAAGTGTAACCAGCTCCCACTTTCAGTTAAGGAGACAAACACAGTCTCTACATTTAAGGCCTGGCTCAGGCTGCTTTGGATCATTTTCTCGTGACGCTACTAGAGGTTTAGACTGCTGGGAGACCTTTACTGAGCTTCTTTCCTTTCTAAAACCCCTTACCCCACCTCTCCTCATTCCTGCAGGATTTCTGACGGTGGAACTAGAAGTTAGTGGTCTGAGCCCCCATCATGTCTGCAGCAAGTGGATTTATGTCTGTTTGCTTGTTGCTCTCTGTCTCTATCCTATCATTTTCTTTCTTTCTGTTCCCTAACCGCAACCAGAACAGCAGAAAGACGCCACCTCTGAGTCTGGCTCTGCAGGTTTATTCCTGATAAAAGGATTTTTTTCCCGCCCAACTTCTCTAAATCGAATCAAAAATGACTGTATTTGAAAGAATGTATAACTTCTCAAATCCTCAGTAAATCGGCGTGAACCTTGCAAGAGCAAAAAAGGTTTCACAGGAAAAAAGCTCTCAATCATGTAATATTGTATATCTGCCAAACAAAACAAAACAGACAGAAGAAGTAGAATTGCAATACTACAACTGATGCAACTGTTGTCAAGTAGCTTTGACCAGCGGGAAATTATTGAAAGAAAATGAATTCATCATAACCTATTCTGCTAACATATTCATTTTAAATACCTACAGAATCTGTTCAAATAAGTTTTTCACCCACCTCAACGAGCCTATTTCTACTCTCACGTCAACACTTTCACTTTGTGTATCATTAACATCATGCATTCTAGTACCTTAGCTGAGAAACTATTTTCTCTTTCAAAAAATTTGAATATTTTGAGAAAAGTCTCAACTTCACAGTGAATATTTGACAAGATGTTATTTCATTCACATCTCACCTGCTTTTATGCAGACTTTTCCACATCGAGTGTCACAACATTTGTGAACTCCAGGGCACTGGAAGTTATTATTGCACCTTTGTAGGTTGGAACACGCCAATGGTCCGGGGCCCAGGAGGGGGCACACTCCTGTCTTGACTGAAGAAGAAGAAGACAAATCAACATCTGCTAAAAGCACCTAGAGAATGATGTAACTTTTGACTTTCTGTTTAAGAGAAGTTCATTGCAAAGTAAATGTAGTAGCTTCACAAAATATAATAAGTAAAACTATTGAGTTGATACAAACAGCAGAGGAGCGGGACACTAAAGCTTCATTAGACAGACATGCACAAGCACACGCAAATGCAAACAAACACACAGAGCGGGATGTTTTCCTGCAACCATTACTTAAACTTGCTCAAATGGAATTATCACAGAGTTTTATTTGGTATTTTGTAACTAAAATTAATCTGAAACTGAATCAAAAATGACCGAAGTCATTGCCTGGCACATTATTAAATAGAAGCAAAATGTATGTGTTGTTTTCAAAAAGTAATGCAAACAACCACCAATGTGGAACAATGTAAATCACAGTAAGCGATTGGGAAAATTTTTCCAGATAACCAGAATATTATCAGCATTACTTTGCAAATACTCAGTATATTGGCATGAACTGTGCAAGAGCAAAAACTGTTTCATCAGTAAAAGGCCCCCAACCATGTAATGTTGTATGTCTTAGCTGCCAAACTAAACAAAACAAACAAAATAATTTGAATTGCGATTCTACAACTGATGCAACTGTTGTCAAGTAGCTTTGACTAGCAGGAAATTATTGAAAGAAAATGAATTCATTATGAGCTATTCTGCTAACATATTCATTTTAAATACCTACAGAATCTGTTCAGATAGGTTTCTCACCCACCTCAACGAGCCTATTTCTACTCTCACGTCAACACTTTCACTTTGTGTATCATTAACATCATGCATTCTAGTACCTTAGTTGAGAAACTATTTTCTCTTTCAAATAATGTGTGTATTTTGAGAAAAGGATCAACTTCACTTTATTTGAAAAAAATGGTATTTCATTTACATCTCACCTGGTTCAATGCAGACGTGTCCACATCGAGTGTTACAACATTTCTGAACTCCAGTGCATTGGTAGTTACTGTTGCACCTGTGCATCTTATAACACGTCAAAGGTCCGGGGCCCAGGCGGGGGCACACTCCTGACTTGGCTGAAGAAGAAGAAGACAAATCAACATCTGCTAAAAGCACCTGGACAATGAGGTCACTTTTGACTAAGTCCCAATTTCACAGTGAATAATAAGAAAAGTTGTTTCATTCAAATCTCACCAATTGGTCGTACGCAGACTTGTCCACATTGACTGTTGCAACATTTGTTAATTCCAGGGCATTGGTAGTTATTAGTGCACTTTTGTTGCTTAGAACAGTCCAAAGGTCCAGTGATCAGGAGGGGGCACAATCCTGATTTGACTGAAGAAGAAGAAGACAAATCAACATCTGCTAAAAGCATCTGGACAACGATGTAACTATGTAACCTATTCTGCTAACATATTCATTTTAAATACCTACAGAATCTGTTCAAATAAGTTTTTCACCCACCTCAACGAGCCCATTTCTACTCTCACGTCAACACTTTCACTTTGTGTATCATTAACATCATGCATTCTCGTACCTTAGTTGACCAATTTTCTTCGCTTTCAGAAAATGTGTATTTGCAGAAAAATGTCTCACCTTCACAGTGATTATTTATAAAGATGTTATTTCATTCATATCTCACCTGGTCGTATGCAGACATGTCCACATCGAGTGTTACAGCATTTGTCAACTCCAGGGCAAGTGTGGTCACTTGTGCACCGTTGTCGCTTATAACACATCAAAGGTTGGGGCCCCAGGCGGGGGCACACTCCTGATTTGAGTCTTAAATAAATATCTGCCAAAAGAATCACACGCACGCACGCACGCAAGCACGCACACGCACACACACACACAAAATAAGCAAGAAAACCCAATTAGTACAATTGAACAAGTTTCCCATATATATTTAGCAAAAGCATTACTATCAACATAACAAAATATGTCATTAAAATGGATTTTACTGTCATGAAGCAGCGACCATTTGTCTAGAAAATCCACCCGGTTATCTTTCCTCATAAACAGTTCCATCACTATGTCACTGAGGTTGTGTTTGAGTTCAAACCATCAGCTCTTTTCTGTCGCTATGACTGCTAATGCTGAAATCTAATCTAATTGGCTGACTGTTCTGACTACTCTTAATGTATACTGTCGCCACATTAGTTTAAGCTACAGGTGCCGGCACTGTTGGTTCTGAAGGCCCAACGGCAGATTTCTTCCATCCTAACAACACATGCTGGTTGAAATATGACTTAACCAGAGTCCTATAGAAACATGCGTCTGGAAAAAGTGAAACCAGGAGAAAAGCTATGAAATGAAAACTACCGGTAAACTGAAGATGTTAATAAGGTCATTCAATTTGAAACAGGAATTCTCATCATTCTGTCAGATTCCATGTCGAATAGCTGCAAGTAAAAACAAACCTGGCACAGATGACCTAGTATCTGAGGGCCCAATTGCACCCAGAATCAGGATCAATGCACAAACTGAAGCCAGGCGTCCTTCCATCGTTCCTCTTCCTGCACAGATAACACAACACAAACTGCAAAACCTCTTGGTGTATATATACTGTCAGCAGAGGAGGAAGTCAATAACAAAATTGCTCTGCTCAGCCTATCGTGCCACTTAATTATCATTAGATGAGTATGCAGATGCATGTCACTCCTATTGTTGGCTTTAGGTGGGGAATAAACAAAGAGCAAGTTCCAATTAAAAGCTATAATTACAACACAATTAACCTTGAAAGTAGACTTAATGCTTTATACACCCTTCACCAATTTGTTATGAGCTCAGCAACATGGAGAACCTGTAAGTCAAACCACGTCACATAAGAAATACTTTTGCACCCATTAACATTCCGCTCTTTCTCAAGAAAAGGTCAGCCAAGTCTCAACCATGGAACCACCATAATAATAATGAACAATAATCAACCCTCCTTCAACATCTCCTTCTTCTCATCAGAGATCTGAGAAAACTTCCCAAATACATTTAATTTAAATCACCCCTCCAGCAAACAAACATATTGGACCTTCTTGAGCTCTCATTGAAACACGATTCCACTTTTTCACACATTATGAAGTGTTCATGTTCAACCTAAAATTACAAATATGCTCAAACATACAGTTTTATGTTATATCTACCTGCCTTGGTTACAGAAGAGCGATCTATTGTTCTGAATCCTCCTTCTGTTCTTAACAAAATAGCATACCTGAAAGCATTGCAGGAATCATACATTCATTTTCAGTAAGCTGGATGTGTTTACAGGTCTCAGTGAAAAAATAAAAGTTAGACAACTGTCCTGAGCGACACAAAGGGGTGAAGCACATCACACCTAATGTTCATTCTCTGCACTGGCTGGAAAGGATCCACTTCAAAACTTGAATGTTCCTTGGCCTAAATGCATCTAAGACTTAAAACATCCAGACCCCTGATGTCCTCGGGAGGTTTACTAATTGTTCCCAGAGTCAGAAGCAAACAAGGTGAAGCAGCTATTAATGCCTACGCTCCTCACCTGTGGAACAAACGTCCTGAACGCCAGAGGACTGCTGACACACTCACTTCTTTAATATCAGGCCTTAAAACAATTTAATTTGCTTTGGCTTTCTAATAAAATATCTAACAATAGATTTGACTTATTTTTCCTTTATATAACTTTATTTATCTTCCTTTTCACACCTTTCTTATTTGCTCTATTGTAATATATTTCACAATCTTAATTGCTTGAAATTCTGAATATTATTCACCTTGTTTTAATAGATTTCTTTTATTAATTTACAATGAAATTACTTTGTGTCTGAATGGTTCTATATGAATACATTTGCTTTGCCTTGCTTTAAGAGACAATTCCTTTTCCCTCATGTTCACCTTTGCCTTTTAGGTGGCACTGTTACTCTCCCACAGAAATACACCAAAAATAGAGGTAATAGGGACCATGCCAAAGTCTTCATATTTGAGAAATCTGACATCTTGTCTTATTAAACCAAATTGTATCAGTAGATTCTGAAGCACGACCTGGAGCCTGCAGTCCGCCATTATTGTTGTTGTTGTTGAGTGGTGTAGCAGGGTTATCTGGTTAAGAGATGGGTTAATGACGTCATCGTTTTCATCACAAGTGTGTCATGCCTGTCCACATTTGCTTCTGTTCTTCAAAGTGACAAGGAAATGTCACGAAACTAAAGAGTCTTTAGTTACCCTTAGGTGGAACCATTGACGCCCACATAAAAACTATAATTTTGGTTGTTGTGTAACATTTCCCAGAATAAAAGACCTGTTCTGAGCTATCTCCACTGTGAGTCACACTCTTAATGGTGAGAGTTTGGCTAAATTCCTTGGCTACAACTGCAAAGCAACACATCCTAACGCTACAATCATATACTGTATAGCCAAATTTTTGACACTTAAACAAACCAACAAACCCCAAAGTTAACTCAATTCAGCATCATTTCCCAGACTTAATGGATAATATTATCTGTGATTTTTTAAATTTTATTTATTATTATTATTATTATTATTTAGTAGTTTTTTTTATTTATTATTAACTATAGCGAGAACTATTGGCCATTAAAGAGATTTTCCAGAGTCCCAATATCACAACATCTTCGTCTCTCCTTTCAGTGAAGTCAGGAGTGTGCCTCAGCTCGCCCTGGTTCGGGGATGTAAAGTGTTTTAATGCAAAACATGAACGTTATATTGACTATGAATGTGATGGACATCTGAAGTGCTGCTACAGAGGATGTGGACGTGTGTGTGCTGCACCACAAGCATACGAAGGTGAGACGTGAAAGAAGTGACTTTTAAAAAGATTTTGTTGCACTTGATAATTTTTGTAATTTTGCCTTTCTGTATCTTAGTTTGGTGTTGTATAATCTATAGATACTGAGATAGTGAAAGTGTGAGATATGAAAAAACTATAACTTAAGTGTGCGAAGCCAGAAAAAAACAAAAAAATGTCCACATTTGCCTGATTTGTCTTTCTCTTCAGCCAAGTCTGGAGTCGGCCCCAGCTTACCCAAGTTCAAGCATGCAAAGAGTTTTTCAGATGTGAAACACAAGTGTGACTATGACTGCCACGGAGATCACAAGTGCTGCGACCATGGATGAGACCAAGGTGAGATGAAGATTAAATCATATGAATGTTAAGGGGTTTTTCATATTTATTCTGATAAGCAGATGTCCAAATTTCCTCTGCCAAACATCTTGATTTTCTTTTCCTTTCAGTCAAACTAGGCGTGTACCCCATTATTAACTGGCTCCAGAATGTCCACTGTTTTCATGTGCAATACCAGTTCTCTAATGACTATCAGTGCAAGGGACATCACAAGTGCTGCAACAATCAATGTGGGAGTGTGTGCGTTGCACCATTTCTAAACACTGGTAAGATGTGAATTACTGTACGTATCCCTCCACTTTCTACACTGCTTGATCCAACTGAGGATCGCAGTGCAGTAACCATGGGCTCACATTTACAGTGTTGGGCTGAAGATTCCAGTGAACTGTTTCCCAAAGTTTCTCCCCTGAAGGAGAATCACCAGGGACAATGAACAGGCCATAAAACAGCAGGGGAGCGAGCCAGTTTTACGACCCCCCCAGGTTGATAACCAGTGAGGATGGTCGAATCCGACCCAAACACCACAGGGGTCCGAAATCCAAGCTGGGGTGAAACCTTTCTTACCAACAGTCTCGGCTTCTCAATCTGATCATCGAGGGAGACACAAGTCTCTGCTTGCCTCAGGATGGTAAAGAGAGCAAAAGAACAGAAGAAACATCAAGACCAGCCCGCTGGACGAGCAGGACCCGGTTTGGACTACATCTTCTGTTTTCCTCTATTTTTCCTGTTTTTATGGGGATTCTGGAGACCAGAGCCATCGTCTCTTCTCCAAACTCACCCTCTCAGCTGTCCACTCCTGCAGCTGAAGCCAAGCCTCTGAATTCAGGACGCTGAATTCAGATCCGGTAACAACCAGTTACCAACGCCTACCAGAACCGGATGGTGAGAGAGCTTTTGTCTGGGCAGAGTATAGTTAGAATGATGTTCTGTTGCAAATGCAATGTGTTTCAATGTGCCGCTCAGAAGGCCGCAGCATTTCATATGTTTGTATACGCGCGTTCATGCGCACCAACCAAGTCCAGGACTCTGGTTTTCCACCTCAGAACCAGAGGTCCAAGTGAGCTCCAGGCCCACTGGGAGCTCTGTATGGAGGAACCAGGGTTCAGAACCAGGGTTCAGAACCGAGCGTCGTCAGAATTCTCTGTCTTTCTCTTGTCTTCATCCTCTCTCATCCTCCCCCTTTCTTCACTAACCCGGATCTCCTCGCAGCCCTGCCCTCCTCTTATCTGATCAAGATAAGCTCACACACAACTGCATGTTATCTGCTGCAGAGCAGATCTGCCTTGATCACAAGAGTTCTAACTGCAGGTCCCGACCTCCACTTAGGACTCTGGTGCTCAGAACCGGGCCAATGGAACCGCCCGTTCGTTACGCCCTCGGTAGACTGCCTCGCTCCGAGACCGCCCTCGCGCATGCGCGCTCGACGGACGTCTTGTTTATCTGGTCGCTAAGCAACCGCCGCATCCCCAGAAAGAGCGAGTCAAACGCCTCTAGGGGTCATCGCAATCCCTCTTGACATCCACCTGGTGGACACATCAAGTCATTGCGCTCTCCCT
Organism: Lipophrys pholis; assembly: GCF_963383615.2. Lineage (NCBI taxonomy): Eukaryota > Metazoa > Chordata > Actinopteri > Blenniiformes > Blenniidae > Lipophrys > Lipophrys pholis. The sequence goes on from NC_137630.1 coordinate 18,979,679, forward strand.
CTGCGCGCCGCCGCATGCCCCTAGTGGTCGTCACAGTCACCGCATTGACCCGCCGACATCTGCCTCCACCTGGTGACCGTTCGAGGGCATGACACTCTTTCACTCCAGACCCCCCCCCCCCCCCCACCCCCCCCCCCCCCCCCCACAGACACACACACACAGACACACACACACACACACACACACACACACACACACACACACACACACACACACACACACTCTTTGTACATAGTGTTTGCTGTTTAATAGATTAGATCTCCGTGTTAGATGTCGTTTGCTATTTGAATGTGTTGATTTATGAGATGATTTCAGAATTATTTATGAATCAATACATTTTTATTAATAAACGCCTGTTAGATAAATTGAACGCTTCTTGGTGATTATTGGGTATTTATTGTTGACAATTCACTGGTTTGTAACAGTCTGTGCTCGGATCTCACACCTTCCAATTTATTTAAGATTGTTATATTTTATGCAGAAATATTAACTAACTTAAATAAACTTTTACAAACGAGACTGATATTTTGGTATTAGCTATTTCCAGTTTATCTGGTGGTGCCCCGATGTATTATTAATACATAAATAAGAAATTTATGCAATTTAATCTTTTTTTATTAATAATTTTTTTTGGATAATTTATTCATTTTCTTAGTTTTTAAAGTAATAATTCAATTATTTTAGGAGTTGTTAATGAGTAAATGACCGTTTACTTCCATTAATAATTTCAGTTTTTCATAAATTACTTCCAGTGATTTATTACTTTTAATAATCTATTACTTACAGTAATTATATGCTAATAACCAACCATAAATCCCAACAACAGCAACCAGCTGTTTAGATTCATCAGTTAAATCCAACCTTATGTATTTGGGTTAACTTTAAAACTTTAGATACATCTTTGGAAATTGAGAGTTTTTAATAATACAGAATATTTTTGTCATTTGTGACAGTGAAAGTCTGATCATGAAGTCAGAAAGAGCCTCACTTACAAATGCGGCAGAAACCTTCAAGTTAAATCTGAAATTAAACTACAATTATTGTTTGATCAATGCTGACACATGCTGATATTACTGTGCTGATTTTTGCTCACTTCTTAACAACATAACTGTTTAACTTGGGCAAATACCAAAGAATCTGTGAAATCCGCTGAGTGAACAAAGCCTCAACACTTTAATAAACAATGTAATTTTTTTTGTATGTATCCATTTAGCTTTCTCTTCAGGAGTGTGCCCCAACTATCCCCGACGCAACTGTCTTAGATTTGGAAGGAACAGGTGCTCTAAGGACTCTCACTGCCCAGCACATACGAGGTGCTGCATGATAGGATGTCGACGCGTTTGTGTTCCCCTATTTTCAGACGGGGGTGTATATGGAGGAAACCGTACGTTTTTTTCAATTCATCTAGTGTGATTGTGAGTCCTTTCTTGTAATTGACAGTATGAAATATTTTCTTTTCCTCTTCTTTTCCAGGTGAAAAATGATCATTACAAATGACTTCTTCTGTTCATGAGGGGCAGTGTTCAGCTGAGATCAACTAGCAGCCATTACTGCAGTGGGCTCTGCTGATTTGACCATCTACAACAAGCTGGATTTTACCTCCTGGGATGTGGTTGCGTTGTTTCTTTATTGCTATAATCAAAACATTTATTGGAAAATGTATTAATCTCTCTCTTTATGCTTTGCTACTTAATCAATTGCATTGCAGTGCATTTAACAGAAAGGTTTAATAGCCTTGCACAAAGTTTGCTCTTTATATGATTAAGCATCTTTGGTTAAAGGGTGGTGTGGAAATTCTTGCTCTGAATCTTTTCTTTGTAAGCCAATAAAACAAACCATTGCAGAAAAATTGTCCTGTAATTTTTTCATTTTTATTTATTCAACTTTGCATTTAAAACACCAGACATTTTCTAGGCTGAAGTATCTGTTCTCCATAGGCAGGGTGAGGGTGAAACTAAAACCGAATGAGTTTTCCATCCACCCAGGCCAGCTGACAGCTTTGTTTCCTGTTCCTCTCGTCTCTTCCACTTTACAGCTCCTCTTCGTCTCTTCTCCTTTACTCTTCCTCTCCTCTCTCCTGAGTGAATTACTGGCCTGATCAGCAATAAATCATAACAAATCATCAATAAGATATTGTCTCTGCAGCCTTTTTATGAGTTATTTCAAAGGTTAATTTTCATACCTCTACCCAGTCAAAGATCTGCTGGTCGCTGGCCGTGTCCTCCAGGAGGAGTCTGTCCAGCAGGTAGCTCAGCTCCTAAGGACACAACTTATCTTAATTTTTTTTAGACGACAATACGGTGGGACTGGAGTTGTGCAGCTCAAACAATTGGAGTTTGTGTGGGAGTTCAGAGGAGCGAAGTGAAAAATGTGATGAATACAAAAAAGATGAAGCAGGAGCAGGAACTTCGTATCAGTTGGTTTGTTTAGATCAGGCGTGTCCAAAGTCCAAGTCTAGAGCCAATCAAATGTCAGGGTCTGCATGCTAAACTTTTGCTTTACTAACTTGTTAACTAACAAACCTACACATATCACATCAAAGACAACATCACACATGTAATTGAACACTATCTTACAAAGCAAATCACACCCACGTTAACTCATTTTTGACGAGCATCTATGTTCTATTGTTCTCCCAGCACATGGTGGAGACCGAGGACAGCCTTCCTGCCTCTCTGATAACCTCCATTCTGAATGGAGTTTCTTGTGATCCGCCATCTTGTTTTGTAGTTCCTTCCCAGGTCACACACCCACACACACTCCCTCCATCTCTCTCTCTCTCTCTCTCTCTCTCTCTCTCTCTCTCTCTCTCTCTCTCTCTCTCTCTCACTCTCTCTCTCCCTCCCCCCAACACACACACACCAAGCTCTATATGGGTAGATAAGAATCTGTGTTTTATTTTTTTTCAGTTGAAATAAATGTAATTTTTGGAATCATACTAGCTGTCTTAATATGCACAAAGGTGAATGAAATGTCGACCTCTTGTGTCAAGAACCCTAAAATCCTTAAGCTTTACTGTTCATTCGAATTCTTAATTAACTGTTTAGTAGATTTTATGAGACTGCTATAAGTGAATTGGCTGTCATTTCTTGTTAAATATGTGGTACTCCAGAGGTATCTGATACAGATCAGATAAAATTTTCAATAAAATAATTAATAACTATCTTTGATAATTATTTATCATTATTGATAGCCAAACTGCCAAATGCTCTTCAGTATTACCAGACCTTACTGTCAATTATAAGAAATCTAACATTTGAATCACATCTGCCGACATTTTTTGATTCCATTTACTTAAAAATTCATTTCACCAATTATGTTACTCCCCAGCATGGAACGAGGCATCTATTTATATCATGTCTGAGGATTCAAAGCTATTATTGCACATTGGGCATTGCCTCCAGAAAGGGCCTCACCATGGCACTCAGAGCAATCCACAGCAGCCCCTTGACCTTTCAGTGTATCAACCAAGGTTAGTCAGGGTAACAAATTGCATCTCATCACATCTTCAGGGGATGTGTAGAAATATTGTGGAAAGAATGGCTAGCTAAAGGATTGGCTGTCACAGTCTGTGTGGGGTTAGGTAGACTCAATGGATGCCAGCCACTGCAGTGGAATGAAAAACTCCTTTATTTAAACAAACAGAAACTAAAAGTCCAAAATAACTCAAAAATCCTGCACGTGAGCAAAGGCCCAAGGCACAGGAAAGCTGCAGCTCGAGGGAGAAGACCACAAAAACATGAAAGCTGCAGAACATGAGGGCAGAGACACAGATTTATTAGACACAGCAATACAGGAGCTTTCACACAGAAACACAGACAAACCCAAAAGACAAGTTCCTCATAGACTGAAAGCACCAGATGCAGCTCATCACACTCAGGCACAGGTGAGACATCAGGGCGGGGAACCGCAATCTGACATGAGGGGAATCCAAGGAGCCTTAAACAAGAGACAGAGTTAGGCATGCACAACAACACCAGAACAAACATGAGCCATGGCATTAGCACCTTTGGTGCTTTCAATTCGCACCACAAGTCCTTTTGTTGCCAGTCTAACTAAAGAAAGACACATGAGTCAGGTTTCTTAAAGATTGACCATCAAATTATATTGAAGTGCGATAAGCAAGCAATATTCTCAATTTACAGAATTCTGGGTCTTGGTTCCTACTCTAAACCGAGCGACGTGAACTGCGAGCAGTTCACGGGAAGAAAGACGTGTCTGCCTAGGCGACATTTGTATTTATGCGTTTTCATCTGCTCGCAGGCAGAGCATTCCAAATGGTGAGTCACGGGGTCTCCGCAGGGTTAGCTGAGGTTTGCAGGATGTCACGAAGCCAGCCTGGGGTCAAGGGGTACTTGAGCGAGGTCATCAAAAGGGACCAGCTGTGACGGGTTTCCGCCGATTGTAGTCTAGGTTTTCGTTCCCCCAACTTAAGATGTTGTGTCTCAGGCTTTGTCTCCTACAAACACTTGAGATAACCACATGTTACAGGCCACGTCCTGCAACCATAAAATAGAGGTGTTTTTCATTAGTGCAGACCTCAGCAAATTGTTAGTCAAGCGGTCAGCAAATTCCTCAGTGCACGTTAGTATCTTTCACACAGCTTTTAAGAATAGAATCTCTTAACAGTCCCCCTTTTGGCCTGAGCCAACAGATCAGGCCACAAATCAGTTAAACATATAGCATATCTTCTGCAATACGGCCATCATCAAAATCAGACGCAGTTGGAACAAAAATTGACGAGTCATCAGTCTGAACCATTTGATAGACATGTAGAGGGGGGCGGTCAAGGCTGGACTTTTCAACAGCAGTCACAATAAGTCTGTTACAGAGGGAACGGATGCAGGGAATACAGCAACAGCCACAAGTAACTAGAATAGATAGAAAAATAGCCATGGCAATCAAAGCAGAAGTAACAAAATCCTTATTTTTACCAAACCAAGCAGTCATGAATTGAGTGAAGGGGTCCGGGACCGTACCTGAAACATCCTTCATCTCTCTGGATAGCAGTTGAAGACCCGCTAGGGCCCTAGTCAAAGAACCGTCAGGAGCAGTGTTGTTGGGAATAAAAGTACAACAAGAGCTGCCGAACATAGCACAGACACCCCCTTTTTCAGATAACAGCATATCAACTGCCATTCGGTTTTGTATAGTCATGATAGAGGTGGCTGACAGCTGACTATGAATAGCCGTAACGGCATTAACAGTATAATTGGCCAAGCGCTGAGTGTTAAAGTGCACGTAATTAACACCATAAAAAAGTTTTTTAATGCTAACAATTTGGCCAAAAATTGGGATTGCATTAATGAAACCAAAAGAATGGTCCATAATATGGTACTCATGGGGAACAGACGCAATGTCTCCTACTGCATTCAGGGAGGCGACAAAAAGCTCACCATCCTTAGTTACATCTCTCTTAAGTCAATGGAAGATTGGGTGCGATGACATGTAGGAGGAGGGAAACAGGCTCGAGGCAGAAATGGGAAGCAACTGAATTGGGGCGATAAGCGAAACCAGGGCACAACGTCCTATCCAAACAGCGGGCAGGATATCATATAAACGACGTCCACCACAAAACCACCAAACATCTGCTCGTGGGGTGACCAGCTTAGGGATGTCGCGAAGGATGACAATCTGGGCACACTTAGAAAGTGGAACTACACCTACAGGAGGGGATCCATTGACAGCAGAATTAGGTTGAAAACAGGTAAGATTAGGATATATGTCGGGGTTAAACACAGGTGGTTGCACATTTGGGGGCGTAACTGGGTAAACCAGGTCCCAAGATAAACAAGAAGGCGAGGGGTTATCTTTAGACATAATATCAATGATGCAATCTGTGGAATTGGGGGATTCAGAGCACCTTGTGGCATTAAAGCATCTCTCCATATCTGTGGGTACCATAACCAAGGTCGGGTGAGCTGGAGAGCACACAAGACAGTCGCCTCTGTTAGCCTCCTCAGCAACAGCGGAAGTATACTCATACCAGGTGTTAGGTTCGCTATATCCAGTCTCCACCTGTGACCTATCAGAGAGAGTAAGTTTATGAGTATCAAAAGAAACCACACCGGTGACACTGGGGATATAAGTATTGTGAGTTACTCGTGGAGGTGTGAGAATGTCAGGGGAAGCGGTGTCCACTGGCATCTGACAAATCTGAGCAAATCTAAATGGATCATCTCCGCTTGCATTAGCCCACAGTCTGAGAAATCTACAAGAGATATTTCCTGATTTATAACTCATACCAGCTGAGTAGTCTGAGTCCAAGTCATATGATTCTAAGTCAACAGTTAAAAGGAGCCCTGGTGTCAGTGAATGACTGAGTGTGCCTCGTACTATAGACAATGCAGATAAGTAAGAAGTTGACGGGGGAGTCAAAGAAGGAATCCAGTCGGTACCAGAATAAGCAAATACATAGTCCCATGACTTACTAAAAGGATAACCCAAGTAAAAATGATCATTCTGGTGTTGAGGGCACGCAAAGTAGGAACATATGTCGATCTGAAATGTCAGTCGTCGCTTACCAATCATCATTAAACATATTGTGTCTTTACCGACGAGCTTAGGGCAATTAGAAGTAGGTAAAGGAGTGAGATGAGTCGTGTTAGTAAAGGAAGAAGACCGCGCATGTCTAGAAATGTTAGCCGTAGCGGCTATAGGTGTATCAAGGAAGTAAATGAGCAAAGGCGGCAGTGGTGCTAACATCCAGAACAAAAGACACACACACACAATATCGTCTGAAGGAACCCAGATCGGTCTTGCACCGTGTCTGGGCATGATCACTGTCAGTCCTCTTCCTGGAGAGGCGGAGCCGGAGTACACTGTGAGAGATGGTACCACGTGGGTCCTCTTCCGTGAAGCCTCACGGCGTAAGAAGTCCTCTCGACCACTTTGAAGGGGCCAGTCCACCTTGGCTCAGTCCACTTTCGTTTGAACACCTTCAGATACAGCCACTGAGATGGTGCTGGGTCTGGAGGGGGCGGTTTGTCGTTCTCAGGAGGATCTGACGCCACCTGTCTAGCAAAAGCAGAGACCAGAGCGTTGAGAGCCTCATAGTACGGCTTATACTTTACGTGTTCCACCGTGTCTCCAAGGGACAACGCTGCTGTCGGTCCTGGAAATTGTTGTCCATGTTCCAGTTCATAGGGTGTGAAACCTGTAGAGGAGCAGATGGTACTTCGAACAGACATCAGAGCAACCGGCAGTGCTTGAAGCCAATTCATGCCAGTGTGTTTTTGGATTTTTGCAGATTTCTGTTTGAGGTTCCCATTCATGCGTTCAACTTTTCCTTGTGACTGGGGATGATATACTGATCCGAATTTATGCCTCAGTCCCAGTGCTTTTTCCACAGCCTGCAAATGTTTGTTATTGAAATGTGCACCATTGTCGGACCGAATTAATTTGGGAAAACCATGTGTGGGAATGTAGTGGTTAATCAAACACTTAACCACCGAGGTCGCATCCTCCGATGCACATGGATATGCTTCTGGCCACCTGGTGTATGCATCCACCATGACCAGGAGATATCTTTTACCACTTACTCTCTCCCCCATGTCAGTGAAGTCAATCACTACTTCCTGTCCCGCGGCCGCTGGGACAGGGAACTTTCCTCCGTCCGGAGTCAGTCCTTTCTTCGGGTTCATCTGATTGCAGATTGAACAGTTAGTCACAAAGTCATTCACAAAGTCAACCATATGCGGGTGCCACCAATGTCTGAGCTTGGCCAAAACTGCTTTCTGGCCAACATGTGCCGGTGAGTGGGCTTCTTCAACTAATACCTTCAACAGAACCTGTGAAAGAATAGGACGTCCACCCTTACCTTTCCGCAGCCCGTCCTCCCCTTTTATTGCCCCGGAAGAGATCCAGCCTGATTTCTCTTCAGGTGAAGCCTTACCTTGGTCATGTAGCAACATGTTCAGATCAATCTTAGGTCCCATGGGCTGTTTAGGTTCACTTACCATTAGTTGTAGAGTAGATTTGTACCCAGCTGCCTTTTTAGCTTCTTCGTCAGCTTTGGCATTTCCTCTGTCAACAAATGTGTAGCCCTTGCTGTGTCCCTGACACTTGATAATAGCTACCTGTTTTGGTTTGAATAGAGCCTGATATAACCTTTGAATCTCCGGCCCATGTTTAATTGGTGTTCCTGCTGCTGTTTTAAATCCTGCCCTCAGCCATTGTGGTAATTCAACATGTATAGCTCCAACTACATATGCTGAATCAGTGTAAATATTTACAACTTCATTTTCTGACAATTCCAAAGCCCTAACAACCGCCATCAGTTCTGCTCTTTGGGCAGACTGTTGTCCTTCCAATCTTTTTGCTTCCCATACCTGATACGTGCAATCCTGTCCTTGTCCTATCCATCTGGATGCCTGCACCACTGCATATGCTGAAAGTAATTCACCTTTCTCGTTCCTGTAGCAACAGCCGTCTGTGAAAATAGTAGATGTTAATCCCTCTGTAATAGGCTGAGCAAACAAACCTTCTCTCACCTGATCTTCCTGTTGCACTCTTTCAGCACATTGGTGTGGTTCACCTTCCAACATACCATCAGCCATGTTAGTGCCTTCATGGATATAGGTCAGATGAGGTGCACACAGAATCTTTTGAAGTCTGGTTTGTCTCAACGGAGAGAGTGTGAATGACATAGACGTGACGAATGAGACAACACTATGTGATGTCAGTATTGTCAGTGGGTGTCCCAGGACCAGGTGGGATGTTTTTTGCAAAATTTTTGCCAGTCCTGCTGCAAAACGAGTGCAACTTGGCGCTCGCTGTTCAGTGTTGTCTAACATTACAGAGCAGTACATCAGTACATATCTTACTCCCCCTTTTTTCTGAAAAAGAGCACCAGAAACTGAGTGCGGTTTTTCAGAAACATCTAAATGAAAGGGTAAAGAGTAGTCTGGTCTCTTTAAAACAGATGCAGATGCCAGTGCTTGCTTCAGAGCAATAAAACATTCTTCACCTGCATGAGTCCACAGAAGAGGATGAGCAAGATGTTTCATGCCCACGGAGGCGATCATGGATCGTAAGGGTGCGGTTAGTTCGACATAGTCTGGAACTGATGTCCTGCTGAAACCTGTAAGACCCAGGAAAGACAACATATCGCGAACAGTGGTGGGTTTTGGATGGTTCAGAATAGAGGATTGGTTGGAGGAACTGACTCCCATACCAGTCTGGGTCACCAACCGGCCCAGAAACTGCACAGTGGACCGGGCAACCTGAAGTTTAGATTTAGAGACTTTAAAGCCTAATTCTGCTAAATGCGAGAGCAGAGAGTGGGTTGCAGCCAAACAAGAAACTTCATCCGGAGCTGCAATCAGCAAATCATCTACATACTGTACAAGAAGAACATCGTCTGGCAGTGTCAAAGGTTGTAGGAGACTTTTCAGAACCTGGTTGAAAATACCTGGGGATAGCAAAAAACCTTGAGGCAGGCGAGTGTACCGATATTTAGAGACTCTGTGTGTGAACGTGAAGATGTCACGCAAAGCTGGATGTAAAGGGAGACAGAAAAAAGCATTGGAAAGGTCAACCACAGAGAAAAACTTGTGTATGGGGCTAAGCTGGGACAGAGCAGAGAATGGATTGGGGACCGATGACAATGGGGAGGAGGTCACAGCATTAATCAATCGCAAATCATGTACCATTCTGTATTTACCTCCCCCTTTTGCAACCGGAAGAATGGGGGTGTTCCAGGAGGCAGATGAGGGTTCAAGCACACCTGCCTGCAAAAGGCCCTCAATTACCTGGTGCACGCCCTCCTCCGCCTCCGGATTGGACTTGTACTGGGACCTGTAAATGGGATCATGGGACAGGAGTGTAAACGTAACAGGTGGAATGTTGATGAAACCTACGTCAGTTGGTGTAGTGGACCACAGTGTAGATGGTAGGGAAGAAATCATGTCTTCTGCTCCGTCTGAGTCAGTCATTTCTCTACCATGGTCACGTGTCAACCACTGTTCTTCGGCGGTGGCAGAATCCTCTCCTGTCAACAAAATCTTGTAAAATTTAGTGGAGCCTGAAAACCAAACGTTGGGGATGGATGTAGGCTCCCAGTCAGTTAGAGAAACAGCCTGCTTTACCATTGGACCCAGTTCTTTGGCCTGGTGACCTGATCCTAATGCTAACGAAATATGTGGTACAGCAGTTTCACTCATTTTGAACCAGGGCAGCAGAGAGTCAGATAGTTTCACCACAGCAGCCGCTCCCTGCGGTCCAGCCACAATGCCAACAGACGATAGTGTATGTGTGGTGCCTGCCAATTGAGTTTGAAACATCTGTTGGTATTCAAAATCATCATTGCGATCATAGAACAGAGTGCAATGAAATGAATCAATGGGAGGAGAGTAGGGATGGAGAGCTTGTAGCCAGGGTTGCCACAAACGAAACTGCGTAAGGATCGATGATGATGTTGGCTCTCCAAGCCTCAACCAGTAGATGTTAGCCCCGAAGGAGACTTCAGGTTCAACTATCTGTGGTAACATTCGAGCGAGAGTCTGGCCATCATATGCATGAATCAAAACAGTTCCATCAGGCAACGTCACAGATAATCCATCAGGGGAACAGAGGATGCTGGCTCCCAGCTTGACTAGTAAGTCTCTTCCCATCAGGTTCACAGGGCATTGATGTGAGTGAATGAACTGATGTAAGAGTACCTGTTTACCCACGCTGACAGGCAAAGGTTCGGTGAGGTGGCAGGTTTCCATAGTCCCAGAGAAACCAATGAGTGGAACAGTGTCAGTAGATAGTTCTGCGGTTGGGGGTAAAACAGAAACAGTTGAATACTGTGCCCCCGTGTCTACCATGAGAGGAATAGTAGATCGTCCCACTACGGCTGTCACCCATGGCTCTGCCACCTGCCCTGGGTGTGGCTCCTCCGGGCACCCCTATTGTCTCTGTGTCCACTGGCCCCCTTGTGGTTGAGGGGCGAACTGTGTGTTGGGTGCCTGGTGAGGTTGCGGAGGTGGCATCAGTTGCAGCGGCGGTGGTGGTTGCTGCATCATCTGGGGTGGCGGTGGAGGAAACGGTCTCTGGAACTGAGGGGGCGTGAGATAACCAGCATTACACTCACGCCCCAGGTGTCCAGGGGCTCCACACTGGAAGCAAACTATTGGTTGATACTGCATCGGAGTTTGCATGCGACGCTGTGGGAACCCACGACCTCTTTGGCCTCCGTATCCTCCATATCCTCTCCCTCTCCCTGCACCGAGACGTGGTTGGTTATTCTGCCAATCGGCAGGCTGCTGTGGCTGCGGTGGGGGGAAGCGGCTGTGGTGGACCCTGCTGCTGGTTCATTTGTTTGGATTTTGCTTTTTCAGACGACAGTCGCTTCGCCTCCTGTAATTGTAAAGACAACAATTTGTTTGTTTTGTTATCAGTATTCGCTTTCTTTTGTGCCTCTTTAGTCAAAATTTTTTTTCATGTGGAACAGGAAATGAGTCTGCCAATCCGTCTCAGAAGCAGTTGGGAGGGTTGGTGAGTCAGTCATCACGTCCTGTACCAGTTCAGGGCATCCTTTCAGCAATGCCGCCCTAAAAAGTGACAGCATCACTTCCGATGTCCCAGGTTGTTGTCCAGTCGTGTCCGTCCAAGCTCGCTTAGCATCCTGCAAATATTTCAATGGTTCAATTTCAGGTGAATAGGTAAAAGTCATTTGGCTCAACACACCAAGAGGAGGGGAAAAAATGGTCCTCATTGCTGCGCCCACGGCTGTAGCTTGTGGACCAAATGGGGCTGCATCAGTTTGTCTGGCGGTACCTGCTTGTCTTTCTATTTCCATAAGTGTGTGGTGATTAATAAGCCGGCCCATGATCGCTCTCCAATCTCCGAGAGCGACTGTCTGGCCTGTGGTTAAATCAGTAAAACGCTGCATAAAAATGGCACCTCCTTCTAATGGATTGGGTAACTTTTCAACCAGGCACTGAATGTCTCCCAACGAGAAAGGTACATAATGTTGTACTCCAGTAGTAGGCTCTGTTCTAAGGGGCATTGAAAAGCTAATCACATTCTTTTCTTTGTTCGATCTCAGATTATAATGTGGTGTTGAGGTTGTTACCGGATTTGGCGTTGTTTCCTCACTCAACCCTGGCAGCACTTCCCAAACGTCACCGCCAGGGGGAGCCATTTCTTCTCTCACAGACTCATCCTGTGTGCCACCCATCTGAAAGCCTTTCTCCGCCCACTTCCTCATGGGTGTCTCCCTCAGTTTTGATGCTTCCTCTTTTAATTCCCTCAATTTGGATGTTTCCTCTCTTAGTTCTCTAAATTTTCCTGACAACATCTGCTGCCTATCTCTTGCCTGGTCCTGGTCCAGATGTATGTCTCTTAACACTTCTGATAATGCTGGCTGGCACTGTCCTCCTTTCTGAGCACTCTTACAACTGCTATCAGCCACTCTAGCCCTTACTTCTCTAACCTTCCATTCATCTTCATATGTGTGCACAGCCTTACCTTGGGGTAGATGCTTGGTGTCAGGAGGTATTGTCGGGTAAAGAGTGTTACCTGGGTGTGTCTCCATCAACTGCACACTGCCTGGGCGTTGAAGTGGAAGCCCAGGCTCTTCCTCTTCCTCTTTGACCATGAAACCTCCGTCTATGTCCATTTTACCTGAAATCTGTAACACTGGGGCTTGGAAGAACGGATTAGTGGAAGAGTAGGGTGGGGGCATTTTGTGCTCCAGCTCAGACCATTGGGGACCCTTAAATGGTTTTCTAGTCCTGTCGGTTTTGTTCTTAGTCGAGTCATTTTTTCTGTCAGCAATAACTTTTGTCTGCATCGTCGCAGCCTGCGCTAATCGCAGACAGAAGCCCAGTCCGACTTCCAACACTTCCTTCTGCTTTCGTGCTTTTCTCTTAGTCAACAGTCCTCCTTTCTCAATATCTTGGTCCAAATCTTTTATTCGCGCGTTTGAAAAAGCAATCAATTGTTTTAATGCGACAACAACATCCATCCGAAATTTATCATTTGGAAATTTTCCTTTTTTCTGCAGTCTGCCAATTAAATTTTTTGCCACTGTCAAACTCTTCTCTTTCTCTCTGTCCGTGCCAATTATTGCACTCCTGTAAAATGGCCATATTCTCTGCAATTGCACTCCAACCGGTTCAACATCCTCATTACCATCACCGTATATATCCAAATGATACTCCTCAATTTCCCGTTCAAATTCACCTTCCATCGTCAGCGGTCTACCGCTGACCCACTTTTATCACTTAACACAATCCTTCAATAAACTTCCAAAAATCCTTTCTCAACACGCCACAATTATTTCAACACAACAGTTTTAACACAACAGTTTTAACAAAATTATTTCAACACAACAGTTTTAACACAACAGTTTTAACACAACTGTTTTAACAGATATACTAAGCCCGGGTCTCCCTGAGACCTCTATTTGGGCTAGTCTTCTGACCACTGGGCCGCCAATAGGCTCCACAGTCGCAATCAGGCATCTGATCACTGGGCCGCCAATAGGCTCCTCAGTCGCAATCAGGCTTCTGATCACTGGGTCGCATTAGTGCGCCTCGGTCGTAATCAGGCATCTGACCACTGGGCCGCATTATAAGCTCCTCAGTCGCAATCAGGAAATTATCACAAAACTATTTATCTCACATTGATATTTCTTCCTTATCGCACACAAAACACTTAATAAAGGACTTCCACGAACCCATTCCACCCTTAATTTGAATTCACATCCAAATCTGACATTTTTGTCTTATAGAAACAGGTAATGTCTCACCTTTCGTCTTTCAGCCGGCTGGGGTGGAATTCAGTTACGCAGAACGTCCCTCTGACTCAGTCCTTCAACTGACATCCTGTTCGTGGCGCCAATTTTGGTGCTTTCAATTCGCACCACAAGTCCTTTTGTTGCCAGTCTAACTAAAGAAAGACACATGAGTCAGGTTTCTTAAAGATTGACCATCAAATTATATTGAAGTGCGATAAGCAAGCAATATTCTCAATTTACAGAATTCTGGGTCTTGGTTCCTACTCTAAACCGAGCGACGTGAACTGCGAGCAGTTCACGGGAAGAAAGACGTGTCTGCCTAGGCGACATTTGTATTTATGCGTTTTCATCTGCTCGCAGGCAGAGCATTCCAAATGGTGAGTCACGGGGTCTCCGCAGGTTTAGCTGAGGTTTGCAGGATGTCACGAAGCCAGCCTGGGGTCAAGGGGTACTTGAGCGAGGTCATCAAAAGGGACCAGCTGTGACGGGTTTCCGCCGATTGTAGTCTAGGTTTTCGTTCCCCCAACTTAAGATGTTGTGTCTCAGGCTTTGTCTCCTACAAACACTTGAGATAACCACATGTTACAGGCCACGTCCTGCAACCATAAAATAGAGGTGTTTTTCATTAGTGCAGACCTCAGCAAATTGTTAGTCAAGCGGTCAGCAAATTCCTCAGTGCACGTTAGTATCTTTCACACAGCTTTTAAGAATAGAATCTCTTAACACACCTCACAGGATCTGCATATATTGTGGGAATATTGTGAAATTATTCCAGGATCTAGCACAACAATATGAGATGAGTTGAAATAACATTTGGGAATTTTTGAAAATCCGGCATGTATTGAAGGGTGTTGCCTCATATTATCAGGACCCAAAGGCAGCAGATAAAGTCAATGTGATTACCAACATTTTGGGGGATGACTGAATGTTTCTATATTACAAGCTTCAATGAGAATAAAACTCTGGCATCTCTGAAATAGGTGTGGGAAAAAGACTAAGGAGTTTCTTTTGATAACCACGACTGGTAGAAAATATGTGTACATAGTTGTACTTCATCAAGTCCCTAACAATGAGGCTGATGCAGTTCAAAATGTTACACTGCTTCTGTTGGACACCAAGTAGATTATTCAGAATGGATTTGTTTGATTCAGCCTTTTGCTGAAAATGTAAACAAGTTGATGGTACTTAAAGTCATGATCAAACCCAGCTGTTTTGGATGATGATTGATAACTACACGCTAAGCTCCAGCAATATTGTTGTGATGTTGTAACTAACAGCTGCTTGAGACTGGGGGAGCTCAAATGGAGAGAACTGTCCTTTGTCCAGACCTGAATCTCATAGAAAACCTCTGGGATCTGCTGAGTCGCCATGTGAAGGCTGGTAACTTCTGTGAGGGCCGCCCTTCAAGAAGAGAAGGATGCCAAGCCTCAGCAGACATTAAGTCCACTAGTGAACAGGATGACATGTCATTGTCAAGCTGTTGCTAAAGGTCACATGACAAGTTCATTCATATTGGCTATTCCCTCACAGTTTATTTTCTCCATGTAATGTTATTATGGGTCTGGTTTTCATATCAGTCAATGAAGATTTTTTTTTTTAGAGCAAATCCCTGATTGAAAAATACTTCTTATTGCATATATATGTGGGAGCACGTACAGTCTTACTGCTGAGTTTTATTTTTTATTTTTTATTGGTCTATTTATCTATTTATCTACAGATTAATGTCAATGTCCAAATATTCTTGAAAACATTGGGTGAGTTTGTGCGTGGACTTGGCTACGACTTTTGAGAACTCACTTGATTAAAATTGTTCTGGCTGCAAAAAAGTTTTATTCCTCAAATGAGTTGGTAAAAATATGTTGCTTTGATGCAATTTGGTTCCTCATCAGTATTAACAGAACTTGAAGTCTTGAGAAAGAAAACTTATCAGTTAAAATTACTGTATTGTCAACAAAAATACTTGCTCATGCTTATGGAAACAAATGAACAATATTAAAACTCATTCCCTTCAAAGATTTATGTTAGACTAACTTGGTTTTACGCTCCTACTCAAACCTTGGTCCTCAAAGGAACTACAGATGCAGAAATATGCCTGGTGAAGGCAGCATATACAGTAGACACGGATCCTCTTTTGATGCAACTTTCTTTTATTGGCTTATAAAGAACAGATTCAAAGCAAGAGTTGCCATACCATTCCTTGATAAGAAAGGCATAGCATAAAATCATCTAATCATTAAGATCAATATTTGTGCCAACCAAAGCTCAAATACCCTGCATTGCAGTTGGTTAAGTCGGAAAATCTCACAAGAGACATTTTCCAACAAATTTTATGATTACGGCATTAAAGAAACAACAAGGATGAAGGATGAAGAATCCAGCTTTTGTAGATTGTTAAATCAGTAGACATCACTGCAGTTATTCCTTCGGGGATACTGGGGGAACAGTTTGGTGGTGCACAATGGGTACACCTGGCAAAACATAAAAAAGTAACACTGTCAATTACAAAAGGAACTCACAACCACACAAGAAGGATATTTCTTTTTAAATTGTCATTCTCTTTCTTCATATTTATATGTCCCCCAAACCTCAAATGCAAACATGTCTACAACTTTTGATGCAGCACTTAATATGTCTGAGGCAGCCAACGTCACCCTGCACCAGTTAAAGTTGGAGCCCACTCCTGACTTGACGAACAATGAAATTGATGTCCAAAAAATTGAAAGAGATTATCTAACCTTTTTTATGTTTTCACCTGTCATAAATTGTCGTCCACAGAAGTTAGAATATTTCACGAAATATTTTGTAGAAATGAAGCATTAAAAAATTAAAGAGTTAAAAACGGAGAAATCCTCACTGTAATAGTGACTTCAGAAATTAAATTCCTTACTCAAATTTCATTCACATGGTGGAAAAGAATGAAAGACATTAACAGTCTGTAGAAGTTATCTCTGGATTTTTCCCATCAAAAGTGGCTCTATGTCATTGCCTGACACATGTTTTAATAATGACTAAATTTATTTGTACAGTAATCTAGAAGAAACAAACAGTGACCGATGTGGAACAATGTAAATCACTTAAAGTGATTGGCAAAGCTGCTACGGTTTACAAGCAGGTTACCAATTTTGTTGGCATGAGGAGAATTTTACTTTTAGAATCCTCAGCATATCGGTAGGAACCTTTCAAGAGCAACAACTGTTTCACCACAAAAAAGGCCCTGAATTGTGTCATACGGTACGTTTGTGCTGCCAAACAGGACAAAATAAAGTGGAGTTGTGATACTACAAATGATGCAACTGATGGTCAAGTAGCATTGAGCAGTGGAAACATATTCAAAGACAATGAATTCAATTTGAGCTATTCAGCTCATGTATTCTTTTTAAATACCTGCAGAATCTACTCAAATAAGTTTTCCAGCCACCTCAAAAAAACAATTTCTACACTTTCAGTCTGAACGTCACAGTAAATATTTAAAAAGATTTAATTTCATTAAAATCTTACCCCATGGTTGTAAGCAGACGAGTCCACATTGAGTGTTACAACATCTCTGGCTTCCAGAACATTCGTAGTCGCCATTGCACCTTTGATGCTTATAACACAACAAAGGTCCGGGGCCCAGGCCGGGACACACTCCTGTCTTGGCTGAAGAAGAAGAAGACAAATCAACATCTGGCAAAAGCACCTGGACTATGATTTAACAGACATTTATTGCGGAGTAACCTTTGACATAAAAATGCAGTAGCTTTACAAAATATGAAAAGTGAAAGTGTTGAGTTGATAAACTGCAGTGGAGGGGATCGCACAATCTTCATTAAACACACGCGTGTCTGTTTGCTTGTTGCTCTCTGTCTCCATCCTATCATTTTCTTTCTTTCTATTCCCTAACCGCAACCAGAACAGCAGAAAGACGCCACCTCTGTCTGAATCTGGTTCTGCAGGTTTATTCTTGATAAAAAGTAGTTTTTTCTCCCACTTTTTCACTTAAGGTTGCTCAAGTGGAAAGGTTGGAATTTCGTACGTAAAAGTGCCTTTAGATGACTGAGTTACACTTGTATTTAGTAATAAGAAATAAAATTCAATTGAACTAAATTAAAAATTACTGATTTCATTGCATGGGATTCAACAAAAATTTTATGTATGTGTTGTTTTGATTTACTTTTCAAATCCTCAGTAAATCGGCATGAACCTTGCAAGAGCAAAAACTGTTTCACCAGAAAATGGCCCTCAATCGTGTAATATTGGACATCTGAGCTGCCAAACAGGAAGAAATTGAAAAAAAAAGAAGAATGGAATCGCGATAATACAACTCACGCAAGCGTCATGCCAAGTAGAGTTAATTTCATTATCTTGAACAGTAGAAAGGTATTCAGAAACAATGAATTCTCTATGAGCTACTCTGCTAATATATTCATTTTAAGTAGCAGCAGAATCTGTTCAAATAAGTTGTTCACCCACCTCGACGAGCCCATTTCTACCCTCACTTCAACAATTTCCTCTTTTGAAAGATGTGTGTATTCTGAGATAAGTCTCAACTTCACAGTGAATATTTGAAAATATGTTATTTAATTCAACTCTCACCTCTTGGTGGTAAGCAGACACGTCCACATTGAGTCTTGCAGCATTTTTGAATTCCAGGGCATTGGTAGTTATTATTGCACCTTTGTTGCTTGGAACACACCAAAGGTCCACCGCGCAGACTGGAACACACTCCTGACTTGACTGAAGAAGAAGAAGACAAATAAACATCTGTCAAAAGCATCTGGACAATGATGTTACTTTTGACTTTCTGTTTCACAGAACTTTAGTGTGAAGTAACCTTTGACATAAATGTAATAGCTTTCCAAAATATAATGAATTTAACAGTTGAGTTGACACAAATAGCAGAGAACGGGGACACACAATCTTCATTACGCACGCACGCAGGCACGCAGGCACGCACGCACGCACGCACGCACGCACGCACGCACGCACGCACGCACGCACGCACACACACACACACACACACACACACACACACACACACACACACTCTTGACCAGTAGAAAATTATTCAAAGAAAATGTATTCATTATGATCTATTCTCCTAACATATTCATTTGAAATACCTGAACAATCTGTTCAAATAAGTTTTTCACCCACCTCGACGAGCCCATTTCTACTCTCACTTCAACACTTTCACTTTGTGTATCATTAACATCATGCTTTCTAAGATCTTAATTGAGAAACTATTTTCTCTTCCCAAAAATTAGTGTTAATTTGAGAAAAGTCTCAACTTCACAGTGGATATATGAAAATATGTGATTTCAATCACATCTCACCTGGTCTTAAGCAGACATATCCACATTGAGTGTTACAACATTTCTGAACTCCACGGCATTGGTAGTTATTGTTGCACCTTTGCATCTTATAACACATCAGTGGTCCGGGTCTCAGGCGGTGACACACTCCTGACTTGACTGAAGAAGAAGAAGAAGACAAATCAACATCTGCCAACAGCATCTGGACAATGATGTAACTTTTGACTTTCTGTTCAACAGAAGTTTACTGCAAAGTAACATTTGAAAATATATTAAGTTAAACAGTTGAGTTAGTATAAACAGCAGAGGAGGGAGACACACAATATTCATTACACACACATGCACACATGTGTGCAAGAGCACACAAGCAGCTGTCAAGCTCCTAAGTGTAACCAGCTCCCACTTTCAGTTAAGGAGACAAACACAGTCTCTACATTTAAGGCCTGGCTCAGGCTGCTTTGGATCATTTTCTCGTGACGCTACTAGAGGTTTAGACTGCTGGGAGACCTTTACTGAGCTTCTTTCCTTTCTAAAACCCCTTACCCCACCTCTCCTCATTCCTGCAGGATTTCTGACGGTGGAACTAGAAGTTAGTGGTCTGAGCCCCCATCATGTCTGCAGCAAGTGGATTTATGTCCGTTTGCTTGTTGCTCTCTGTCTCTATCCTATCATTTTCTTTCTTTCTGTTCCCTAACCGCAACCAGAACAGCAGAAAGACGCCACCTCTGAGTCTGGCTCTGCAGGTTTATTCCTGATAAAAGGATTTTTTTCCCGCCCAACTTCTCTAAATCGAATCAAAAATGACTGTATTTGAAAGAATGTATAACTTCTCAAATCCTCAGTAAATCGGCGTGAACCTTGCAAGAGCAAAAAAGGTTTCACAGGAAAAAAGCTCTCAATCATGTAATATTGTATATCTGCCAAACAAAACAAAACAGACAGAAGAAGTAGAATTGCAATACTACAACTGATGCAACTGTTGTCAAGTAGCTTTGACCAGCGGGAAATTATTGAAAGAAAATGAATTCATCATAACCTATTCTGCTAACATATTCATTTTAAATACCTACAGAATCTGTTCAAATAAGTTTTTCACCCACCTCAACGAGCCTATTTCTACTCTCACGTCAACACTTTCACTTTGTGTATCATTAACATCATGCATTCTAGTACCTTAGCTGAGAAACTATTTTCTCTTTCAAAAAATTTGAATATTTTGAGAAAAGTCTCAACTTCACAGTGAATATTTGACAAGATGTTATTTCATTCACATCTCACCTGCTTTTATGCAGACTTTTCCACATCGAGTGTCACAACATTTGTGAACTCCAGGGCACTGGAAGTTATTATTGCACCTTTGTAGGTTGGAACACGCCAATGGTCCGGGGCCCAGGAGGGGGCACACTCCTGTCTTGACTGAAGAAGAAGAAGACAAATCAACATCTGCTAAAAGCACCTAGAGAATGATGTAACTTTTGACTTTCTGTTTAAGAGAAGTTCATTGCAAAGTAAATGTAGTAGCTTCACAAAATATAATAAGTAAAACTATTGAGTTGATACGAACAGCAGAGGAGCGGGACACTAAAGCTTCATTAGACAGACATGCACAAGCACACGCAAATGCAAACAAACACACAGAGCGGGATGTTTTCCTGCAACCATTACTTAAACTTGCTCAAATGGAATTATCACAGAGTTTTATTTGGTATTTTGTAACTAAAATTAATCTGAAACTGAATCAAAAATGACCGAAGTCATTGCCTGGCACATTATTAAATAGAAGCAAAATGTATGTGTTGTTTTCAAAAAGTAATGCAAACAACCACCAATGTGGAACAATGTAAATCACAGTAAGCGATTGGGAAAATCTTTCCAGATAACCAGAATATTATCAGCATTACTTTGCAAATACTCAGTATATTGGCATGAACTGTGCAAGAGCAAAAACTGTTTCATCAGTAAAAGGCCCCCAACCATGTAATGTTGTATGTCTTAGCTGCCAAACTAAACAAAACAAACAAAAGAATTTGAATTGCGATTCTACAACTGATGCAACTGTTGTCAAGTAGCTTTGACTAGCAGGAAATTATTGAAAGAAAATGAATTCATTATGAGCTATTCTGCTAACATATTCATTTTAAATACCTACAGAATCTGTTCAAATAAGTTTCTCACCCACCTCAACGAGCCTATTTCTACTCTCACGTCAACACTTTCACTTTGTGTATCATTAACATCATGCATTCTAGTACCTTAGTTGAGAAACTATTTTCTCTTTCAAATAATGTGTGTATTTTGAGAAAAGGATCAACTTCACTTTATTTGAAGAAAATGGTATTTCATTTACATCTCACCTGGTTCAATGCAGACGTGTCCACATCGAGTGTTACAACATTTCTGAACTCCAGTGCATTGGTAGTTACTGTTGCACCTGTGCATCTTATAACACATCAAAGGTCCGGGGCCCAGGCGGGGGCACACTCCTGACTTGGCTGAAGAAGAAGAAGACAAATCAACATCTGCTAAAAGCACCTGGACAATGAGGTCACTTTTGACTAAGTCCCAATTTCACAGTGAATAATAAGAAAAGTTGTTTCATTCAAATCTCACCAATTGGTCGTACGCAGACTTGTCCACATTGACTGTTGCAACATTTGTTAATTCCAGGGCATTGGTAGTTATTAGTGCACTTTTGTTGCTTAGAACAGTCCAAAGGTCCAGTGATCAGGAGGGGGCACAATCCTGATTTGACTGAAGAAGAAGAAGACAAATCAACATCTGCTAAAAGCATCTGGACAACGATGTAACTATGTAACCTATTCTGCTAACATATTCATTTTAAATACCTACAGAATCTGTTCAAATAAGTTTTTCACCCACCTCAACGAGCCCATTTCTACTCTCACGTCAACACTTTCACTTTGTGTATCATTAACATCATGCATTCTCGTACCTTAGTTGACCAATTTTCTTCGCTTTCAGAAAATGTGTATTTGCAGAAAAATGTCTCACCTTCACAGTGATTATTTATAAAGATGTTATTTCATTCATATCTCACCTGGTCGTATGCAGACATGTCCACATCGAGTGTTACAGCATTTGTCAACTCCAGGGCAAGTGTGGTCACTTGTGCACCGTTGTCGCTTATAACACATCAAAGGTTGGGGCCCCAGGCGGGGGCACACTCCTGATTTGGGTCTTAAATGATTACCTGCCAAAAGAATCACACGCACGCACGCACGCACGCACGCACGCACGCACGCACGCACGCACGCACGCACGCACGCACGCACGCACACACACACACACACACACACACACACACACACACACACACACACACACACACAGACACACACACACACACACGCACGCACGCACGCACGCACACACACACACAAAATAAGCAAGAAAACCCAATTAGTACAATTGAACAAGTTTCCCATATATATTTCGCAAAAGCATTACTATCAACATAACAAAATATGTCATTAAAATGGATTTTACTGACATGAAGCAGCGACCATTTGTCTAGAAAATCCACCCGGTTATCTTTCCTCATAAACAGTTCCATCACTATGTCACTGAGGTTGTGTTTGAGTTCAAACCATCAGCTCTTTTCTGTCGCCATGACTGCTAATGCTGAACTCTAATCTAATTGGCTGACTGTTCTGACTACTCTTAATGTATACTGTCGCCACATTAGTTTAAGCTACAGGTGCCGGCACTGTTGGTTCTGAAGGCCCAACGGCAGATTTCTTCAATCCTAACAACACATGCTGGTTGAAATATGACTTAACCAGAGTCCTATAGAAACATGCGTCTGGAAAAAGTGAAACCAGGAGAAAAGCTATGAAATGAAAACTACCGGTAAACTGAAGATGTTAATAAGGTCATTCAATTTGAAACAGGAATTCTCATCATTCTGTCAGATTCCATGTCGAATAGCTGCAAGTAAAAACAAACCTGGCACAGATGACCTAGTATCTGAGGGCCCAATTGCACCCAGAATCAGGATCAATGCACAAACTGAAGCCAGGCGTCCTTCCATTGTTTCTCTTCCTGCACAGATAACACAACACAAACTGCAAAACCTCTTGGTGTATATATACTGTCAGCAGAGGAGGAAGTCAATAACAAAATTGCTCTGCTCAGCCTATCGTGCCACTTAATTATCATTAGATGAGTATGCAGATGCATGTCACTCCTATTGTTGGCTTTAGGTGGGGAATAAACAAAGAGCAAGTTCCAATTAAAAGCTATAATTACAACACAATTAACCTTGAAAGTAGACTTAATGCTTTATACACCCTTCACCAATTTGTTATGAGCTCAGCAACATGGAGAACCTGTAAGTCAAACCACGTCACAGAAGAAATACTTTTGCTCCCATTAACATTCCGCTCTTTCTCAAGAAAAGGTCAGCCAAGTCTCAACCATGGAAACACCATAATAATAATAATGAACAATAATCAACCCTCCTTCAACATCTCCTTCTTCTCATCAGAGATCTGAGAAAACTTCCCAAATACATTTAATTTAAATCACCCCTCCAGCAAACAAACATATTGGACCTTCTTGAGCTCTCATTGAAACACGATTCCACTTTTTCACACATTATGAAGTGTTCATGTTCAACCTAAAATTACAAATATGCTCAAACATACAGTTTTATGTTATATCTACCTGCCTTGGTTACAGAAGAGCGATCTATTGTTCTGAATCCTCCTTCTGTTCTTAACAAAATAGCATACCTGAAAGCATTGCAGGAATCATACATTCATTTTCAGTAAGCTGGATGTGTTTACAGGTCTCAGTGAAAAAATAAAAGTTAGACAACTGTCCTGAGCGACACAAAGGGGTGAAGCACATCACACCTAATGTTCATTCTCTGCACTGGCTGGAAAGGATCCACTTACAAACTTGAATGTTCCTTGGCCTAAATACATCTAAGACTTAAAACATCCAGACCCCTGAGGTCCTCGGGAGGTTTACTAATTGTTCCCAGAGTCAGAAGCAAACAAGGTGAAGCAGCTATTAATGCCTACGCTCCTCACCTGTGGAACAAACGTCCTGAACGCCAGAGGACTGCTGACACACTCACTTCTTTAATATCAGGCCTTAAAACAATTTAATTTGCTTTGGCTTTCTAATAAAATATCTAACAATAGATTTGACTTATTTTGCCTTTATATAACTTTATTTATCTTCCTTTTCACGCCTTTCTTATTTGCTCTATTGTAATATATTTCACAATCTTAATTGCTTGAAATTCTGAATATTATTCACCTTGTTTTAATAGATTTCTTTTATTAATTTACAATGAAATTACTTTGTGTCTGAATGGTTCTATATGAATACATTTGCTTTGCCTTGCTTTAAGAGACAATTCCTTTTCCCTCATGTTCACCTTTGCCTTTTAGGTGACACTGTTACTCTCCCACAGAAATACACCAAAAATAGAGGTAATAGGGACCATACCAAAGTCTTCATATTTGAGAAATCTGACATCTTGTCTTATTAAACCAAATTGTATCAGTAGATTCTGAAGCACGACCTGGAGCCTGCAGTCCGCCATTGTTGTTGTTGTTGAGTGGTGTCGCAGGGTTATCTGGTTAAGAGATGGGTTAATGACGTCATCGTTTTCATCACAAGTGTGTCATGCCTGTCCACATTTGCTTCTGTTCTTCAAAGTGACAAGAAATGTTTTAGATGTACCTAATTTCACTCAATTTGTTAATCATCTGTAATCACGTTCTGGTCCGGTGGTCTGTTTTCTAAAAGCTTCCACCTTATAGATGAGTACAATTATCTCACACTTTTCAAACCTTAATTTGAGAGTCTTGAGTTATCCTTAGGTGGAACCAATGACGCCCACATAAAAACTATAATTCTGGTTGTCGTGTAACATTTCCCAGAATAAAAGACCTGTTCTGAGCTATCTCCACTGTGAGTCACACTCTTCATGATGAAGGTTTGGCTAAATTCGGTTTCTTCCTGAAGAGGGAGTTCTTATGAACTTCTCTCCATGCGAGGGAGTTTTTCCTGGCCACTGTTGCTTGTTGCATCTGCTTGCTTTGGAAGGGTTTAGTTGGGTTCTGTTGTACTCTATCATTGTAAGAGTGCTTTGAGATGTTTGTTGATGTGATTTAGCGCTTTACAAATAAAATTGAATTGAAATTGAATTGAATTAAATTCCTTGGCTACAACTGCAAAGCAACAAATCCTAACACTATAATCATATACTGCATAAGCCAAATTTTTGACACTTAAATAAACCAACAAACCCCAAAGTTAACTTAACGCACCATAGACACACACATTGCACCCACTTCCTCAAAACACAAAGACACACCCCTGCAGCTGGAATGCGGGGGGCACGCTCCCTCGGGCGTGGCGCTCGTGGGGGAGCTGGGGTGCGGTGCACCTTCTCCATTCGCTCTTGGATTAGTGGAAGATGGGATATCGCGGTGTCTGTGGGGGGGTGGGTGGATCTATCAAGATCGGGGGGAGAATCATGGGGCGGGAAAGTGGGGGGTGGGATATGAGGCTCCTGGCGGTGGAGAGTTGACTGTCCGGGGGTGCGGTGGGCCTCGCCGCCGGGGTTGGGGGGGCTGTCGGCCCGCTCGGCCCGGGGGCCCTGCTCCGGCCTTTTCTCGGCTTCGCGGCTTGGGTCGGGGCCTGGGGCCCTGTGCCCTTTATCCTTCTCCCGTGGGCTCCTCTTGCCTGGGGGGGGATTCCTCTCTGCATTCTCCATCTGGTGCTTTCTGGGCGGGGGCATGACTCTCTGGGGTGGTTCGCTGGAGCCTCCCCGGGCCTGGGGGGCTGCCGTCCGCCGGGGTGGTGATGTCCGGGCCCGATGGCCTCGGGCCCCAGAGTGTCGCTACAGGTCCCCCCACAACAGTTCCGGCCACACACACACACACACACACACACACACACACACACACACACACACACACACACACACACACACACACACACACACACACACACACACACACACACACACACACACACACACAGACAGTCGAGATAGAGCTGCTCAGACTGGTTAATCTCGGAAATCATCTTACTGTCTAGATAGAGCTGCTCAGGCTGGTTTAATCTAGGAAATCATCTTACTGTCTAGATAGAGCTGCTCAGGCTGGTTTAATCTAGGAAATCATCTTACTGTCTAGATAGAGCTGCTCAGACTGGTTAATCTCGGACATCATCTTACTGTCTAGATAGAGCTGCTCAGACTGGTTTAATCTAGGAAATCATCTTACTGTCTAGATAGAGCTGCTCAGGCTGGTTTAATCTAGAAAATCATGTTACTGTCTAGATAGAGCTGCTCAGGCTGGTTTAATCTAGGAAATCATCTTACTGTCTAGATAGAGCTGCTCAGACTGGTTAATCTTGGAAATCATCTTACTGTCTAGATAGAGCTGCTCAGACTGGTTTAATCTAGGAAATTATTTTACTGTCTAGACAGAGCTGCTCAGGCTGGTTTAATCTAGAAAATCATGTTACTGTCTAGATAGAGCTGCTCAGGCTGGTTTAATCTCGGAAATCATCTTACTGTCTAGATAGAGCTGCTCAGACTGGTTAATCTCGGAAATCATCTTACTGTCTAGATAGAGCTGCTCAGGCTGGTTAATCTAGGAAATCATTTTACTGTCTAGACAGAGCTGCTCAGGCTGGTTTAATCTCGGAAATCATCTTACTGTCTAGAAAGAGCTGCTCAGGCTGGTTAATCTAGGAAATCCTCTTACTGTCTAGATACAGATGCTCAGACTGGTTTAATCTAATAACAGTTGTAAAGTATTTGGATCAGTGTGATAACTGCAAATAATATATGTAGCACAACAAGGGTATGTTATCCCCTCCCCCCTCCCCCCTCCCCCTCACTTCTCTTCTCTTCTCTCTCTTCTCTTCTCTCTCTCTTTGTGCGTTCCCCCCCGGTCGTGTACGGCAGGCATGCCAACTTCTAATAAAGGCAGCAACAGGAGGAGACTCCAGGTCTCTCCCTGTTGCAAGAGCAAAAACTGTTCTGACTCCGAAGGCTCTCAATCACATCATATTGTTGGCCCAAGCTGCCGAACAGGACAAGGGCAAAAAACCCCAAAAAAACAAACAAAAACCCCCCGCATGGGTTTCTGGGATATCATAGATGGCGTTGCGGCAGCTCAAGCAAAAATATCAACACTTGACTTACGCACCCAGAATAAAGCCAAACTTTTTCAAATCAAGAGTATTCAAGCCATGAGATTAGACTTAAATGCTGTCAAATTGACCTTTAATCGGTTTTTTTCAGTGCGAATCGAGATCTTGCGAGATCAAGTGTACAAGCAAGATCTTTATCACACAATGCCTTGGGAATGTTCAGGAGTTTCCGTGACGGTAAGATGTCAACAAACCCGAGGATTTTCTGAGAAATTTAAAAGCTAGAAATGTGTTTGTACAAGTGTAAAGATGAATTTTCTTCAGAAAGGTATTGACAGCGTATTAGAGATGTACATCAAAACAACTAAAACTGGACCCTAAATTTTTTATTATTTCTCGTGTGGATTTTGGTCAAGTAACTTTAACCTAGGCTGGTGAGGGTATGAGAATACCTTTCACAATGACAAGTTACACACAAGTAGTCAGGAGACGCCCTAAATTCTGGTGAAACAACATGCCTCACCGATCTTAAAGCAACAAGACAGCTTAGGGCGTAGTCTTGCTTTCATTCCTACCTCGCCTCTCAACTGTAAAGGCCCAACTCCTTTTGTTCATGTAAATTGCTGCAGGCTCCCTTCTTCTTTCTCTCGTCATGTTGTCTAGAGTTTGTTGACTGACCAGCGTTGCCAAATTCTCTTACGTTTTAACTTTGTTTATTTCGTGCGTTTACGTGTTTATGGTGTGTTCCACATATTGCACATATCATAGTTTTATGGTTTTAACATGATTGTTACACAGGCTGAGAGTTGGGCAGGTTTTAATTGAAGTGTGTGGGTTTTACATTGTTTGGGCTGAAAACAGTGAGTCACATTTGGCAACCCTGGTGCTGACCAGCGCTATGGGAGTGGCATCCATATTTACTATCGTCAACGGGTCCTCTGTGCATGTGCTCTAGGGATCGAAACCGTCTGGTCCGAACACTTTCACATGGCAGTCTGATAGAGGTTGCATAGAGGTAAAATGTAAAGTGAATGAGAACGCATAAAAAATCAAATCCCAGCACAAAATCTGAATTGAGCATCAAGAGCTGCGGTGTGAACGTCGCCTTAGAGAAAAGGATGACATGATGTCACCATGCCGACCACCGACACTGGCAAACATTTTAGTTTTATTTAAAGCTGTACTAACTAGCAGGCAGTAGTGTATTCAGGTTTTAACCTTACCTCAATCTACCATACTCATATACTCATATATGTGTAAGAAAAAATAATACGAGTTAATTCATCACTCAGCTGATTTGGTCAACCACTTTTTTTGAAGCTGAAACGCAAGAACAAATTCTTGACTGCCATCATTTTTGGGAAAAGGGTCACCTGATAGACCCAATGAACACTACTGCTTCTAAAACAGTACTACAAAAAATGTAGCAAATGAATATGTCCAGTATTGTGAATATATATTCATATATAATATGACATGATTGTTAAGATAAATGACAAACACCGAGCCCTTTATTATGCCATGTTTAATTTTATTTCCTGATAGTTAGTTACTAAACTATTATTTCCCCAAAAAAGGATTTTATCATATGAAGATCAAATTCTGCTCAAACCTGTTACCAAGGTGTACTGAAATGCACAAACAGTTTATTCATTTGAAAAATGTCAGATTATATACAGTACAGACCAAAAGTTTGGACACACCTTCTCATTCAAAGAGTTTTCTTTATTTTCATGACTATGAAAATTGTAGATTCACACTGAAGGCATCAAAACTATGAACTAACACATGTGGAATTATATACGTAACAAAAAAGTGTGAAACAACTGAAAACACGCCTTATATTCTAGGTTCTTCAAATTAGCCACCTTTTGCTCTGATTACTGCTTCGCACACTCTTGGCATTCTCTTGATGAGCTTCAAGAGGTAGTCACCTGAAATGGTCTTCCAACAGTCTTGAAGGAGTTCCCAGAGATGCTTAGCACTTGTTGGCCCTTTTGCCTTCACTCTGCGGTCCAGCTCACCCCAAACCATCTCGATTGGGTTCAGGTCCGGTGACTGTGGAGGCCAGGTCATCTGGCGCAGCACCCCATCACGCTCCTTCTTGGTCAAATAGCCCATACACAGCCTGGAGGTGTGTTTGGGGTCATTGTCCTGTTGAGAAATAAATGATGGTCCAACTAAACGCAAACCGGATGGAATAGCATGCCGCTGCAAGATGCTGTGGTAGCCATGCTGGTTCAGTATGCCTTCGATTTTGAATAAATCCCCAACAGTGTCACCAGCAAAGCACCCCCACACCATCACACCTCCTCCTCCATGCTTCACAGTGGGAACCAGGCATGTAGAGTCCATCCGTTCACCTTTTCTGCGTCGCACAAAGACACGGTGGTTGGAACCAAAGATCTCAAATTTGGACTCATCATACCAAAGCACAGATTTCCACTGGTCTAATGTCCATTCCTTGTGTTCTTTAGCCCAAACAAGTCTCTTCTGCTTGTTGCCTGTCCTTAGCAGTGGTTTCCTAGCAGCTATTCTACCATGAAGGCCTGATTCACACAGTCTTCTCTTAACAGTTGTTCTAGAGATGTGTCTGCTGCTAAAACTCTGTGTGGCATTGACCTGGTCTCTAATCTGAGCTGCTGATAACCTGCGATTTCTGAGGCTGGTGACTCGGATGAACTTATCCTCCGCAGCAGAGGTGACTCTTGGTCTTCCTTTCCTGGGGCGGTCCTCATGTGAGCCAGTTTCTTTGTAGCGCTTGATGGTTTTAGCGACTGCACTTGGGGACACTTTCAAAGTTTTCCCAATTTTTCAGACTGACTGACCTTCATTTCTTAAAGTAATGATGGCCACTCGTTTTTCTTTACTTAGCTGCTTTTTTCTTGCCATAATACCAATTCTAACAGTCTATTCAGTAGGACTATCAGCTGTGTATCCACCTGACTTCTGCACAACACAACTGATGGTCCCAACCCCATTTATAAGGCAAGAAATCCCACTTATTAAACCTGACAGGGCACACCTGTGAAGTGAAAACCCTTTCAGGTGACTACCTCTTGAAACTCATCAAGAGAATGCAGAGTGTGTCCATAGCAGTAATCAGAGCAAAAGGTGGCTACTTTGAAGAACCTAGAATATAAGGCGTGTTTTCAGTTGTTTTACACTTTTTTGTTAAGTACATATTTCCACATGTGTTAATTCATAGTTTTGATGCCTTCAGTGTGAATCTACAATGTCAATAGTCATGAAAATAAAGAAAACTCTTTGAATGAGAAGGTGTGTCCAAACTTTTGGTCTATACTGTATGTCTTTTTTTTTTTAGTGGCTTAACATTGAAGAAACCCAAGCAGGGCTCACTGCAGGGATGGCAACTAGTTGTCCTGCAGAATTTCTTTTCCTCTGAAACCTTTTCACCTTCAACCTTCTTTGACAGACATCAACCCTGATGAAAGACTAGAGAAGAAAAACAACTCTTGCAATTACAAAAAAAGAAACAAAATACAGACCAGCAGTTTGAGATCAGCGCTCAGAATAGCAACAGATACACCATCACTCTCTAGACAGTCAACACAGTTTTTGATGAGCGGCAGCCACATGTTTCATTTCATATTCTGGCCACAAGCACACAAGCATTAAGGTACAAAATGGTTGTAAAAAAAAACAACTGCATGATGTTGATGAAAAGATACAGCATGACCTTTGGCTTGATATCTTCTGAGTTTTAGGATCATTTCATTACACTTGTCAAGCTAATTTAAATATGTTAATGGTCCTCTCTGAGTGCTAGTTTTTGTTTGCACAATCTCACCTACGGTGTGTCGGTAAGAGGACAGTCATAGTCATGGGTGCATCTATAGCACTTAAAATCTGCGACAAGACTGTGATGAGATTGCAAGATCCAGGCTTGGCTAAAGAGAAAAGACCGTAAATATACCTTTTGACTTATTACTTCCCTTAAAGGCAACATCAGCTTTTGTCTTCCAAAACAATTTATTAACAAAGAAGCTTTAACTACACACTTTGTGAAAGTGAGTCATACAGACTAAACGCAGAGTGGAAAGCTGCTTTCGTCTTACTGGACCTACTTCCTATTTAAATAAAAATCAAATGAAAATATTCAGTAGTCTCCATTTTAAGATGTGAAAAACTGTCCTATTATCACTTAAGGTAACTTTACTACATTGTACAATGAAAAATGTACTGAAAGATGTGGCTCTGAATTCTGCTACTGTCAAACAGAGCAATTGGGATCCAATTTCCACTGTCGTTCATTCATCTGGAAGATTGTACTGAATATTTTACATGTTTCCACTTGAAAACCACTCATCTGTACTAAAAACCTAGAAAAGGACATTAGACATCCACATCCACTAATGGGCCTTTCAATTTCATTCCCTTCTTGCGAAAAAGTCATAGAAAAATGTACATTTGTACATTCTGAACTATGGGCTCTGTGGAAGAAGACCAGCTCATTATGTAGACAAGAGCGATCAGAGATTTTTGACGTCTGCCAAAGGTTCACCTGGACTCGTGCATTTGGTGAAAATATGTCGTGCATTTTTGACATAATCCTTTAAAGCCTATAAAATCAAATCATTATCCAGAATCCGGCTCCGGGTCACCTCCAAAATTTAATGGAATCTTCTATCTGTCTTAAAAAAATCGACAAAATCCATGCAGTACTTTTGACGTAACCTTGCAAACAGACATACAGATAAATACTGTATACGGCAATGATTTTATTATAATGGCTGTAATAAGAACTTTTCATTTTATTCCCCAGAAAAAATACAACAACTCTTAGTTTCAGGTCGACTGTGCCTGTGTCCATTCGCGTCTCACCACTTGGTTTAACGCAGCCAAGTTCACATGCATTCAAGCTACACTTCAGTACTGCAGGGCAATCGTAGTCATGAGAGCACTGATAGTGCGCCCTCTTGAGGCACTTCACTTTACTGTGCCAGTTATGGTTAGGGCACACTCCAGATTTGACTGAAGAAGAAGAAGAAGAGGAAGAGGAAGAGGAAGAGGAAGCGAAATCAGCGTGGGCCATAAATCAGTTCTCAAAGCACTCTACTACAAGAGTTACATACAACTATTCACTCTCACAGTGGCTAGAATCTCAAATATTTGATGTGTTTCAGAAAAAGGTGGTCATTTTATTCAAATTTTACCAAGGACTGGTGCCAAACATACAGGTCTACGGTGGTTGCGGCAACATTTGTGATTCCAGGGGCATTCATGGTCATAAAGGTAGGCGGATTTCACATTGCGAACACAAATCTCTTTCTTTAGCCAGTGGAAGCTTGGGCACATTCCTGGCCTGACTGAAAACAGATAGAATACAACACATACAAAGATGAAACCAACAATTTTGATTTCTACTCTTTGTTGATGTATGATAGAGTGTAAAAACAAGCAAATCCTTTATAGGATGACGCTTCACATGCAAGTCTGAATCGGCGTGCCCAATTGCACTCAGAATCAGGATCAATACACAGACTATAGACAGGCGTCCGTCCATGTTTCCACTTTCTGCACTCAAGGATGTGACTGCTGTTTGGGCAAAAATCTCTGTACTTATATACTGTTGCAGCGTAGTTCAGTCGAAGGATTGGCCGGCTCCTCCTATCATACGCTGCACTTATAAATAGATGGGTATACTGACATATTTCACTCGTCCGATTAGATGTTTGTGGTTGCGGTTTTCTTGAAAAAGAAATTCGTGAAATTACCATAGCACGTGTGTTGAATAACAAGTGATCAAAAGCAGAACGCAAAAGCAGAAATTAAATGCAAAAAAATATAAATGATAAGTTATCGCAGGGGTTTGAATTTTTCATCATGAAATAATATAAAAGCAATAAAAGCGTCATCACACAGAATCATTAAAAGTTACTGCCGACATCATTGTCCCCAATATCTCATTGATGAAAACAAAGCGTTTGAGCAGTACTGGGCCAGACTTGGCAGAAGAAATCCCTGATCCATCTCCATCTCAGGACTGTAATGATATTGTCATTGGAACGAACCAAAGCAGTGGAAGAAAAATAAATTATTGACACTGTAAATAAATGCATAGAAAAAAGAATTGTGAGAATCGTGAAAAGGGTCATTGAGGGAATTCCAAAACCACACACTTTTATCTGTAACTTACCATTCCAAAGCCATGCATTTACAAACAAAAAGAAAAATGCTGAAGTTGTGATAGATATCACTTTATAAACTTTAGGCCTGTTGCTTCACTACCACCATTTTCAGAAATTCGAAAAAAAAAATTCAGAAACAGATTAGACAAATTGATAGAAAAAGATAAATTGCAGTCAGTATGGATTCAGAGCAAGCAGAACAACATCACTTGTGTTAATGAGTTAATTTGAGGAAATCCAGAATGCTATAAATCACAACTAAACACAGTTGGAATATTCCTCAACCAAAACAAAACCTTTGACACAATCAACCACAACATATTATTCAACAAACTGGAGCAGTATGGCATCAAGGGAAGAGTTTTACACTGTGTGAAAAGTTATCCAAACAATAGGAGGCAGTTTGTGAAAGTAGGAAATTTTACTTTTTCATGCTTGGACATTGATTGTGGCGTCCACCCAGGGGTCAATACTGGGCCTCAAACGCGTCATCCTTTATGAAACCTGCAACACCAATGACTACACCAAAATAAAATATACTCATCCTTTGAGTGTTTTGTAAAAGAAATACTAATGCAATAACAGATAGATGAGGTTGACGTTCTGAGAACTCATGAAATCAAGTTTCTTAGTGTAATGCTCGATTAAAAAGATAAACTGGAAACCTGACATTAACTATGTACAAAACATGTACAAAGCATGAAGCCATTAGGCGTTGCAAATCATTTCTTGAAGACAATTCACTCCACATTCTATATTGTTCAGTCATATCAACATATGACTGTGGAGAGAATTGTCAGGTCTCTCAGTCTGCCCCTGTGTGTCTCACCTCATGTTTCCAATTAACCAATGGCCTTCTCCCTCTGTGTGAGTGCCACCTGTGTCCACCTCTTCCCAGTGTATTTCAGCCTCCCATCCTCTATTGTCTGTGTCAGTACATTTCGTCAACCTGTCTCGTCCATGTCCTAGTCCCGGCTCCCCAGTGTTACCCGTTTGGTTTTTGGACTTTGCAGTTTTTGGGGATTTTGACTTCCCCGGACTTTTATGTCTTAACTAAATTCAATTTTTGTACCACTGCGTTTGGGTCCACCTGCAATCCCTGACAAGAAAACGGAGAAATTTATGCTACATGCACTGTCTACACTGCAGATAAGGGCCGGAGGGGTCATGCACTCCACCCTTTACAGAGATCACACAAATCTATTATTGTTAAAGTGGAAAACAACAAACTGATCTGGTTCACTGTCAAACTGCACAAATAATGTGGAAAGCATCAAGTAACTTACTCCCAGTGAACGTTGAAACATTTTTTTGCGTGTTTGGTGTAGAGGTTATACACTAAACATTCATGTTCCCGCACAACTATAAAAACATTTAGTACTTCCATTTGTGGAGTGAAACTGTGGTACAGACTGATGAGGGAGTGTCCAAGCATGAACTTGTTCAAGCTGCGTTCCAGACAAAAGGTGTTCATCAGGTACAGGGAAGACGAAGAGTGGAATATGCATTAAGTGCTTTCACATTCTGTGTATTCATCTGTTTAGCTCATTGTTTATTGCTTTTTTTTGTTTTGTGGTTTTTTAAGTTTGCAAATATGTGATTGGTGAAAAGAAAAGCTACAGAGGGTATAGGACTTCAGTGGCTTATGCTTCCTCCTACTCCTTTTCAAGCACGTTAGGTTTTCATTGTATTAATTTTTTGTTTGATTGCCTACTATTCTATTGTTATTAGTCTAAATTGTGAACCACTTTGGCTTCAGCTGTTTTAAAGTGCTCTATAAATAAAGCTGACTGGACTTGACTTGACAAATATACATCGGGTCCTCGAGCAGAGGTCTGGGCGTTTGAGGGTTCTGCGCAGTATCTAAGCTGATCTTAGCACTGTGTTGTTCTGGACTGAGGCTTCAGTTGTTGTTCTTGAGGTCTGCTGCAGCCCTCTTCCTACAGTTCTGGGATCACCACCCTGAGTGCAGATACCACTATGGGGGAACCACATAAGCTTTTCTGATGTCACTTTGTGCTGGCGCTGCCAAATCGATCAGTCCCGCCCTCTTCTTTTGTTTGTCAACCGCCACAATAATTGGTTGGTTCGCCAGAAGCTGTTCTTCAGTCTGGAACTGAAGTGTGAAAATCCTGTTTGGTTCAAACAGGGAAGTATTTGAGACATTCAGTGATTATTAATTACATTCAGATGACTTCTTTTCTAAAAACCTTAGTGCAATGAAGATTAAAAAAAATAATAAATAGTTCAAACCTAACTAATGACAGCCTTCTATTATTCTGAGATGACTAGCTGATGCACAATGGGGCAGGGTTTTTACTTACGTAAAAGCTATAATCTAAGTTATCCTGTAAAAGCTCCTGGTACAAAAGACCAGGCTGGAGCCATGGTCACGTCATCTTCATGTTCAGTTGGAGCCTTGTGACATTGTAATCATATGCAGGGGACCTTATAAGGATCCATTATAATTACAAAAACTCTATCTGATGTCCTTTCTCCATTTTTTACTGTTATTTGTAAGCATTGTTAAAAAAAAGAAGAAAGTTTTTGCCTATCAACTGTTTCATTACTGGTCTACAAACTCTGACTGGTTTAGACCCAAAATACATCCAAGGTCTTCTGTTATGTTACGAGCCATTTACGCCTCTTTATTCTATGTGGAATTATATCTTTGATTGGTGTGTGCTTCAGCTGTTATTTTTTATGATTTTCTGTTTTAATATTTGACATTTTTTGATTTTACTTTGTTTTGTCTTGGTGATTTTCTCATTTTAATCATGAAAGAAAGAAAGAAAGAAAGAAAGCTGCCTTGTTTGTTTCTATTTCTTCTCCTTTGGATTGACTGCTGACACTCACATAGTGTTATAATATTTCACTCGTAATGAACCCATGCAAAAGCTGGCAAAGTGCATAAAGTGTGATTTAAAGCATATATTTCTTTTATAAACAGGTGGGATTCAAATCCAACACAGCACTGGTTGTCAGTAGAGAGCCATTATACGTCACAGGAAATGCCACGGTGTCAATTAGTTGCCAGTGGGTGTGAGTGTAGTGCCACTAGGTATCACTAGGGTATAACTGAGCTGATGTAGGCTGTTATATAAAGATATGCTGGAAACTTCATGAAAAGCCTGTCGTCCTCTATATGTATCTTAATACATTTTAAATCATTTGACCACCTTACAAAAAAAACATAAGTCCCACAAAACGTATTTACATGATCATGACAATAAAAAAATAAATCATACTTTGAAAATAGGAGAACCCCCCCCCCCCCCCCCAAAAAACAAAACCTGTTGCATATCCAGTTGTCTTTCTTGTGGGAAGGGGGCTGATACATAACAACTGTGCATAATAAAGGCAGCAACAGGAGATTCCAAGTCTCTTCCTGTTGCAAGAGCAAAAACTGTTCTGACACCGGAAGGCTCTCAACCACATAATATCGTTATTCATAATACCGAACAGTAGAAGGGAAAGAAAGAAAAAATAAAAAAATAAATCAACTGTGCATAAGTGGAAAACTGCTCTTTAAATGTATTTTAAGTCTGTCAGTGTTTTAGCTGTTTATCAACTGCATTCATTTATAACGACAGGTAAGAGGATCAATGTAAAGAAATTTAACTGTTGTAATTGCATCACACACCTGTTTTTTGCTGGAACACCATTTTATTTCAATCAAGATGAGAAGTTGAAAACTTTTCTTAATTCAGGGGGTTGTGATGCATCCTTTAGTCACAGCGGTTAAAAACCAGAGCTCTGGCTTCGTTTGATAACCTGAGCACAAAACTAATGCACTAAGTAGTTGTCACATGTGAAGCGTGGACTCAAAAGATGGACACAGCAGGTTGCGAGATGGTGTCTCTTTATTTAGTTTTAAAGGGAAAGGGAAGGAGAAACGCTGAAGCTGAGCCGAGGATCGTGCAGGCAAGGGTCAAAATCTTGAAAGCCAGTGGAAAGTAAAGTCTAAAGTCTAAAGAGGGCTGGACTGGAATCTTGGTCAGAGGGAACAAAGGATCAAAAACACCATGAGATTTGAAACGGGAGGAAAAACCGGACCGACTGGTCAAACAACACAGACGATCTGGCAACAAGGCACGGAACTGAAACCTAACTTAAAGTGCAGTAACCAGGCGAAGGCAATCACACACTCAGGGCAGGGCACGAGGAGGGGAAGTCAGGCAGCCTGAAATGAGAGACAGAGTGAGCTTCAAAATAAAAGGGGGAACAGACGTGCACTGTGACAGTAGTGTCATAAGGATGAGCAGTAAAATTGGGAAAGTTTAACAGTGCACAGTGAGTTCCAGTTCTGTCAGTTGGTCACGTCATGCAGGCTGATAAATATGGCTGATAGACTGTTGGAGCCAACCTATTTTAGTATATTTGACCATATTGAGCCGCTGCTACTGATGGTGTTTCAGCAACACTGTGTAATCCCTCCTTCTTGGAATTTTAAATGTTGTGGGCCATGTATGTTTTTGTATGCCATATATATGCTTTATTTATGTGTTACAATGTGCAGCAAAACAAATTGCCTTCTGAAGACACAAATAAACTGAACTGAACTGGTTGACAAGAAAACTGCTTTTTAAATTAGATGCATTTGTATAACCAGCACAATAGTTTCTCTTTGCTGTTTGGATACTCTTTCTCTGTAATCAATCAAACTGGGATTGAAAAAAAAAAAAGCTCCTGGTGCACAGGGCCTTGACTTATTTTGGAAACAATTGTGCACATCATTCTCCGTCAAGCCTGGACCTGACATATACTGTATCAGCATGTACTCACAACATTTTGTACACTCAAACCCTTATCATTTTGGAGCAACAGAGGCTGTTTCCATTGAGTGGGCAGGGGAGGCGCTTGATGTTCTCTTTGAGACAGAGGTGTTTTCAGTTGTGGCGGGATAAAGGGCACTCTGCTGTGTGGCAGATATGGTTTAGGGGCTATGAGTGAGAAGATTTGTGGAGAGTGTGGAATTTGGGGAGCTGTGAGAGTGGTGTGAAGGAGGCAGATTTTCCCAAGTCATTAGTGTAGCGTGTGCTGGGGTTTCAAACCTGTGCCTCTAGTGTCTTGCATCTTCTTGTGAGGGCTGGCCTGTAGTGGTAGGTAGGATGGTTGTCCTTGACAGTCCTTGGCCCATTTTGTTTCGTCTTCTACCATTGGCAACGTCTCCATGCGGTTATCCTTGAAAGCTGGAAGAGATAACTGATGCAAGTAGAATTGAGCTAAACCATTTCATCCCTGATGTGTTTAAACAAAGTGCATCTGCTTTGAAAAAGTGTCTGTGGTCCCACAAAAAGTTGAAATTATCAATAAAATGTATTTGATCTAAGTTTTTAGGAGACTAAAGCCAGCAGCTCAGTGCAAACAACCTGCTAAATCTCTCCACTCCTTTCCTGACTGGCAGCATTGGACAAATGATAAACAGCTGGGCATTGGCAGTGCTGACCTGCAGTGATCTGTAAAGTTTCACATTGTTATCTGAGAACATCTTTAGATCCAAGCTGCAGCTCCAAGCCAAGCCAAGCCAAACACACAGTCAGTCAGTGAAATGAGGCTAAAACAAGTGAGATGTTGCCATGTTATGCTTACGATTTCCAGTTGAAAGACATGAAGCAGCATTTTGGACCAGCTGAAGACGAGTGACAGAGGACCCACTAACCTCAACATAAAGTGCAATGCAGTAATCCAGCGTAACACACGGTTATAAAAGGATGGGTTACTGATTCCAAATGCTAATAATCAAGAACTGCATCACGTTAAAAATTCTTAATTTTATCGCATCCTTGATGACACTGTCAAGGTTTGTTTGAAATAAATGTGACTCCAAGGTTTTTTTTATTGTGGGATTGACACAGTTCACAGTGCTACAACCCAATATTATCACCTCTGATTTGTTGGTGTTTAAGATTACAATGTTCCAGACCATCCAGCGCTTAATGTCTTCAAAACTGCCAAGGCGTTTTAAAATGGAAGAAATAACTATATGTCTTCCAGTGACACATAATCATTACAGGCAGAGGACGGTGAACCTCGCTTGTCATCATGGAAAGAAAAATATATATAATAAACAAATTAATTAAATAATTGTATTTATTCAATTGTTTGGACTGTGTTGGCATATCATGCCATGAGAGCATGCTACTGAGTCTCTGTATGTCTCCAATCAGATATTTCAAACCCTTGAAAAAATGCCCTTTTACTTTCCAGAGTTTAGCTGATGTATGTCATGTGTGTGTTGAAACCTGTTTCAAGTGCTCAGCAACCCTATAACTGCAGTGAAGAGGCTGGAAAGGGTTTTTTGAAGCTGAAACACAAGAACAAGATCTTGACTAAAATAGTTCATTTCTGAAAAAAGGATCACCAGCTAGAAGTAATGCTGCTTGTAATACAGTAGTGCAAACACTTTAACTAATGCATATGCCTATATTGTCAATATGAATTCTTGTATAATATTGATGTGACTATGAATATGAACGACAAAAACAGAGCACTGTGTTATGCAATTGTTCATTTTATTTGCGAACAAGGAACAGATTCAGAGACTCTGGCAATGCTTACAATGCAATTATTTGACAATATCATCAGAAGATATTTTACTTATTCCAATTATACTGACACTTAAGCATTAAAACAAAAGTACAGAAATTGCCCCCAAGGATGGAGAATTCTGTGCGGTTGAAGATTGTTGAATCAGCAGGGCTCCCTGCAGTGATGGCAGCCAGTTGTCCTGGCGAATTTCTTTTCTTCTGAATCTTTTTCAACTTCAAACCCTCTTTGACGGAGATCAACCCCGATAATAGACTAGAATAAAAGAAAAACAAACAGAAGCAAGTAACAAAAGCAATTTGAAAAAAGAAACAAAATACAGACAAGCAATTTGAGATGAGTGCCTAGAATAGCAATCAGTACACCATCACTCTCTGGAGAGTGAACGTAGTTTTTGATTAGAAGTAGCCACATGTTTCATTTCATATTTGGGGCAAAAAGTACATAAGCATTATGGTACAAAAGAGTTGTAAAAATAGTGATTAAAAAAAACAAAACAACAACACTGAAAGCTACCATGGTGCCCTGAAGCAACAGAGGTCAAGGGTCTTGCTCTGGCAATTGTCAGCAGGGGGATTTGAACGTCCAATCACAATCTCACTCTCCTCACCTTTAGGCCACCTCTGCCTGAACTCGGTCTCCACATTTAACAAAAATCCAAATATATCCCAGATATAACCCAAATTAAACCAATGAGCTACGGCAGGTGGTATAATGTATAGAACATTACAGGAACTAATAATATACTTTGGTTGGTGTATATTTCAAATGAGCACATGAATTCAATGCTTTGTATCGTGATAATTGTTTCTGAAGAACAATACAAGTAGAATTTTAATTTTGGTTATTCATAAAACATTTTGCAATACCTCATATAAAAAAAATGATCCACGTTTGCCTCTAACATGCATGGCCCATGCTGCCAGGGCTACATTTTCATTCAGCATTTTACCTTTACCCTCCTCAGACATTGCATTCTGGACTGGTGTGAAAGCTGGACACTGTGAAATAAGGCCGGCTCCTTATGAAGATAAGGAATGTTCATTTGAAGGTCAAGGTGACACAACAACTCAAACTTTTCCTATTCATGACATGAGTGATATCCGACTGTAACACTCAATTACAGAAAACTGTAAACGACACAAAGTATTTGAAAATATGTTGAAATTTCATTCACATCTTACCTGGTTTGAGGCATACAAATTTACATCCTTTCCTGCAGCACTTCAGATTTCTGGGACAGTTGAAGTCATTGAAGCACTCATTCTTCCAGCCCTGACACTTCCTGAACCAAGGGAGGCGGGGGCACAGTCCTGGCTTGACTAAAGACAAATATAAATAAGCATGGTAAAAGAATATATTTAGCTTTTGAATGTTTGCTTCTGTTGAAATCAATGTCAGGCCTAGTCTCCGACAACAATTTCTTATCTAAGAAAGTTTAACGAAACTTCCCAAACAGTGTAGTCTGGGATAAAAGCATAAACAAGTACAAGTAGCTTCACAGTCAAAGCCACATCAGGTAAATGTATTTCACTCACATAGCAAGTTTCTACGAATTTGGCAGTTCCAAATGCACACACAGTGTGGCTAGAATCTCAAAGGTTTAACGCGTTTTGTCAATTTATTAAAATCTTACCTGGTGTCGCACACACAGGTCCACATTGATCACGGCAACATTTCTGAGGCGAGCGGCAGTCAGAGTCTTTAACGCACACAGGCCTCACATTGAGAACACAAACTCTATCCTTTATAAATGGAAAGTTCGGGCATTGTCCAGGTCTGACTGAAAACACATAGAACAAAACACATACAGAGATGTAAACACACGTTTGGATTTCTGAATGACAGAGTGTCAAAACAAACATACCAGGTATAGGCTTCCAGGCATCGGCGTGCCCAATTGCACCCAGAATCAGGATCAATACACAGACTGTAGACAGGCGTCCGTCCATGTTTCCACTTTCTGCACTCAAGGATGTGACTGCTGTTTGGGCAAAAATCTCTGTACTTATATACTGTTGCAGCGTAGTTCAGTCGAAGGATTGGCCGGCTCCTCCTATCATCCTCTCCAATTATAAATATATTATTCTGACACATGTCACGCCTTCTATAGAATTTTTGCGGGGGACATTTTCAGGATAAAGCTATATCAAGGTTTTACTCAGTCAACCAACAGAAGAGATCCAAACCACCAATCAACAATTTTATAGATTTGAACATGTGAGCAACACGGGAAATAGATACTTAATAGATAATTTATTTCAACACACACACACACACACACACACACACACACACACACACACACACACACACACACACACACACACACACACACACACACACACACACACACACACACACACACACACACACACACACACACACACACACACACACACACACACACACACAGAGTAACTGGTCCAGAGGTCCTCAAAAGGGACTGA
The DNA here is from genome assembly GCF_963383615.2 of Lipophrys pholis. Classification (NCBI taxonomy): domain Eukaryota; kingdom Metazoa; phylum Chordata; class Actinopteri; order Blenniiformes; family Blenniidae; genus Lipophrys; species Lipophrys pholis. Next base: position 19,022,001 of record NC_137630.1, read on the forward strand.
TCCAGTTCTGATGGAGAAACTGAGGGACTGTCAGTCAGAAAATGTTTTCATTTTAGGCCCCATTTCAACAATTGAATCTTTCTCTCAACCTTTTTGCCTTGGACATGTCACTGACTTCAGCATGCTTCATCAGTAGGGTAAAGTTTATCAACCAACTTCAAATTTTTTGGGGAACTGTAAGGACCACCGCTTCATTCAAATATCACCGGATCCAGATTGCTCAGTGCCAACTTACGTCATGGCCTCGGGATAACTGGCTGAAATGGTGCCAGCATGGTGATAGGAGTGAAGTGATAGGCACCAAGGACAGCAGTGCAGACAGGGAGCAAGCCTATATCTCTACACCCACATATGATCCTTTACTCCAGATCATCCAGGTAATAAGAACGATGCTTCTGTCCCAGTCAAGGACTCGGCAACACCTCCTCCCCACTGTCCCTGGAGCTCAGTCGGATAGATGAGTAATTACACATAAAGTTCATAGCCGGTATCCTTCAAAGGTGGACCATGAATGACACAAACCCCATGTCGCTTTGTCTAACATACGAGTGAAATACAATAGAATCTGGGGGTCATCTTCGACATCCTCTCACCCAGCAGCACCACCACAATAGTCCACACCCTGGTCACCTCCCGCCTGGACTACTGCGACTCCTTTCTGTCTAGCGTTCAAATCTAGTCAAAAGCACCAACTGGTCCAAAATGCTGCTGCCTGAATCATGACCCGAACTCCTTCTATCCATCGCATGAGCCCAGTTCTCCATAAACTCCACTGGCTGACAATTCAATAACATATTCCTCCATACCTCTCTGACCTCCTCCACAACTACCTACCAACCCTGTCTCACTCTCCGATCTGCCTCCTCTCTCAGTCTCACTCTACGACCTCATGACCACCGCGGAGTCCAGAACCTTCAGCCGCTCGACCCCCCACCTCTAGAACTCACTCCCACCCAGCATCCAATAGCTTGACACTTCTAAATCCCATCTTAACATTCACTTTTTTAAACAAGCATATTCATTTTAAACATAGTCAGTCTGCTGTAAATGCCTGCATGTTTTTTGTTTTTGTTGCTATTAATATGTTTTAACTGTATTTTAATATGTTATTTGTAACAATGACCTTGGGTGTCCGAAAAGGTGCTCATAAACAAAATAATAATATTATTATTATTATTACTACTCTAATCTGACTTTAGTTGGGCATCTTCCTTAGTCTGAATCTGGTTAGGTTCACTGTACACTGTAACAAAATGTTAGGTCTCTGTCGGGTAAGTCACTTTCAACTTATCAGAAAAAAAAAGATTTTGTGTTTTGCCTTGGTTGAATGAAAACAAGATTGCAAAAACACATATTGAAATAGGTTTAGTTTTATCAGTGAGGCCAGAGTGTTCAGGAAAGGAGTAGCCACTCAGTACAACACATAGCAATCCAAACAGCTGTCACATAACATGTTGTGCTCTAAGTGATCTTATTGTGTTGGACAATATCCCTAATCCATACTTCTTTCATGACTTTGTCACTCAGTACAACACATAGCAATCCAAACAGCTGTCACATAACATGTTGTGCTCTAAGTGATCTTATTGTGTTGGACAATATCACTAATCCATACTTCTTTCATGACTTTGTGTATGTGTTGTTACAATGGGATATGTTAATATCCATTGTGAATAACCAAGAGAAAGCAGTGCTGAGGAACTTTTTCACAAATAAGATACAATGAAATAAGACTTTATTAAAAAGAAATATAGACAATAATATCATTTGTAATGAATACACACAACATTTACAACAAAATAAACAGTCAAACAAACAAACACACAAACAAATGACTGACAAACATGCTGGAATCATTTCAAAAGAGAAAAAGATATGCATATTCACCAGAATTTGCAGTGGATTATGTTGGACTGGTAGTATACACTCACTGGCCACTTTATTAGGTACACTTGCTCGTTAACGCAAATTTCTAATCAGCCAATCACATGGCAGCAACTCAATGCATTGAGACATGTAGACATGGTCAAGACGATCTGCTGCAGTTCAAACCGAGCATCAGAATGGGGAAGAAAGGTGATTTAAGTGACTTTGAATGTAAAATGGCTGTTTGTGCCAGACGGGCTGGTTTGAGTATTTCAGAAACTGCTGATCTACTGGGATTTTCACGCACAACCATGTCTAGGGTTTACAGAGAATGGTCCGAAAAAGAGAAAAAATCCAGTGAGCGGCAGTTCTGTGGGCACAAATACCTTGGTGATGCCAGAGGTCAGAGGAGAATGGCCAGACTGGTTTGAGCTGATAGAAAGGCAACAGTAACTCAAATAGCCACTCGTTACAACCGAGGTATGCAGAAGACCATCTCTGAACGCACAACACGTGGAACCTTGAGGCGGATGGGCTACAGCAGCAGAAGACCACACTCCTGTCAGCTAAGAACAGGAAACTGAGGCTACAATTTGCACAGGCTCACCAAAATTGGACAATAGAGATTGGAAAAACGTTGCCTGGTCTGATGAGTCTCAATTTCTGCTGCGACATTCGGATGGTCGGGTCAGAATTTGGCGTCAACAACATGAAAGCATGGATCCATCCTGCCTTGTATCAACGGTTCAGGCTGGTGGTGGTGGTGTAATGGTGTGGGGGATATTTTCTTGGCACACTTTGGGCCCCTTAGGTTGGCTGTGGCGTTGACACGATGCTCAATTGCTACTGAGTATTGTTGCTGACCATGTCCATCCCTTTATGACCACAGTGTACCCATCTTCTGATGGCTACTTCCAGCAGGATAACGCACCGTGTCATAAAGCGCGAATCATCTCAGACTGGTTTCTTGAACATGACAATGAGTTTACTGAACTCAAATGGCCTCCACAGTCACCAGATCTCAATCCAATAGAGCACCTTTGGGATGTGGTGGAACGGGAGATTCACATCATGGATGTGCAGCCGACAAATCTGCAGCAACTGCGAGATGCTCTCATGTCAATATGGACCAAACTCTCTGAAGAATGTTTCTAGTACCTTGTTGAATCTATGCCACGAAGGATTAAAGCAGTTCTGAAGGCAAAAGGGGGTCCAACCCGGTACTAGCAAGGTGTACCTAATAAAGTGGCCCATGAATGTGAAAAAGTTTCTAACTCTGCCAGTGATCTGTTGGTTTTGATTCTCCAAATTATTCCTGGCATCTTTCTGGAAAATGTACAACTTACCAGACATTCCACGAGTCTCTCATTCAAAATATTTGATTAAATATTGATGTTTCACAGATTATGATCATCAAATTAATAGTCGTAAAATACACAGTAGAGTCCATTCATAAAGGTGCTCCTACTGCTATATTCAGCTGCGACACATAACTTGCCGTTCTCACTGTGTCCAGTCGGTGTCAGTGTGATCCTTCTCTACAAAGAAGCAGCTTTGGAGGCTGTTTGAGCTTGTTGGGCTCACAGCCATAGACAAAACAATATACGGAGACACTGCCTATTAGAGCCACCATCTTGGATGGGTCTCCCGTGGGCTTCGAGTGCATTTATTGTTCAGCTGCAATAATCATAATCAATTTTCACACTCAGAAAATATGAGTTTTCATGCTGAAATATTTTGTTTTATGCTTTTTAACAAAGACATACATATAGTATGGCATACTAATATATTGTGTAAATACACTGTTTTATGGTAATAACAAAACAGTTGGATTTATTTATCTCTTCATCATTGCTCTACTGTTGATCAATATGCCTATTGAACATTTTTACTGTTTAATAATTATCTTAAACTTTTATTGCACTTTATTCTATTTTTATTTGCCTTAAAATCTGCATTTTATCATCTAAATTTACTTTATGGATCTCTGCACTATTGCACTTTAACTATTGTATTATGTTAATTCAGTTTTATTTGTCGTAAATTTATTGACGTGTTGTGTGCTGTGGACCTCTTGGCCAGGTCACCCTTGTAAAAGAGATCTCAATCTCAATGTTGTTTCTTTCCTGGTTAAATAAAGGTTAATGAATGAATGAATGAATGAATTTAGCCTATATGATGCAGTGTCTCTCCCTGAGTTGCTGTCAAGCCAACAACCAAAGCTGTGGAGGATATAATTTCACTACGAAAGCGCAGGCATGAGTTCAATGGAAAAATGTACAAAACTTTGGCACATTTTGGCAAAAAAACAGCTTTGCTTCACCGGTCAAGTCCTCTGAGAGAGTGGTGTCATCACTGCCTCACTCTCTAACTGTATGTTCAAACTCTCTGATCCACCAGAGGAAACATCATTTTCTCTCTTCTCAGAGCTGTCAAAGAATTAATTATGCATCCCCATCATAAGTGCATCTGCAGTGTGCTTTCTTCACAGCAGGAGACATAACTAAAATCAAATGTTTGATGAACTTGTATTTCTGACAGAGCACCTGACATATTCCTAAATTCTGATCACTTAGTCCTGTTTGTCTCGAGCTAGTAATTCAATAAGTTACTTGTGTGGCTTTTTCTGACTGTTATGGGTATTGAATTTTTTGGTATGGGCCATTTTCACATACTAGGTAAACTACAATGATCCCAGTTAATTCAGATCACATTTTATTTTGATCTTAAAAAAAATGCTGCTCACATTGAATATTACAAACAAGTAAACTAAACTACACAAACCAATGCTTCCTTCTGATCTTAAGATTCATTGGGATATTTGCAACATTTTAGATGTTTATCTTGTAGATGTCTTTTCTTACTTACATGTTGCAGCATCTTGTATTAAACTGGACTTCAGACGCATTTGTTACATTTATGGTGCGTTATATCTAATGAACAGGGTGTTCAGATGGTTCTGCTTAACTGTATTCTTTGATAAAAAGGTAGTCATGTGCAGCAACACAAAAACCTGGTGATGAAACACATCTCAGCCACGAGGAAAGGCTGACAAGATGGTACTATGCAGACCACCCACATTGACAAATATTTTAGTTTTATTTTGAAGCTGTACTATCATGCAGCAAGCAGTGTATTCAGGTTTGAACCTTTTTTCAATGCTGCCACACTCAGTGTATGTATTGATAAGTGCATAACAAAAACAAAAAGATTCAATCGATCACATGACTGTAATTAAGGTCTACCTCTTTATGTTAGGAAAGTCTCCAAAACAAAACAATATATACCTGACCTAATATCGTTGTTCAGTATTGTGAATATAAATGTATCTATAATATTGATGTTATTGTGAATATAAATGACAAACACAGAGCACTTTGTTATGTAATAGTTTATTTTTATTTGCTGATAAGGATGATATTCAGACAGTGTCAGTCACCATACCTTTCTTGACAAAAAGAATTAATCATATAAAGATCAAATTTATCATAGATATCAGACAATATATGGCTTTGTTCTTTTTTTTTCTTTTTGGTAGTTTAGCATTAAAGAAGACCAGACAGTGCACCAAAGAATGTAGAATTCTGTGTGGTTGAAGATTGTTGACTCAGCATGGCTCACTGTAGGGAGGGCAGCCAGTTGTCCGGCTGAATTTCTTTTCTTCTGAACCTTTTTCACCTTCAACCTTCTTTCACAGACATCAACCATTTCAGTTGACTATAAAAAAGAGAAGAAAGACAACTCATTCAATTAAAAAAGTTCCAAAACTACAAGATAAGGGTTTGAAAAAAAAAAAGTATTTTATAATGATAACTCACTTCCATATGGTGGAATACACACTTGTCCACAGTGATTCCTGCAGCACTTCCAGTTTCTGGGGCAGTCAAAGTCATTAGAGCATGGACTGAGTCTGGGACATTCCAAAGACTCATACAAGACAAAGGGGTAGCAATGTCCTGGCTTGGCTGAAGTGAAAAACATAAAATAAAAATGTGCAACGTTATGAAACAATCTGACAATTTGTTACTGTTTCATATTGTGATGAAGAGTCTCCTATTGAAATCAAAACATTTCACCAAAAAGTTTAGAGCTGCTCAAATGAAAACACGCAAAAAGATAATGAGTGCAAAAGTGAAAAAAGGGACCAATAACCTTGCCATCAGAGATGGTGAAAAGTTGGATTCAAACAGTAATGTGGTAGAAATTGGGAAATATTGAATGACTCGTCAATTACTTGTAGTATAAATGATGGTTGAAGATGTGCAACAGTTTGAGAACAGTGCTCAGAACTTAATTGAATCACATACCAGAGAGCAACCATAACTTCCAGTCAGCAGTAACCATGTTTCTTATCACATTATGGCATTTACTACATTGCATAAAGAATTCATAACAAATTAACTATAGCAAATTTGGTTATCTATCAGAATTTGTTTGCATGCTGCACAGATGGAGTCGTCGTGATGACGGGGAAAAATAAAGGCTTCAACAGATGATTTAAAGAGAAGACAGACACAAGCTGGCAAGCAAACGTCTGTGAAAACCTCAAAGACTGAGGTACGAATAATGAACTTTATCAACGCTGGCTCAATCAACAAACCGATCTTTCATGAAGTACGCTGGCTTTCCAGAGGAAACGTATTGGAGCGTTTAATATGATTGAAAAAAAAACCCAAATAAGACAATTCTTAAATGGTCACAATCAGAAATTATCTGACGAAATTAAAGATTAGCTTTTCTTATAAATCTCCCAATCTGGATATATTCAGCGAGTAGAATGAGGACGGGTCACTTAAGTCAACTGAGGAGAACATGCGGGTCCCTCAAAAAATAGGGTGGGAAGTGCTGGCCTAGGGTCGTATTAAATTGAATAGATTCATCTGAATAATATTCCAATTTGTTTTGTTGGCATTATTTACTTGAGGGGCACAGGGCATATATGCAAACGAGAATCTGACGAGGAAAAATGTTGAAATTGCAAGACAAGCCAGAATCCTGAAAAACAAAAAGCAGCTTAAAGACACTTGGACAAGGAACTGAAAAATAATGATCCAATTTAGATTTTTGATTATTCAAGTTACCGACCTCATACTTGACTTTGTACCAGGAAAAAAAACAAACAAACAAACAACAAAACTCAATAGGAAGAGGTATATTGAATGATGTCACTTTATTTCCATCTTACCTCTTATCACTGGCGTGCACACATGTGCACATCCATTGTCGCAGCATTTCTCATGATTTTTGCACTGACTGTCAATGAAGCACACAGCAAAAGTCGCTCTGGCACAGAACTCTAGGTTGTTGGCATATTGTGGGGGAGGGCACACCCCAGGGTGATCTGAAAGGAAAGAGAAATCATCATGTTCAATGAGGTGGAAATAAGACAAATAAAATGGCAACACACACGATTGAGATTTAAAAGAACATCCTCAGGAAAGTTTAGCCAAAGAAAAGATAAAACAGCCTGAAACAAGTAGAACATAGACATTGAAACTAAAAGCAGATAGCCTTTTACCTTCAATTCCATCTTACCACCTTAACTTTTATAATATGTGTTGCTGCCATTGAATTCAATTGAGGCTTATATAGGAAACAACACAACAGCAAAAATATACAAAAAATGATCTCTGCTGGTTTATAGAGTGTAAGACAAACTTACTTCCAATCAATCCAACTGAATGTGCATCTGACTGCCCAACTGCACCCAGAACCAGGATCAATGCACAGACTGCAGACAGGCGTCCCTCCATGTCTTCACTTCCTGCACACAAAGAAACGATGGCTGTTTGGAAAAAAAATCTCTGTACTTACATGCAGTTGCAAAGTAGTTCAGTCAGAGGTTTGATCTGCTTCATATTACATTACTCCTGACCCTACCATTATTTTGTTACGCAGTACTTTGCAGCAATAAAGACAGTTTACATATTATGATTTGCTTCGGTTCTTGCAACTCTTTTATGAATAGTTGACACTGACAAAGGCATATCACATGCACATCTTCAGAGATCAGTTAGAGAACTGTAATATTTGAATTGTCAGTTGAGGTGATAATCGGTGCAATGTGATCTGGGTGACAGTGCTCAGACCACCATCCCCGCGACCCGGAAAAGACTAAGCAGGAGAAAATGGATGGATGGATGGACTTGAGGCGAGAGAGAGCTTGTCATCATCACCAACAAAACAAAAAACATTCTCAATTGTTCGTCATTGAACACTATGAATGTTCAATTCTGAGTCGAAGAACCTTCATCAATCTTTTCAGAATCACTACTGAATCCAAACTGCCCCTGTTCTCTTCACAGTTCTTCCAATTGAGCCTGTGACAGTGAGCAACTGAACAAAACAACATTTATCGTCGACCCCTGGATTAAGATGTGCTCTGTACCTGTTTGTGGTTCTAGCCGGGGTTGAAAAAGACAGAAGTTGATCTCCTCCCAGGTGTTTCTCTCCAATGTCTGGGCTGATGGACAGAGGGGGGAATTTATAGTCACAATCATCATCCCATTGGTCAGGAAGAGAACAATTGTTTTGCGAAACTTGTCAAAAATGTGGGCAGGGTGGTATAGACTTCCTATTCAACTCTCTTCATGAATGTGATGGAGGAGATTTCCATCGTGTGCTTCAGGCTTTCTAAAGATGTGTCCTTTATGTTGAGTCGATGGTCCAGTTTGGTGACTCCTGCCTTCCTCAGGTTGACCCTCAGACTTGTTGACTGCAGTACTGGAGGCCGAAGAAACCTGTTGAAAAACCAAGGTTCTTCAAACATCCACATGCCTGGCGTTTCCCTCGTTGCATGTTTGGGGAGAAAAACCAGCCAGGGAAGGAGGACAGAGGTGTAAAAAGAAACTAGACCAGTTAAGTCCCATTCATGAATTATTCTACAAGAATTGCTGCTTGTCATACCCAAGCCACCCCACCCTCCTCAGCAGTAGGCGAGCAGTGTCCATCCACCTTGCTCCACGGCCATTGAGCAAACGCTGTGCAGTGGTGAGTCTGAAAGCTGCAGCTTTCAACCGGATGTCCATTAGTGCTTCAGCAACAGACAGATAAAGGACAACAGGCTTCACCCAGTGTTTGTCAGAGCAGAAAAGATTCAGGAGGATCATCTGAACCTCCTCTCTCAGTCCTCTTGGTGGCGTCACCATGATCAGAGTTGAGGAAACCAAGTTGTTGACAACCAGAGCTCTTCCCCTGTAGGGCAACTGAGGTAGCAACCATTTCCATTGAGACAACTTGGCACACACTTTATCCCTTACACTATCTCAATTATCTTTTCAAAACTTTCTGAGCCGAGAAATACCCAAAGTCCTGTTTGCCCCCACTATAACCCACTATTAAGTAAGAAACTGTCTTATCCTACCACTGTCTGATCGGTAAAGCTTCACTCTTTGCCCAACTCAACCATGCTGACTTTGACTGTTCATAAGTTGATGGTGTTTCCTTAAAAAATACTCACATTGAATATTACAAACAAGTAAACTAAACTAAACTATACCAGCTAATGCTCTATTGTTTTCTACTTCCGACTGACCTTAAGATTCATTGGGATATTTGCAACCTTTTTGATGTTGTTTATCTTGTAGATGTCTTTTCTTACTTACATGTTGCAGCTTCTTGCATTAAACTGGACATCAGATGCATTTGTTACATTTATGGTGCTTTTAAACTCATAAACAGGGTGTTCAGATGGTTCTGCTTAACTGTATTCTTTGATAAAAAGGTAGTCATGTGCAGCAACACAAAAACCTGGTGATGAAACACATCTCAGCCACGAGGAAAGGCTGACAAGATGGTACCATGCAGACCACCCACGTTGATAAACATTTTAGTTTTATTTTGAAGCTGTACTATCATGCAGCAAGCAGTGTATCCAGGTTTTAATCTTTTTTCAATGCTGCCACACTCAGTGTATATATTGATAAGTGCATAACAAAAACAAAAAGATTCAATCGATCACATGACTGTTATTAAGGTCTAACTCTTTATGTTTGGAAAGCCTCCAAAACAAAACGATATATACCTGACCTAATATCGTTGTCATTTATATTCACAATAACATCAATATTATAGATAATTTATATTCACAATACTGAACAAACACAGAGCACTTTGTTATGCAATAGTTTCCTTTTTATTTGCTGATAATGATGCTATTCAGACAGTGTCAGTCACCATACCATTTCTTGACAAAAATAATTAATCATATAAAGATCAAATTTATCATAGATATCAGACAATATATGGCTTTGTTCTTTTTTTTTCTTTTTGGCAGTTTAGCATTAAAGAAGACCAGACAGTGCACCAAAGAATGTAGAATTCTGTGTGGTTGAAGATTGTTGACTCAGCATGGCTCACTGTAGGGAGGGCAGCCAGTTGTCCGGCTGAATTTCTTTTCTTCTGAACCTTTTTCACCTTCAACCTTCTTTCACAGACATCAACCATTTTCAGTTGACTATAAAAAGAGAAGAAAGACAACTCATGGAATAAAAAAAAGGTTCTGAAACTACAAGATAAGGGTTTAAAAAAAGTATTTTATAGTAATAACTCACTTCCATTTTGTGGCATACACACTTGTCCACAGGGATTTGTGCAGCACATCAAGTTTCTGGGGCAGTCAAAGTCATGAGAGCATGGACTGTGTTTGTGACAATCCAAAGACTCATACAAGAAATAGGGGTGGCAAGGTCGTGGCTTGACTGAAGTGAAAAATATAAAATGAAAATGTGCAACGTTATGAGACAATCTGACAATTTGTTACTGTTTCATATTGTGATGAAGAGTCTCCTATTGAAATCAAAAACATTTCACCTAAAAGTTTAGAGCTGCTCAAGTGAAAACATGCAAAAGATAATGAGTGCAAAAGTGAAAAAAGGGACCAATAACCTTGCCATCAGAGATGGTGAAAAGTTGGATTCAAACAGTAATGTGGTAGAAATGAGGAAATATTGAATGACTCGTCAATTACTTGTAGTATAAATGATGGTTGAAGATGTGCAACAGTTTGAGAACAGTGCTCAGAGCTTAATTGAATCACACACTAGAGAGCAACCATACCTTCCAGTCAGCAGTAACCATGTTTCTTAACACATTATGGCATTTACTACATTGCCTTAAGAATTAATAACAAAATAATTATAAAAAATTTGGTTATCTATTCGAATTTGTTTGCATGCTGCACAGATGGAGTCGTCGTGATGACGGGGAAAAATAAAAGGCTTTAACAGATGATTTAAAGAGAAGACAGACACAAACTGGCAAGCAAACGCCTGTGAAAACCTCAAAGACTGAGGTAAGAATAATGAACTTTATCAACGCTGGCTCAATCAAGAAACCGATCTTTCATGAAGTACGCTGGCTTTCCAGAGGAAATGTATTGGAGTGTTTATTATGATTGAAAAAACCCCAAATAAGACAATTCTTAATTTGTCACAATCAGAAATTATCTGACGAAATGAAAAATGAGTTTTTTCTCTAAATCTCCCAATCTGGATATATTCAGCGAGTAGAATGATGACGGGTCACTTAAGTCAACTGAGGAGAACATGCGGGTCCCTCAAAAAATAGGGTGGGAAGCGCTGGCCTAGGGTCGTGTTAAATTGAATAGATCCATCTGAATAATAGCAAAATACTCATTTGTTTGGGGGGATTACTTACTTGAGGGGCACAAGGAGTATATGTAAATGAGAATCAAAGAGAAGCCAAAATTGTCAACACACATTATTGTGCTTTAACATCATTAAGAAGATTCAACCAAAGAAAAGATGCAACAGCCTGAAACAAGTAGAACATTATCACTCAAACTAAAAGCAGATAGTCTTTTACCTTCGATTCCATCTTACCACCTAGATTTTTATATTATGTGTTGCTGCCATTAAATTCAACTAAGGCTAATGTAGAAAACAACATAACAACAAAAATATACACAATTTTTTACTGCGGTTGGTTTATAGAGTGTAAGACAAACTTACCTCTAATCGGTTCAATTGGCTGTGCATCAATTACACCCAGAACCAGGATCAATGCACAGACGGCCAACAGGCGTCCCTCCATGTCTTCACTTCCTGCACATAAAGATA